>NC_056742.1:373007829-373065329 GCF_019279795.1 Protopterus annectens
TCACATTGTATGGATCCTACAATTCTCTGCTCTGCAGAAGAGAAAAGTTTAATACCTCCAAGTTGCAAATTTTAATTAAATCAAGCTTTTAGAGTTACATTAACATTACTGCTTGTTTGAGCTCATTGAGAGAAAAAGTTCTGTATTTAAGGATGACCTTAAAGCAGAAGGATGGCAAAGAATATGCAGAAGGCCTCACCCAGCATTCATATAGAAAGTGCTGGAAATGAACCTCGGTTTCATATTTGCAGTCTTGTACTTTCACTGCCATACTGTACTGCCTTTATGAACACAGTTAAAATGATCGAAACAGAAAGTATGTGCCGATACAATTCCGCAAGGAACAAGGTGACTACAACAGAAAATATTCTTAAACTTCTCAAAATTACCCACAAGGAATACATATCTCAAATTATAGTACAGAGAAAAACAGAAAAATAATATAAATACCTATAATTTAAAAATCTAAGGATTTGTTATAGAAAAAGCAATTGCCACAAAAGAGTACTGAAGTTGCCAGGTTTCAACAAGGATCTTGGAATTTATTTATTTGGCATGACTGACTTTGAAATTGTGGGTGTCTCCTGCAGGATTAATCTGGGGAATGCCAGAAAATTAAGAATTGCAACTAGCAACAGAATTAATGGAAATTGACAATCTGCAACAGGATTAATGGAGACAGGAAGACTCATAAATCAACAGGTTTAGGGTCTTTAGCATAAACAATAATGTCTGTGAACCCCAGGAAGGTCTGTAACATGACTACCTGAGTCAGGGTACCCCAAAAGGCTTAATTAACTCACAACTATCATGACAAGACTATCAAAGTCAGAAAACTATTAGAAGGATTAATGAAAAAGGTTGCTCTGTCAGATTAATAAAGTCAGGCATCCTAAAAGAAATATGAAAAAGCAAGATTAAAGAGGTCATATAACCCTAATGTAATTAAATGAATCAGAGGGCCTTAGCAAGATTAGCAAATCAGGGAGTCTTTTCAAATTAACCATAATGTGAGGGAAGTTTTGCCTCCTATGTAGAAAGTTGTTTGTCAGAAATTCATTGTATCAGTCCTTGTGACTTTCTTGGGTTTGTCTGAGATATAATGGACCACACCCAGATGTCAAGTTTATCCTCATAGAGATATCATGATATTCATTTTACTGGAAATAAGAGCATTCTTACTTTGAAAGTAAAGATCTTCAAATTAATTCACAGATGGCAGAAAAACAGCAGAGTACACAGTAAGGGTAGTGACTGTATTTGGAGAAGTAACTCCTGTCTGCAGCATGCTGTTATGACAGAGTTGATGATAACATTATGGAGGATTCATTACAGCACAGCTACCTACATCGGCAAAATTAGGTTTCAGTATGGCTTGGTCTGGGGTATTTATTTATTTTTATTTATTTTACATTTGTTTACTGGGAAAGTCTGACTGGGCAAAGCCCATTTTCAGTGGAGGCCCGGGGAGAAAAGCTCCAAATAAAGAAAATACAGAATAGAGATATCTAGCATAGACAGATTTAAGTTAAAAAAATGTAAAACAAACTTACAAAAATTCAAATAAATGCACATGTAAAATTTGTATAATAGTAAATTAGAACATTTGGGTATAGTAAAAAATACAGAAATCAGAGTAACAACAAAATATTTATACAAAGATAATCTAAGTTAACCTTAGAAATAAAAATAATTCACTGTGTACATCAACAGACATTGAGTAGATTACTAGGAAAAGAGAGACTGAAGGACAGGAGAAGTCAGATATGGATGGAAGTGCTCAGCCAGGGGCATTGCATGAGCATAGTCATGTATCTGATAAATACGTTTTGAGTAGTTTCTTGAATTGGTTTATGTTGTTAGCAGATCTGACATTGTGGGGTAAAGAGTTTCAGACTTTGGAAATGAAGCAAGAATAAATGGATTGACCTGCAGAAATATTGGCTTTAGACACCTGTAGTAAAGATTTAGTCACTGAATGAAGTGAGTGAGTGTTAGTGTAGGGAAATAATAGGTATTGAACAGCTGGTATCGTTTCAGGGTTATAGCTAAAAGATGTGGAAATTCCAGCCAGGACGGTTGTTTCAGAGACAGACAGTGATGAGATCTATAAGCTGAACTAGTGGCAAACTTAGCAGTTTTGTTGTAGCAAGTATTTAATTTTTCTAAGTCAGTATTTTTAAGGTTGGTAAGGATGGGATAGGCATATAGTAAAGTTGCCAAGAGGTATGTTTTTGCAATGGCAACTCTAGAGGATTCTGTTAAGAATTTGTTATTTCTATAGAAGGTACCCATCTTTTTATGTACCTTCTATAGAAGGTACCCATCTTTTTATGTACTTTCTTAAATTTTTTGTGATATATGAGAGTCAAATCTTGGCTTATCATCTATTATGACTCCAAATAGTTTGGTAGTAGAATCAGGAGTGATTATTGTGTTGTTTTTGGATGTAATATGGAATGTTAGATAGGAAGCAAATTAATTGGTAGGTTGAAAGATCATAACTTTAGTTTTGTTAAACTTGAGTATGAGCTGAGAGTTTAACAACCAGTCCTCAATTTCACTGAAGGCCTGTTGTGTTCTTTCCTGATGTTGATGCACAGTAGGGGCTGCACAAATTAATGTATTGCATATTGGATAATGGTAGCTTATGAAGTGTCTGAGTTGAGGTTATTAGTAAAAAGACTAAAAAGAAGTGGGCCAAGAATGGAGCCCTGTGGGACCAAAGAGCAATAGGGAGTAGTGGTGAAAGGTCATTATGCCATTTGACAGTCTGCTAATGACCAGTTAAATAACTCTGGAACCAGGAGTGACTAGAGTGACTAATTTTTAGGTTGGAGAGGATAGTCAAAAGTATATTAAGGGAAACAGTGTCAAAAGCCTTAGACATGTCAAGGAAAACTGATGAGACTAAGTTACCAGTGTTCCTATATTGGTTAATCATGCTGGTGAAGCTGAGAAGAGCTGTAGTTGTACTGTGAGAAGGTCTGAAACTGTGTTGGGAAACAGCAAGTAAGTTATCAGATGTAAGGTATTTCATAAGCTGTAAATGTAAGCATTTCTCCAAGAGTCTGGAAAGTAGAGAAAGAATAGCAATGGGTCTATAATTAGAAATTTCAGTTGACTATCCTCCTTTGTGCAGGGGAGTTATGTGGGCAATTTTCCAGAGAGAGGGAACATAGTTTTCAGCAATGGAGCAGTTGAGCAGGATAGAAACAGGGTAGGAGATAGCTTCAGCTGCTATTTTTAGAAATGCTGAAGGAAGACCATTGGCTGCAATTGCAGTGTGTTTTAGTTTTTTAGGAGATCTCTATAGTTTTGGTGAGGATAGGGTGGAATGAGAAGGAACAATTTATGTTGTTTGGATTGAGTGTTGTGTGAGTATTAACAGGGTTTGTTTAGTAAGAGCTAGAATGCTCTCTGTAAAGAATTTATTAAATTGTTCAGCAATAGTTCCCGATCTGTTTGGTAATGTAGGGGAGGGAGCAATAGTGTCAATGAGATGAAGAATAGTATTACTTGTAGCCCAAAATTTCTGCGGGTTTTTTGATATTTAAGGTGCATGTTAATATAGTAGTTTTTTGTCTTCTCTGATTTGACGTTTAACCTAATTTCCATGTTGTAGGAAGGTTACATGATCTACCTGAGTTTTGCTAGTATGCCATGAGATCCAGGCCTGGTCCCTTAGCTTGAGGAGGGTTTTAGTTTCAGGAGTAAAACATTGGATGACATGATTGGATATAACCCAACCTGTTCTGGGAGGAGCCATGCTATTGAGGATGTTGAGGAAGGTGTTACTGAAGTGATTGACTGCTGCATTTAGGGATTAGGTTTTCAGTATGGACCAGTTACACTGCTTTAGAGTGTGAATTAGCACCTGTGGGCTGAACTTTTTTTTATTGCGTATTTGATGGTAAATTATGTGCTTAGAATGTAAGATCTGTTGCCTTAACAGATAGGTAGGTATGTGGTCACTAATGTTATCTGGTAGGCAACCTGTGTTTAGATAGTGGGAGGGTTTGTTTGTCAGGGCCCAGTCAAGAATAGAGTTCCTAGTAGACTTTTTGTCAGTTCTGGTAGGAATTTGTGTAATTTGTGAGAATCCAAAGACATTGATGTAGTTGCTTGGATTTTTGGAGTTACAAGTTGACCAGTCAGTGTTTAAATCACCTAAAATAATTGTTTCTTGTGAGGTGAGCCTAATATGTGGTTCTGCGATTTGGTTCATTCACTTATATGGTTTTCAGTTATGTGGTCTTTCATTTACTTTGTGTCAATTCAATTCAATTTTGAACCTTTAAGAACCAAATCCAATTAGCTAAACAGTATAGCAACCTTGTAAACTGGTAAAACCCAATATAAACCTAATATTTTCTTAGAAATGTATAAAACTGTATAGAATTCTACTTTATAAAAACTGTGTTAACTGCATATCAGCTTTCTGAAGTTTTGCAACCTTGAAGTATACAACTTCAGTTTGAATTGTATAACTTAAGTTTGTAATTTATTGATCTTTACTGTTATAAAAAGGTGTGACAGTGAGCAGAAGTTACTGTATGCATTCAGACATGATGTAAAGGAATTCCAGCTTTTGTGTGACTTTCACAACTGGTATGGTCAGAACAATGATTTTATTGTACTTAATTTAAAATTTTGTTTTATATTTTTTGTTTGATTTTTTTCATAGAAGCTGATTTAAAATCTGTTTGAATTCTGTGGTAACTAGTTTTGATACCGTTTTCTTTTAGAAATCTTTATTCATTTGCAGCTAGAAATGGATTCCTTTTTACGAATATGCATTAATGATTTGCTAAAACACAAGTATCTTCTACATTGTACTAAATGCAATGGATATTTAAAGGTGACACCTGATAACACTGCTGATCTATGTTCCTCGTGTCTAAAGTTGGAGGATTTGCTTACCATTATTAGAAGTAAATCTAGACTTACCGGTGATGATTGCAGTTGTACAATTGGCACGGCTTGGAGAACTGTTGTTACATACATTAATGACTGAACTGTTGAGGTAAACAATGTCAGGCAAAGAGCAAATAGAACAGATTTAGAAAAGGGACTGTCACTTGTCAATAAAGATCATCATCACCACCTATTGAACAAGATAATACCACTGACAACTTTGGAATTCTGGATACAAGTATTCAGCAGTCTGAGGATTCAGAGAATATAGAAGGAAATAAAAAAGGAGAAAAAGAAATTAACAAGTTCACAACAAATGACAAGGAAGAAAAAGAAACTGATTAATGTCTATAAAGTAAAGAGAATACACAGTAAAAGGACACTGCTTTGTTATGTAACACACAGATTACAGAGGAATTATAATACTTTTCTACCAGAAACCCTACCACTTACAGACAAAGGCATCATTTTTCCAAAACAGAAAGTAGGAAAAAGTGGTAAATGTCGGGTGAAATGGAAGAAATCAAAACTGGGGTACGGTACCTAGTTAGTATGAAAATTAGGACTGGCGTATGGTGTATAGTTAGCAAGAAGATTAGGGCTGGGGTATGTTACATAGTATGAAGATTAGCGTTGGGGTATGTTACATAGTATGAAGTTTAGGGCTGCGGTATGTTACATAGTATGAAGATTAGGGCTGGGGTATGTAACATAGTATGAAGATTAGTGCTGGGGTATGTAACATAGTATGAAGATTAGCGCTGGGGTATGTTACATAGTATGAAGATTAGGGATGGGGTATGGAACATAGTATGAAGATTAGCACTGGGGTATGCAACATAGTATGAAGATTAGCACTGGGGTATGTTACATAGTATGAAGATTAGTGCTGGGGTATGTTACATAGTTTGAAGATTAGGGTTGGGGTATGTTACATAGTATGAAGATTAGGGCTGGGGTATGGAACATAGTATGAAGACTAGCGCTGGGGTATGCAACATAATATGAAGATTAGCGCTGGGGTATGTTACATAGTATGAAGATTAGCGCTGGGGTATGTTACATAGTATGAAGATTAGCGCTGGGATATGTAACATAGTATGAAGATTAGGGCTGGGGTATGTAACATAGTATGAAGATTAGTGCTGGGGTATGTTACATAGTTTGAAGATTAGGGCTGGGGTATGTAACATAGTATGAAGATTAGGGCTGGGGTATGTAACATAGTATGAAGATTAGGGCTGGGGTATGTTACAAGCTAGTATGAAGATTAAGGCTGGGGTATGTTGCATAGTATGAAGATTAGCACTGGGGTATGTTACATAGTATGAAGATTAGCGCTGGGGTATGTTACATAATATGAAGATTAGGGCTGGGGTATGTTACATATTATGAAGATTAGGGCTGGGGTATGGAGCATAGTATGAAGAGTAGCGCTGGGGTATGCAGCATAATATGAAGATTAGCGCTGGGGTATGTTACATAGTATGAAGATTAGCGCTGGGGTATGTTACATAGTATGAAGATTAGCGCTGGGGTATGTAACATAGTATGAAGATTAGGGCTGGGGTATGTAACATAGTATGAAGATTAGTGCTGGGGTATGTTACATAGTTTGAAGATTAGGGCTGGGGTATGTTACAAGCTAGTATGAAGATTAGGGCTGGGGTATGTTGCATAGTATGAAGATTAGCACTGGGGTATGTTGCATAGTATGAAGATTAGCGTTGGGGTATGTTACATAGTATGAAGATTAGGGCTGGGGTATGTTACACGTCAGTATGAAGATTAGTGCTGAGGCATATTACATAGTTAGTATCCAAGATTAAGGTTGCGGTCCTGTACCTAGTAAGTACGAAGATTAATGCTGAGGCATGTTACATAGTTAGTATAAAGGATTAAGGCTTCGGTACTGTACCTAGTAAGTATGAAGATTAGTTAGTGCTGAGGCATGTTACATAGTTAGTATCAAGGATTAAGGCTGCGGTACTGTATCTAGTAAGTACGAAGATTAGGCCTGAGGCGTGTTACATAGTTAGTATCAAGGATTAAGGCTGTGGCACTGTACCTAGTAAGTATGAATATTAGGGCTGAGGCATGTTGCATAGTTAGTATCAAGGATTAAGGCTGCGGTACAGTACCTAGTAAGTATGAAGATTAGGCCTGAGGGATGTTACATAGTTAGTATCAAGGATTAAGGCTGTGGTACTTTACCTAGTAACTACGAAGATTAGTGGTGAGGCATGTTACATAGTTAGTATCAAGGATTAAGGCTGCGGTACTGTACCTAGTAAGTACGAAGATTAGTGCTGAGGCATGTTACATAGTTAGTATCAAGTATTAAGGCTTTGGTACTGTACCTATTAAGTACGAAGATTAGTGCTGAGGCATGTTACATAGTTAGTATCCAGGATTAAGGCTGCGGTACTGTACCTAGTAAGTACGAAGATTAATGCTGAGGGATTTTATATAGTTAGTATCAAGGATTAAGGCTGCGGTACTGTATCTAGTCAGTATGAAAATTAGGCCTGAGGCATGTTACATAGTTAGTATCAAGGATTAAGACTGTGGTACTGTATCTAGTTAGTATGAAGATTAGGTCTGAGGCATGTTACATAGTTAGTATCAAGGATTAAGGCTGCGGTACTGTATTTAGTCAGTATGAAGATTAGGCCTGAGGCATGTTGCATAGTTAGTATCAAGGATTAAAGCTGCGGTACTGTACCTAGTAAGATGAAGATTAGTGCTTAGGGATGTTATATAGTTAGTATCAAGGATTAAGGCTGTGGTACTGTACCTAGTAAATACGAAGATTAGTGCTGTGGCATATTACATAGTTAGTATCAAGGATTAAGGCTGCGGTACTGTACCTAGTAAGTACGAAGATTAGTGCTTAGGGATGTTATATAGTTAGTATCAAGGATTAAGGCTGCGGTACTGTACCAAGTAAGTACGAAGATTAGTGCTTAGGGATGTTATATAGTTAGTATCAAGGATTAAGGCTGCGGTACTGTATCTAGTAAGTACGAAGATTAGCGCTGAGGCATGTTACATAGTTAGTATCAAGGATTAAGGCTGCGGTACTGTACCTAGTAAGTACGAGGATTAGTGCTTAGGGATGTTATATAGTTAGTATCAAGGATTAAAGCTGCAGTACTTTACCTAGTAAGTACGAAGATTAGGGCTGAGGCATGTTACATAGTTAGTATCAAGGATTAAGGCTGTGGTACTGTATCTAGTTAGTATGAAGATTAGGTCTGAGGCATGTTACATAGTTAGTATCAAGGATTAAGGCTGCGGTACTGTATTTAGTCAGTATGAAGATTAGGACTGAGGCATGTTGCATAGTTAGTATCAAGGATTAAAGCTGCGGTACTGTACCTAGTAAGACGAAGATTAGTGCTTAGGGATGTTATATAGTTAGTATCAAGGATTAAGGCTGTGGTACTGTACCTAGTAAGTATGAAGATTAGTGCTGTGGCATATTACGTAGTTAGTATCAAGGATTAAGGCTGCGGTACTGTACCTAGTAAGTATGAAGATTAGTGCTTAGGGATGTTATATAGTTAGTATCAAGGATTAAGGCTGCGGTACTGTACCAAGTAAGTACGAAGATTAGTGCTTAGGGATGTTATATAGTTAGTATCAAGGATTAAGGCTGCGGTACTGTATCTAGTAAGTACAAAGATTAGTGCTGAGGCATGTTACATAGTTAGTATCAAGGATTAAGGCTGCGGTACTGTACCTAGTAAGTACGAGGATTAGTGCTTAGGGATGTTATATAGTTAGTATCAAGGATTAAAGCTGCAGTACTTTACCTAGTAAGTACAAAGATTAGGGCTGAGGCATGTTATATAGTTAGTATCAAGGATTAAGGCTGCGGTACTGTACCTAGTAAGTACAAAGATTAGTGCTGAGGCATGCTACATAGTTAGTATCAAGGATTAAGACTACGGTACTGTACCTATTAAGTACGAAGATTAGTGCTGAGGGATGTTATATAGTTAGTATCAAGGATTAAGGCTGCGGTACTGTACTTAGTAAGTATGAAGATTAGGGCTGAGGCATGTTACATAGTTAGTATCAAGGATTAAGGCTGCGGTACTGTACCTAGTAAGTACAAAGATTAATGCTGAGGGATGTTATATAGTTAGTATCAAGGATTAAGGCTGCGGTACTGTACCTAGTAAGTATGAATATTAGTGCTTAGGGATGTTATATAGTTAGTATCAAGGATTAAGGCTTCGGTACTGTGCCTAGTAAATATGAAGATTAGTGCTGAGGCATGTTACATAGTTAGTATCAAGGATTAAGGCTGCGGTACTGTACCTAGTAAGTACAAAGTTTAGGCCTGAGGCATGTTACATAGTTAGTATCAAGGATTAAGGCTGTGGTACTGTACCTAGTAACTACGAAGATTAGTGCCGAAGCATGTTACATAGTATCAAGGATTAAGGCTGCGGTACTGTACCTAGTAAGTACGAAGATTAGGCCTGAGGCATGTTACATAGTTAATATCAAGTATTAAAGCTTCGGTACTGAACTTAGTAAGTGCGAAGATTAGTGCTGAGGCATGTTACATAGTTAGTATCCAGGATTAAGGCTGCGGTACAGTACTTAGTAAGTACGAAGATTAATGCTGAGGGATTTTATGTAGTTAGTATCAAGGATTAAGGCTGCGGTACTGTATCTAGTCAGTATGAAAATTAGGCCTGAGGCATGTTACATAGTTAGTATCAAGGATTAAGGCTGCGGTACTGTATCTAGTTAGTATGAGGATTAGGTCTGAGGCATGTTACATAGTTATTATCAAGGATTAAGGCTGCGGTACTGTATTTAGTCAGTATGAAGATTAGGCCTGAGGCATGTTGCATAGTTAGTATCAAGGATTAAAGCTGTGGTACTGTACCTAGTAAGTACGAAGATTAGTGCTGAGGCATGTTACATAGTTAGTATCAAGGATTAAGGCTGCGGTACTGTGCCTAGTAAGTATGAAGATTAGTGCTGAGGCATGTTACATAGTTAGTATCAAGGATTAAGGCTGCGGTACTGTACCTAGTAAGTACGAAGATTAGGCCTGAGGCATGTTACATAGTTAGTATGAAGGATTAAGGCTGCGGTACTGTACCTAGTAAGTACGAAGATTAGTTAGTGCTGAGGGATGTTACATAGTTAGTATCAAGGATTAAGACTGTTGTAGTGTACCTAGTAAGTCTGAAGATTAGTGCTGAAGCATGTTACATAGATAGTATCAAGGATTAAGGCTGCGGTACTGTACCTAGTAAGTACAAAGATTAATGCTTAGGGATGTTATATAGTTAGTGTCAAGGATTAAGGCTGCGGTACTGTACCTAGTAAGTATGAATATTAGGGCTGAGGCATGTTGCATAGTTAGTATCAAGGATTAAGGCTGCGGTACTGTACCTAGTAAGTACGAAGATTAGTGGTGAGGGATTTTATATAGTTAGTATCAAGGATTAAGGCTGCTGTACTCTACCTAGTAAGTACCTAATATTAGGGCTGAGGCATGTTACACAGTTAGTATCAGGGATTAAGGCTGCGGTACAGTACCTAGTAAGTACGAAGATTAGGCCTGAGGCATGTTACATAGTTAGTATCAAGGATTAAGGCTGTGGTACTGTACCTAGTAACTACGAAGATTAGTGCCGAAGCATGTTACATAGTATCAAGGATTAAGGCTGCGGTACTGTACCTAGTAAGTACGAAGATTAGGCCTGAGGCATGTTTCATAGTTAATATCACGTATTAAAGCTTCGGTACTGTACCTAGTAAGTGCGAAGATTAGTGCTGAGGCATGTCACATAGTTAGTATCCAGAATTAAGGCTGCGGTACAGTACTTAGTAAGTACAAAGATTAATGCTGAGGGATTTTATGTAGTTAGTATCAAGGATTAAGGCTGCGGTACTGTGTCTAGTCAGTATGAAAATTAGGCCTGAGGCATGTTACATAGTTAGTATCAAGGATTAAGGCTGCGGTACTGTATCTAGTTAGTATGAGGATTAGGTCTGAGGCATGTTACATAGTTATTATCAAGGATTAAGGCTGCGGTACTGTATTTAGTCAGTATGAAGATTAGGCCTGAGGCATGTTGCATAGTTAGTATCAAGGATTAAAGCTGCGGTACTGTACCTAGTAAGTCGAAGATTAGTGCTTAGGGATGTTATATAGTTAGTATCAAGGATTAAGGCTGCGGTACTGTAACTAGTAAGTACAAAGATTAGTGCTGTGGCATGTTACATAGTTAGTATCAAGGATTAAGGCTCCGGTACTGTACTTAGTAAGTATAAAGATTAGTGCCTAGGGATGTTATATAGTTAGTATCAAGGATTAAGGCTGCGGTACTGTACCAAGTAAGTATGAAGATTAGTGCTTAGGGATGTTATATAGTTAGTATCAAGGATTAAGGCTGCTGTACTGTATCTAGTAAGTACGAAGATTAGTGCTGTGGCATGTTACATAGTTAGTATCAAGGATTAAGGCTGCGGTACTGTACCTAGTAAGTACGAGGATTAGTGCTTAGGGATGTTATATAGTTAGTATCAAGGATTAAAGCTGCAGTACTTTACCTAGTAAGTACAAAGATTAGGGCTGAGGCATGTTATATAGTTAGTATCAAGGATTAAGGCTGCGGTACTATACCTAGTAAGTACAAAGATTAGTGCTGAGGCATGCTACATAGTTAGTATCAAGGATTAAGGCTGCGGTACTGTACCTATTAAGTACGAAGATTAGTGCTGAGGGATGTTATATAGTTAGTATCAAGGATTAAGGCTGCAGTACTGTACTTAGTAAGTATGAAGATTAGGGCTGAGGCATGTTACATAGTTAGTATCAAGGATTAAGGCTGCGGTACTGTACCTAGTAAGTACGAAGATTAATGCTGACGGATGTTACATAGTTAGTATCAAGGATTAAGGCTGCGGTACTGTACCTAGTAAGTATGAATATTAGTGCTTAGGGATGTTATATAGTTAGTATCAAGGATTAAGGCTTCGGTACTGTGCCTAGTAAGTATGAAGATTAGTGCTGAGGCATGTTACATAGTTAGTATCAAGGATTAAGGCTGCGGTACTGTACCTAGTAAGTACAAAGTTTAGGCCTGAGGCATGTTACATAGTTAGTATCAAGGATTAAGGCTGCGGTACTGTACCTAGTAAGTACGAAGATTAGGCCTGAGGCATGTTACATAGTTAATATGAAGGATTAAGGCTGCGGTACTGTACCTAGTAAGTACGAAGATTAGTTAGTGCTGAGGGATGTTACATAGTTAGTATCAAGGATTAAGGCTGCGGTACTGTACCAAGTAAGTACGAAGATTAGTGCTTAGGGATGTTATATAGTTAGTATCAAGGATTAAGGCTGCGGTACTGTATCTAGTAAGTACAAAGATTAGTGCTGAGGCATGTTACATAGTTAGTATCAAGGATTAAGGCTGCGGTACTGTACCTAGTAAGTACGAGGATTAGTGCTTAGGGATGTTATATAGTTAGTATCAAGGATTAAAGCTGCAGTACTTTACCTAGTAAGTACAAAGATTAGGGCTGAGGCATGTTATATAGTTAGTATCAAGGATTAAGGCTGCGGTACTGTACCTAGTAAGTACAAAGATTAGTGCTGAGGCATGCTACATAGTTAGTATTAAGGATTAAGACTACGGTACTGTACCTATTAAGTACGAAGATTAGTGCTGAGGGATGTTATATAGTTAGTATCAAGGATTAAGGCTGCGGTACTGTACTTAGTAAGTATGAAGATTAGGGCTGAGGCATGTTACATAGTTAGTATCAAGGATTAAGGCTGCGGTACTGTACCTAGTAAGTACAAAGATTAATGCTGAGGGATGTTATATAGTTAGTATCAAGGATTAAGGCTGCGGTACTGTACCTAGTAAGTATGAATATTAGTGCTTAGGGATGTTATATAGTTAGTATCAAGGATTAAGGCTTCGGTACTGTGCCTAGTAAATATGAAGATTAGTGCTGAGGCATGTTACATAGTTAGTATCAAGGATTAAGGCTGCGGTACTGTACCTAGTAAGTACAAAGTTTAGGCCTGAGGCATGTTACATAGTTAGTATCAAGGATTAAGGCTGTGGTACTGTACCTAGTAACTACGAAGATTAGTGCCGAAGCATGTTACATAGTATCAAGGATTAAGGCTGCGGTACTGTACCTAGTAAGTACGAAGATTAGGCCTGAGGCATGTTACATAGTTAATATCAAGTATTAAAGCTTCGGTACTGAACTTAGTAAGTGCGAAGATTAGTGCTGAGGCATGTTACATAGTTAGTATCCAGGATTAAGGCTGCGGTACAGTACTTAGTAAGTAAGATTAATGCTGAGGGATTTTATGTAGTTAGTATCAAGGATTAAGGCTGCGGTACTGTATCTAGTCAGTATGAAAATTAGGCCTGAGGCATGTTACATAGTTAGTATCAAGGATTAAGGCTGCGGTACTGTATCTAGTTAGTATGAGGATTAGGTCTGAGGCATGTTACATAGTTATTATCAAGGATTAAGGCTGCGGTACTGTATTTAGTCAGTATGAAGATTAGGCCTGAGGCATGTTGCATAGTTAGTATCAAGGATTAAAGCTGTGGTACTGTACCTAGTAAGTACGAAGATTAGTGCTGAGGCATGTTACATAGTTAGTATCAAGGATTAAGGCTGCGGTACTGTGCCTAGTAAGTATGAAGATTAGTGCTGAGGCATGTTACATAGTTAGTATCAAGGATTAAGGCTGCGGTACTGTACCTAGTAAGTACGAAGATTAGGCCTGAGGCATGTTACATAGTTAGTATGAAGGATTAAGGCTGCGGTACTGTACCTAGTAAGTACGAAGATTAGTTAGTGCTGAGGGATGTTACATAGTTAGTATCAAGGATTAAGACTGTTGTACTGTACCTAGTAAGTACGAAGATTAGTGCTGAAGCATGTTACATAGATAGTATCAAGGATTAAGGCTGCGGTACTGTACCTAGTAAGTACAAAGATTAATGCTTAGGGATGTTATATAGTTAGTGTCAAGGATTAAGGCTGCGGTACTGTACCTAGTAAGTATGAATATTAGGGCTGAGGCATGTTGCATAGTTAGTATCAAGGATTAAGGCTGCGGTACTGTACCTAGTAAGTACGAAGATTAGTGGTGAGGGATTTTATATAGTTAGTATCAAGGATTAAGGCTGCTGTACTCTACCTAGTAAGTACGAATATTAGGGCTGAGGCATGTTACACAGTTAGTATCAGGGATTAAGGCTGCGGTACAGTACCTAGTAAGTACGAAGATTAGGCCTGAGGCATGTTACATAGTTAGTATCAAGGATTAAGGCTGTGGTACTGTACCTAGTAACTACGAAGATTAGTGCCGAAGCATGTTACATAGTATCAAGGATTAAGGCTGCGGTACTGTACCTAGTAAGTACGAAGATTAGGCCTGAGGCATGTTTCATAGTTAATATCACGTATTAAAGCTTCGGTACTGTACCTAGTAAGTGCGAAGATTAGTGCTGAGGCATGTCACATAGTTAGTATCCAGAATTAAGGCTGCGGTACAGTACTTAGTAAGTACAAAGATTAATGCTGAGGGATTTTATGTAGTTAGTATCAAGGATTAAGGCTGCGGTACTGTGTCTAGTCAGTATGAAAATTAGGCCTGAGGCATGTTACATAGTTAGTATCAAGGATTAAGGCTGCGGTACTGTATCTAGTTAGTATGAGGATTAGGTCTGAGGCATGTTACATAGTTATTATCAAGGATTAAGGCTGCGGTACTGTATTTAGTCACTATGAAGATTAGGCCTGAGGCATGTTGCATAGTTAGTATCAAGGATTAAAGCTGCGGTACTGTACCTAGTAAGTCGAAGATTAGTGCTTAGGGATGTTATATAGTTAGGATCAAGGATTAAGGCTGCGGTACTGTAACTAGTAAGTACAAAGATTAGTGCTGCGGCATGTTACATAGTTAGTATCAAGGATTAAGGCTCCGGTACTGTACTTAGTAAGTATAAAGATTAGTGCCTAGGGATGTTATATAGTTAGTATCAAGGATTAAGGCTGCGGTACTGTACCAAGTAAGTATGAAGATTAGTGCTTAGGGATGTTATATAGTTAGTATCAAGGATTAAGGCTGCGGTACTGTATCTAGTAAGTACGAAGATTAGTGCTGTGGCATGTTACATAGTTAGTATCAAGGATTAAGGCTGCGGTACTGTACCTAGTAAGTACGAGGATTAGTGCTTAGGAATGTTATATAGTTAGTATCAAGGATTAAAGCTGCAGTACTTTACCTAGTAAGTACAAAGATTAGGGCTGAGGCATGTTATATAGTTAGTATCAAGGATTAAGGCTGCGGTACTGTACCTAGTAAGTACAAAGGTTAGTGCTGAGGCATGCTACATAGTTAGTATCAAGGATTAAGGCTGCGGTACTGTACCTATTAAGTACGAAGATTAGTGCTGAGGGATGTTATATAGTTTGTATCAAGGATTAAGGCTGCAGTACTGTACTTAGTAAGTATGAAGATTAGGGCTGAGGCATGTTACATAGTTAGTATCAAGGATTAAGGCTGCGTTACTGTACCTAGTACGTACGAAGATTAATGCTGAGGGATGTTACATAGTTAGTATCAAGGATTAAGGCTGCGGTACTGTACCTAGTAAGTATGAATATTAGTGCTTAGCGATGTTATATAGTTAGTATCAAGGATTAAGGCTTCCGTACTGTGCCTAGTAAGTATGAAGATTAGTGCTGAGGCATGTTACATAGTTAGTATCAAGGATTAAGGCTGCGGTACTGTACCTAGTAAGTACAAAGTTTAGGCCTGAGGCATGTTACATAGTTAGTATCAAGGATTAAGGCTGCGGTACTGTACCTAGTAAGTACGAAGATTAGGCCTGAGGCATGTTACATAGTTAATATGAAGGATTAAGGCTGCGGTACTGTACCTAGTAAGTACGAAGATTAGTTAGTGCTGAGGGATGTTACATAGTTAGTATCAAGGATTAAGACTGTGATACTGTACCTAGTAAGTACGAAGATTAGTGCTGAAGCATGTTACATAGATAGTATCAAGGATTAAGGCTGCGGTACTGTACCTAGTAAGTACAAAGATTAATGCTTAGGGATGTTATATAGTTAGTGTCAAGGATTAAGGCTGCGGTACTGTACCTAGTAAGTATGAATATTAAGGCTGAGGCATGTTGCATAGTTAGTATCAAGGATTAAGGCTGCGGTACTGTACCTAGTAAGTACGAAGATTAGTGGTGAGGGATTTTATATAGTTAGTATCAAGGATTAAGGCTGCTGTACTCTACCTAGTAAGTACGAATATTAGGGCTGAGGCATGTTACACAGTTAGTATCAAGGATTAAGGCTGCAGTACAGTACCTAGTAAGTACGAAGATTAGGCCTGAGGCATGTTACATAGTTAGTATCAAGGATTAAGGCTGTGGTACTGTACCTAGTAACTTCTAAGATTAGTGCCGAAGCATGTTACATAGTATCAAGGATTAAGGCTGCGGTACTGTACCTAGTAAGTACGAAGATTAGGCCTGAGGCATGTTACATAGTTAATATCAAGTATTAAAGCTTCGGTACTGTACCTAGTAAGTGCGAAGATTAGTGCTGAGGCATGTTACATAGTTAGTATCCAGGATTAAGGCTGCGGTACAGTACTTAGTAAGTACGAAGATTAATGCTGAGGGATTTTATGTAGTTAGTATCAAGGATTAAGGCTGCGGTACTGTATCTAGTCAGTATGAAAATTAGGCCTGAGGCATGTTACATAGTTAGTATCAAGGATTAAGGCTGCGGTACTGTATCTAGTTAGTATGAGGATTAGGTCTGAGGCATGTTACATAGTTATTATCAAGGATTAAGGCTGTGGTACTGTATTTAGTCAGTATGAAGATTAGGCCTGAGGCATGTTGCATAGTTAGTATCAAGGATTAAAGCTGTGGTACTGTACCTAGTAAGTCGAAGATTAGTGCTTAGGGATGTTATATAGTTAGTATCAAGGATTAAGGCTGCGGTACTGTAACTAGTAAGTACGAAGATTAGTGCTGTGGCATGTTACATAGCTAGTATCAAGGATTAAGGCTCCGGTACTGTACTTAGTAAGTATGAAGATTAGTGCCTAGGGATGTTATATAGTTAGTATCAAGGATTAGGGCTGCAGTACTGTACCTAATAAGTACGAAGATTAGTGTTTAGGGATGTTATATAGTTAGTATCAAGGATTAAGGCTGCGGTACTGTATCTAGTAAGTACGAAGATTAGTGCTGAGGCATATTACATAGTTAGTATCAAGGATTAAGGCTGCGGTACTGTACCTAGTAAGTACGAGGATTAGTGCTTAGGGATGTTATATAGTTAGTATCAAGGATTAACGCTGCGGTACTTTACCTAGTACGTACGAAGATTAGGGCTGAGGCATGCTACATAGTTAGTATCAAGGATTAAGACTGCGGTACTGTACCTAGTAAGTAGGAAGATTAGTGCTGAGGCATGTTACATAGTTAGTATCAAGGATTAAAGCTGCGGTACTTTACCTAGTAAGTACGAAGATTAGGGCTGAGGCATGTTACATAATTAGTATCAAGGATTAAGGCTGCGGTGCTTTACCTCGTAAGTACGAAGATTAGTGCTGAGGCATGCTACATAGTTAGTATCAAGGATTAAGGCTGCGGTACTGTACCTAGTAAGTACGAAGATAATGCTGAGAGATGTTATATAGTTAGTATCAAGGATTAAGGCTGCGGTATTGTACTTAGTAAGTATGAAGATTAGGGCTGAGGCATGTTACATAGTTAGTATCAAGGGATAAGGCTGCGGTACTGTACCTAGTAAGTACAAAGATTAGTTAGGGCTGAGGGATGTTACATAGTTAGTATCAAGGATTAAGGCTGCAGTACTGTACCTAGTAAGTGCGAAGATTAGTGCTTAGGGATGTTATATAGTTAGTATCAAGGATTAAGGCTGCGGTACTGTACCTAGTAAGTACGAAGATTAGGCCTGAGGCATGTTACGTAGTTAGTATCAAGTATTAAAGCTTCGGTACTGTACCTAGTAAGTACGAAGATTAGTGCTGAGGGATGTTATATAGTTAGTATCAAGGATTAAGGCTGCGGTACTGTATCTAGTAAGTATGAAGATTAGTTAGGGCTGAGGGATGTTACATAATTAGTATCAAGGGTTAAGGCTGCAGTACTGTACCTAGTAAGTACGAAGATTAGTGCTTAGGGATGTTATATAGTTAGTATCAAGGATTAAAGCTGCAGTACTTTACCTAGTACGTACGAAGATTAGGGCTGAGGCATGCTACATAGTTAGTATCAAGGATTAAGGCTGCGGTACTGTACCTAGTAAGTAGGAAGATTAGTGCTGAGGCATGTTACATAGTTAGTATCAAGGATTAAGGCTGCGGTACTGTATTTAGTCAGTATGAAGATTAGGCCTGAGGCATGTTGCATAGTTAGTATCAAGGATTAAAGTTGTGGGACTGTACCTAGTAAGTTGAAGATTAGTGCTTAGGGATGTTATTTAGTTAGTATCAAGGATTAAGGCTGTGGTACTGTACCTAGTAAGTACGAAGATTAGTGCTGTGGCATGTTACATAGTTAGTATCAAGGATTAAGGCTCCGGTACGGTATCTAGTAAGTATGAAGATTAGTGCTTAGGGATGTTATATAGTTAGTATCAAGGATTAGGGCTGCGGTACTGTACCTAATAAGTACGAAGATTAGTGTTTAGGGATGTTATATAGTTAGTATCAAGGATTAAGGCTGCGGTACTGTATCTAGTAAGTACGAAGATTAGTGCTGAGGCATGTTACATAGTTAGTATCAAGGATTAAGGCTGCGGTCCTGTACCTAGTAAGTACGAGGATTAGTGCTTAAGGATGTCATATAGTTAGTATCAAGGATTAACGCTGCGGTACTTTACATAGTACGTACGAAGATTAGGGCTGAGGCATGCTACATAGTTAGTATCGAGGATTAAGGCTGCGGTATTGTACCTAGTAAGTAGGAAGATTAGTGCTGAGGCATGTTACATAGTTAGTATCAAGGATTAAAGCTGTGGTACTTTACCTAGTAAGTACGAAGATTAGGGCCGAGGCATGTTACATAGTTAGTATCAAGGATTAAGGCTGCTGTACTGTACCTAGTAAGTACGAAGATTAGTGCTGAGGCATGCTGCATAGTTAGTATCAAGGATTAAGGCTGCGGTACTGTACCTAGTAAGTACGAAGATTAGTGCTGAGGGATGTTATATAGTTAGTAACAAGGATTAAGGCTGCAGTATTGTACTTAGTAAGTATGAAGATTAGGGCTGAGGCATGTTACATAGTTAGTATCAAGGATTAAGGCTGCGGTACTGTACCTAGTAAGTACGAAGATTAGTTAGGGCTGAGGGATGTTACATAGTTAGTATCAAGGATTAAGGCTGCAGTACTGTACCTAGTAAGTACGAAGATTAGTGCTTAGAGATGTTATATAGTTAGTATCAAGGATTAAGGCTGCGGTACTGTATCTAGTCAGTATGAAAATTAGGCCTGAGGCATGTTACATAGTTAGTATCAAGGATTAAGGCTGCGGTACTGTATCTAGTTAGTATGAGGATTAGGTCTGAGGCATGTTACATAGTTATTATCAAGGATTAAGGCTGCGGTACTGTATTTAGTCAGTATGAAGATTAGGCCTGAGGCATGTTGCATAGTTAGTATCAAGGATTAATGCTGCGGTACTGTACCTAGTAAGTCGAAGATTAGTGCTTAGGGATGTTATATAGTTAGTATCAAGGATTAAGGCTGCGGTACTGTAACTAGTAAGTACGAAGATTAGTGCTGTGGCATGTTACATAGCTAGTATCAAGGATTAAGGCTCCGGTACTGTACTTAGTAAGTATGAAGATTAGTGCCTAGGGATGTTATATAGTTAGTATCAAGGATTAGGGCTGCAGTACTGTACCTAATAAGTACGAAGATTAGTGTTTAGGGATGTTATATAGTTAGTATCAAGGATTAAGGCTGCGGTACTGTATCTAGTAAGTACGAAGATTAGTGCTGAGGCATATTACATAGTTAGTATCAAGGATTAAGGCTGCGGTACTGTACCTAGTAAGTACGAGGATTAGTGCTGAGGGATGTTATATAGTTAGTATCAAGGATTAACGCTGCGGTACTTTACCTAGTACGTACGAAGATTAGGGCTGAGGCATGCTACATAGTTAGTATCAAGGATTAAGACTGCGGTACTGTACCTAGTAAGTAGGAAGATTAGTGCTGAGGCATGTTACATAGTTAGTATCAAGGATTAAAGCTGCGGTACTTTACCTAGTAAGTACGAAGATTAGGGCTGAGGCATGTTACATAATTAGTATCAAGGATTAAGGCTGCGGTGCTTTACCTCGTAAGTACGAAGATTAGTGCTGAGGCATGCTACATAGTTAGTATCAAGGATTAAGGCTGCGGTACTGTACCTAGTAAGTACGAAGATAATGCTGAGGGATGTTATATAGTTAGTATCAAGGATTAAGGCTGCGGTATTGTACTTAGTAAGTATGAAGATTAGGGCTGAGGCATGTTACATAGTTAGTATCAAGGGATATGGCTGCGGTACTGTACCTAGTAAGTACGAAGATTAGTTAGGGCTGAGGGATGTTACATAGTTAGTATCAAGGATTAAGGCTGCAGTACTGTACCTAGTAAGTACGAAGATTAGTGCTTAGGGATGTTATATAGTTAGTATCAAGGATTAAGGCTGCGGTACTGTACCTAGTAAGTACGAAGATTAGGCCTGAGGCATGTTACATACTTAGTATCAAGTATTAAAGCTTCGGTACTGTACCTAGTAAGTACGAAGATTAGTGCTGAGGGATGTTATATAGTTAGTATCAAGGATTAAGGCTGCGGTACTGTACCTAGTAAGTATGAAGATTAATTAGGGCTGAGGGATGTTACATAATTAGTATCAAGGGTTAAGGCTGCAGTACTGTACCTAGTAAGTACGAAGATTAGTGCTTAATGATGTTATATAGTTAGTATCAAGGATTAAAGCTGCGGTACTTTACCTAGTACGTACGAAGATTAGGGCTGAGGCATGCTACATAGTTAGTATCAAGGATTAAGGCTGCGGTACTGTACCTAGTAAGTAGGAAGATTAGTGCTGAGGCATGTTACATAGTTAGTATCAAGGATTAAGGCTGCGGTACTGTATTTAGTCAGTATGAAGATTAGGCCTGAGGCATGTTGCATAGTTAGTATCAAGGATTAAAGTTGTGGGACTGTACCTAGTAAGTCGAAGATTAGTGCTTAGGGATGTTATTTAGTTAGTATCAAGGATTAAGGCTGTGGTACTGTACCTAGTAAGTACGAAGATTAGTGCTGTGGCATGTTACATAGTTAGTATCAAGGATTAAGGCTCCGGTACGGTATCTAGTAAGTATGAAGATTAGTGCTTAGGGATGTTATATAGTTAGTATCAAGGATTAGGGCTGCAGTACTGTACCTAATAAGTACGAAGATTAGTGTTTAGGGATGTTATATAGTTAGTATCAAGGATTAAGGCTGCGGTACTGTATCTAGTAAGTACGAAGATTAGTGCTGATGCATGTTACGTAGTTAGTATCAAGGATTAAGGCTGCGGTCCTGTACCTAGTACGTACAAGGATTAGTGCTTAAGGATGTCATATAGTTAGTATCAAGGATTAACGCTGCGGTAATTTACATAGTACGTACGAAGATTAGGGCTGAGGCATGCTACATAGTTAGTATCGAGGATTAAGGCTGCGGGACTGTACCTAGTAAGTAGGAAGATTAGTGCTGAGGCATGTTACATAGTTAGTATCAAGGATTAAAGCTGTGGTACTTTACCTAGTAAGTACGAAGATTAGGGCCGAGGCATGTTACATAGTTAGTATCAAGGATTAAGGCTGCTGTACTGTACCTAGTAAGTACGAAGATTAGTGCTGAGGCATGCTGCATAGTTAGTATCAAGGATTAAGGCTGCGGTACTGTACCTAGTAAGTACGAAGATTAGTGCTGAGGGATGTTATATAGTTAGTAACAAGGATTAAGGCTGCAGTATTGTACTTAGTAAGTATGAAGATTAGGGCTGAGGCATGTTACATAGTTAGTATCAAGGATTAAGGCTGCGGTACTGTACCTAGTAAGTACGAAGATTAGTTAGGGCTGAGGGATGTTACATAGTTAGTATCAAGGATTAAGGCTGCAGTACTGTACCTAGTAAGTACGAAGATTAGTGCTTAGGGATGTTATATAGTTAGTATCAAGGATTAAGGCTGTGGTACTGTACCTAGTAAGTACGAAGATTAGGCCTGAGGCATGTTACATAGTTAGTATCAAGTATTAATGCTTCGGTACTGTACCTAGTAAGTATGAAGATTAGTGCTGAGGGATGTTATATAGTTAGTATCAAGGATTAAGGCTGCGGTACTGTACCTAGTAAGTACGAAGGTTAGTTAGGGCTGAGGGATGTTACATAATTAGTATCAAGGATTAAGGCTGCAGTACTGTACCTAGTAAGTATGAAGACTAGTGCTTAGGGATGTTATATAGTTAGTTTCAAGGATTAAAGCTCCGGTACTTTACCTAGTACGTATGAAGATTAGGGCTGAGGCATGCTACTTAGTTAGTATCAGGGATTAAGGCTGCGGTACTCTACCTAGTAAGTAGGAAGATTAGTGCTGAGGCATGTTACATAGTTAGTATCAAGGATTAAAGCTGCGGTACTTTACCTAGTAAGTACGAAGATTAGGGCTGAGGCATGTTACATAGTTAGTATCAAGGATTAAGGCTGCGGTACTGTACCTAGTAACTACGAAGACTATGCTGAGACATGCTACATTGTTAGTATCAAAGATTAAGGCTGCGGTACTGTGCCTAGTAAGTATGAAGATTAGTGCTGAGGGATGTTATATAGTTAGTATCAAGGATTAAGGCTGCGGTACTGTACCTAGTAAGTACGAAGATTAGTTAGGGCTGAGGGATGTTACATAGTTAGTATCAAGGATTAAGGCTGCAGTACTGTACCTAGTAAGTACGAAGATTAGTGCTTAGGGATGTTATATAGTTAGTATCAAGGATTAAGGCTGCGGTACTGTACCTAGTAAGTATGAAGATTAGTGCTGAGGCATGTTACATAGTTAGTATCAAGGATTAAGGCTGCGGTACTGTACCTAGTAAGTACGAAGATTAATGCTGAGGGATTTTATATAGTTAGTATCAGGGATTAAGGCTGTGGTACTGTACCTAGTAAGTACAAAGTTTATGCCTGAGGCCTGTTACATAGTTAGTATCAAGGATTAAGGCTGCAGTACTGTACCTAGTAAGTACGAAGATTAGGCCTGAGGCATGTTACATAGTTAGTATGAAGGATTAAGGCTGTGGTACTGTATTTAGTCATTATGAAGATTAGGCCTGAGGCATGTTGCATAGTTAGTATCAAGGATTAAAGCTGTGGTACTGTACGTAGTAAGTACGAAGATTAGTTAGTGCTGAGGGATATTACATAGTTAGTATCAAGGATTCAGGCTGTGGTACTGTACCTAGTAAGTACGAAGATTAGTGCTGAGGCATGTTATGTAGTTAGTATCAAGGATTAAGGCCTCGGTAGTGTACCTAGTTAGTACGAAGATTAATGCTGAGGGATTTTATATAGTTAGTACCAAAGATTAAGGCTGCAGTACTGTACCTAGTAAGTACGAAGATTAGGCCTGAGGCATGTTACATAGTTAGTATCAAGGATTAAGGCTGCGGTACTGTACCTAGTAAATATGAAGATTAGTGCTGAGGGATGTTACATACTTAGTATCAAGGATTAAGGCTGCATTTCTGTACCTAGTAAGTACGAAGATTAGTTAGTGCTGAGGGATGTTACATAGTTAGTATATCAAGGATTAAGGCTGCGGTGCTGTACCTAGTAAGTACGAAGATTAATGCTGAGGCATGTTACATAGTTAGTATCAAGGATTAAGGCTGTGGTACTGTACCTAGTAAGTACGAAGATTAGTGCTGAGGCATGTTACATAGTTAGTATCAAGGATTAAGGCTTCGGTACTCTACCCAGTAAGTACGTAGATTAATGTTGAGGGATTTTATATAGTTAGTATGAAGGATTAAGGCTGTGGTGCTGTACCTAGTAAGTATGAAGATTAGGCCTGAGGCATGCTATATAGTTAGTATCAAGGATTAAGGCTGCGGTACTGTACCTAGTAAGTACGAAGATTAGTGCTGAGGGATGTTACATAGTATCAAGGATTAAGGCTGTGGTACTGTACCTAGTAAGTATGAAGATTAGTGCTGAGGCATGTTACATAGTTAACAAACAAAATGAATCCACTTAGCCTTGCCAAAGTCCTGCGAATCCAAAATAAGCAAAACAGAAGAAAAGATGGCAGGACACTGCTGCTGCTCAATAAAACTTTTAATAAAAACTTTAAAACAGGTAAACGAAGTAATCCAAATGCAGACAAAATGAAAAAAGGTTAGCGCTTTCGGGTTACACCCTTCATCAGACAACAAACACTGCATGCACATTCTTTTTAAAAAGAGTCACAACCAATAAAAACCTTATAGGTCAATGAAACACACGCCTCTTCAGGAGTGTGGGTTTTAAAGGAATAACATCATTTAAACCTGTGGGTAGGTGTGCCATTAAGTCTATAATCCATTTATTTTCATCCAAGGCAGTCTGCAGCCTGACACCCCCCCCCCCGATTATTCATTCTAATGTTAACTATCACTCTAAATGAAAAGCTGTGTGTTGGATGTATGCATATATGCCTATACAAGGCGTTGCTGTCATCCCTATTCCTTATACTTCCTAAATGTTGTAGGATTCTCACCTTAAACATATTTGTGGTCATGCCCACATAGAAACTGGGGCATTTTGTGCATTCAGCCAAATAGACCACATTTGAGGTCCTGCAAGTGGCTCTACCCTTAAAAACAACATTCTTCCCGGTGGTTCTATGTATGAAGTTAACCTCTTTATTGATAAAGCTGCAAGCTTTACACTTACCACATGGGAGTGTACCTGCCCTGCTCTTAAATGGCCTGCTCTCAGAGAGACTATTCTCCTTACATAAAATGTCACTCAAGTTCTTATTCCTTCTATATTGAAAATAAGGTCTGTTATCAATTAGCCCCTTTAAACTGGTATCACTGGTGAGGATGTTCCAGTTGTTGTTAACAATTCTGCAGATGTCACTGATGTTGCTCCCATAGGTGAACAACAACTTGGTGCCTCTCTGTATGGTGGTATCCTGCACGGTCACTACGGGAGCCTGGAGCTGATTCCTTTTGAGCCAAGGTCTAGATTTAGTCTGTCTATGGATCTTACCATTATCTATAGCGTTCCTTACCATATTCTTCCCATAGCCTCTCTGCTCAAAGTGCCCCGTTAGATTCACTAACTCTTGTTCAATTTGCTTGTCATCTGTGCTAATCCGGGAGACACGACTCACTTGCCGTCTAACAATGTTTGGGAAAATGTGGCGGGGATGCATGCTGTCGTAGGACAGCAGGGTATTTTTCCAACAGTCTTTCTTGTGTAGGCTAGATGAAAAGCCTACTTGTTGTTGTGTGACCTTCACATCTAAAAAATCTATAGAGTGGTAAGATGTGTTCGCACTAAACTTAAGGAAGGTGGTGGTAGTATGTAGGTATGACAGAAAACTGTTAAACTTGTCATATTCTCCATTCCAAAGAATAAAAATATCATCTACAAATCTAACATACATCAAGATGTGATCCTTCCAAGTAGCATTTCCCAAAATATTCGTCATTTCCCATTTTGAGAGGACAAGGTTCGCATAGGTATTGGCACAGGGTGTGCCCATGGCTACACCCTGTGCTTGCCTATACGTGGAGCCAGCTCCCAGAAAAACATTATTGTCCAGCACTAACGTTAACAGATCCCTAATGAGTTCTATTTTGTTCTCAGTGACACCCAAACCTGTCAAAAGTTCAATTATAGAGGTAATACCATAATCATTGTTGATCACTGTAAAAAGACTGTTAATGTCTAGTGTCACCATAAGAACATTATCTACATTGGCAGGTTTGATAACATTCCCCAAGATCTGTAAAAAATGCCCTGTGTCTATCAGGATATTATCCATTTGTTGGATATAAGGTTTTAATAAAAAATCTATCCATATGGAGACATTTTCGGTTACCCATCCCCTGCCCGAAACAATCGGCCTAAGGGGTGGGTCATTCAAACATTTGTGCAGTTTGGGTAATGCCTTAAATATTGGGATTACTGGTTTCTCTATCAGTAAAAACTGATAAGTCTCTTCAGTGATACTAAAGTTGTTCTTCAGGGTATTTAACTTCTTATGTACTTTATCAACTATATGTTTTACAGATACAGGATTAATCTCTATATAAGCCATATCATCTTGTAGCAAATGTTTTGTTTTGTCATTGTACCATGTAGTGTCCATTAAAACAATAGCTCCCCCCTTATCCGCCTTTTTTATTGTTATAGAAGCGTTGTTAGCTAATCCCTTCAAAGCTGTGGTCTGCTCTGTAGTTAAATTATAGTATTTGGAAAAGAGACCTTCGGTATAATACTTGGCCATATCTTTCTCACAAGCACTCAAAAAGATGTAAGGTGGGTGAGAGCTGTGGTATAAATCCACTTGCTTTTTTAGGTACATTACAATTAGATGTATCATTACCAAACATGCTCTTCAGCATCAAGTTTCTACAAAATAACATGATGTCAGTAATTACCTCATTATGCATACAAGGATTGCTAGGCACAAAAGTTAGTCCCTTGTTCAAGACGAACAACTCGTCCGTGGTTAGACAGTGTGATGATAAATTATAAACAATGTTATTGCAGAAGCCAGGAGTCATTGGAGAATCCTTCTCCTCTTCCCAGCCTCCCTGTCGTCGCTCTGTGATCTTCTCCCGGCCCCTCTCTTCTTGACGGGCACCGGTAAAAGTTCCAAAAAATGCTTACGTCCCTGCGATGCCTTGGGCCGTGCTCCAGTCCCTGCTGTAACCTCTTCCATATCTTGTACAACAATCGACAGGACATCGTTCTCAGCCATTGCAGAAGATGTTCCGGCTTCGGTCATGCACTGCTGCCCAGTGCTACGCAAGCCGGCACTGTTGGTATCGATGTCCGGGATCAAGTGAGTGGAAAAAGTCCCATTGTCAATGTCACCTCCCTGTGTTGTGAACGGGGGGTGAAAGTGGATCAACTGTGTCAGCAATGGTGTTACGTCGTCCGTTGATGACGTGAGCAGGCTCTGTGCGTCCTGCTGTGACGCCTGCTGCCATTGGCAACCCTGCTCGTTCTCTGGAGTCCCTGGAATGCCCAGTGCGTTCTGTAAAGGTGTGTGTCTCTCTCAACCGTTCATCTTGTGCTCTGGAATCCCTCTGATACTGTGGATTTCTGGGCCAAACGAAGATATTTCCTTTAGAGAAATCCTCATGATCCCTCTTAATTTTGTTTAACTTATCAAGACGTAATTTCTCGGCATTGTCATGAAGTGCTCCGCATATCTGTTGTAAGCGTTGCTTACTTCTAGAGTCAGTAAAGTCACCCTCTAATTTGCACAGGAGGAGCTTCACCTCCTCATTTAACTTTTCCATTTCAGGTGCAAAGAAGCTGATAAGCAGTTCCATGTACTTAAAACTGGTGTCTATGTTTAGTGCCTGCCATTTAGCCAGCAATTCAGGGAAACGATCTCCTTGTGCCGGCATACACATGACTCTCATGCCTCTAGGTACAATGCCATATTCAAGGCAAGCTTCAAAATGAAATTTTTGCCACTGCAAACGTTGTAATTTATTCATTTTAAAGTTCAGTATCAAGTATTAATGCTTCGGTACTGTACCTAGTAAGTATGAAGATTAGTGCTGAGGGATGTTATATAGTTAGTATCAAGGATTAAGGCTGCGGTACTGTACCTAGTAAGTACGAAGGTTAGTTAGGGCTGAGGGATGTTACATAATTAGTATCAAGGATTAAGGCTGCAGTACTGTACCTAGTAAGTATGAAGACTAGTGCTTAGGGATGTTATATAGTTAGTTTCAAGGATTAAAGCTCCGGTACTTTACCTAGTACGTATGAAGATTAGGGCTGAGGCATGCTACTTAGTTAGTATCAGGGATTAAGGCTGCGGTACTCTACCTAGTAAGTAGGAAGATTAGTGCTGAGGCATGTTACATAGTTAGTATCAAGGATTAAAGCTGCGGTACTTTACCTAGTAAGTACGAAGATTAGGGCTGAGGCATGTTACATAGTTAGTATCAAGGATTAAGGCTGCGGTACTGTACCTAGTAACTACGAAGACTATGCTGAGGCATGCTACATTGTTAGTATCAAAGATTAAGGCTGCGGTACTGTGCCTAGTAAGTACGAAGATTAGTACTGAGGGATGTTATATAGTTAGTATCAAGGATTAAGGCTGCGGTACTGTACCTAGTAAGTACGAAGATTAGTTAGGGCTGAGGGATGTTACATAGTTAGTATCAATGATTAAGGCTGCAGTACTGTACCTAGTAAGTACGAAGATTAATGCTGAGGGATTTTATATAGTTAGTATCAGGGATTAAGGCTGTGGTACTGTACCTAGTAAGTACAAAGTTTATGCCTGAGGCCTGTTACATAGTTAGTATCAAGGATTAAGGCTGCAGTACTGTACCTAGTAAGTACGAAGATTAGGCCTGAGGCATGTTACATAGTTAGTATGAAGGATTAAGGCTGTGGTACTGTATTTAGTCAGTATGAAGATTAGGCCTGAGGCATGTTGCATAGTTAGTATCAAGGATTAAAGCTGTGGTACTGTACCTAGTAAGTACGAAGATTAGTGCTGAGGCATGTTATGTAGTTAGTATCAAGGATTAAGGCCTCGGTAGTGTACCTAGTTAGTACGAAGATTAATGCTGAGGGATTTTATATAGTTAGTACCAAAGATTAAGGCTGCAGTACTGTACCTAGTAAGTACGAAGATTAGGCCTGAGGCATGTTACATAGTTAGTATCAAGGATTAAGGCTGCGGTACTGTACCTAGTAAATATGAAGATTAGTGTTGAGGGATGTTACATACTTAGTATCAAGGATTAAGGCTGCATTTCTGTACCTAGTAAGTACGAAGATTAGTTAGTGCTGAGGGATGTTACATAGTTAGTATATCAAGGATTAAGGCTGCCGTGCTGTACCTAGTAAGTACGAAGATTAATGCTGAGGCATGTTACATAGTTAGTATCAAGGATTAAGGCTGTGGTACTGTACCTAGTAAGTACGAAGATTAGTGCTGAGGCATGTTACATAGTTAGTATCAAGGATTAAGGCTTCGGTACTCTACCCAGTAAATACGTAGATTAATGTTGAGGGATTTTATATAGTTAGTATGAAGGATTAAGGCTGTGGTGCTGTACCTAGTAAGTATGAAGATTAGGCCTGAGGCATGCTATATAGTTAGTATCAAGGATTAAGGCTGCGGTACTGTACCTAGTAAGTACGAAGATTAGTGCTGAGGGATGTTACATAGTATCAAGGATTAAGGCTGTGGTACTGTACCTAGTAAGTATGAAGATTAGTGCTGAGGCATGTTACCTAGTTAGTATCAAGGATTAAGGGTGCGTATTTGTACCTAGTAAGTACGAATATTAGTGCTGAGGGATGTTACATAGTTAGTATCAAGGATTAAGGCTGCGGTACTGTACCTAGTAAGTACGAAGATTAGTGCTTAGGGATGTTATATAGTTAGTATCAAGGATTAAGGCTGTGGTACTGTACTTAGTAAGTATGAAGATTAGGGCTGAGGCATGTTACATAGTTGTATCAAGGATTAAGGCTGCGGTACTGTACCTAGTAAGTACGAAGATTAGGACTGAGGCATGTTACATAGTTGGGTTTATATTATAAGCACAAAAACTGAATCGCGCGAACACGTATTGAGCTACACTTAAAGGGCGAATACCAAATACGACAAAACCAAAAAACAAATACTGTCACTAACTGTTCTATGTAGGGGGAAAGCCCTCCTGCATCCCCCACGTGGGGGGCTGCGCACCCTACACCCCCCCACTTAAATTTACCAATTCCGAGATCACACTCCATTGAAACAAAGGAAAGAATTCCCTACAGCGGTATCCGTTCATACCTTCAATATTGTGAATTTTCACTCTTTACGTATCTCTCAATATGTGTTCACGCGATTCAGTTTTCGTGCTTAGAATATGAACCCACATAGTTAGTTTCCAGGATTAAGGCTGCGGTACTGTACCTAGTAAGTACGAATATTAGGCCTGAGGCATGTTACATAGTTAGTATCAAGGATTAAGGCTGCAGTACTGTATCTAGTCAGTATGAAGATTAGGCCTGAGGCATGTTACATAGTATCAAGGATTAAGGCTGCGGTACTGTATCTAGTCAATATGAAGATTAGGCCTGAGGCATGTTACATAGTTAGTATCAAGGATTAAGGCTGCGGTACTGCATCTAGTCAGTATGAAGATTAGGCCTGAGGCATGTTACATAGTTAGTATCAAGGATTAAGGCTGTGGTACTGTACCTAGTAAGTATGAAGATTAGTGCTGAGGCATGTTACATAGTTAGTATCAAGAATTAAGGCTTCGGTACTGTACCTAGTAAGTACGAATATTAGTGCTGAGGGATGTTATATAGTTAGTATCAAGGATTAAGGCTGTGGTATCACTGATATGTTAGAAAAAAGCTATATAGTCATCTGAACACCTAAACTCCTTTTAAAACAGTACTTTCTGATTGAAAACCTAAACCCATATCCTATTTAGCCATTGCACATTGATTCCCTGACACCATATTGGCCTCTCCAGTATGCCCACAGCAGTGAACTTTAACTCAAGGTGTGATTCTGTTTGATTTGTAGTATAAGGTTTGGGGCTGAGGTAGGGTTTGTAGTTAGGATGAAGATTAGGGCCGGGGGACTCTACCTAGTTATTATGAAAAGTAGTACTGGGGTATGGTGCAAAGTAAGCATGAAGATTAGAGCTGGTGTATGTTACCTAGTTAGTATGAAGATTAGTGATGGGGCATGTTACCTAGTTAGTATGATGTTTAAGGCTGGGATATGGTGCCTAGTTAGTGTAGAGCAGAGTGTGTGTTGTACAAGGCCAATGGAAATATAGAGAGAGGGGGAAGGTGCCCAGCTGCAAGACCTGTCTCTTGTCGAAAAAAAATAATAAAGTGTAGTTTGGAGGGCCCATACATGCATTGCACGGTAACGTGGACACGCATGGAAGTTAAACTAAAAACTAATGAGCTGTGGATTCAGACGGAAGTTAAATTAAAGACTTTGGAGGAACCCCTGTGTGTGTTGCACGTTAACGTGGATTCCACGCTCAGAAGTTAAACTAAAAACTTAACTAGTTGTTCTATTGATGCTGCCAGAGCCATAGTCATGCATCCTTTGTGTTACAGGAGTTATGCTGCTGCTGTTCCGTTGGTGCTGCCAGAGTCATGCTTCCTTACAGATAGTAAGGAGAGTTTTATTCTCTTATTGCTCTGTGTGTATGATGAATGACCTTCATTTTGACATCTTGGTGGTGAGAGGTATTGTGCTATGAAGCTATTGTACTTGAGTATTCTGGGACAGATTTGCTACAGTAAAGGCTGTAATCCCTCTAATAAAAACTGAATTTAAGACAAAATGTAGGTTACAGTAATGTTTAAAATCTTATTTATAGGAAACCGGATACCAGGAGCAGGTGTGTGTGTGTGTGTGTGTGTGTGTGTGTGTGTGTGTGTGTGTGTGTGTGTGTGTGTGTGAGTGTGCACGCGTGCGTGTGTGTGTGCGTTTGTCTGTGCCTTTGTGGATGTGATGTTAATTTAAGAAATCTAACAGCAAACACCTTAATCTGCAGCAACACAAATATTGATGAACCTTCTGCAATGTTGTGAACTTGGCATTTTTTCATGTGTACATTAAAATGGTTGTTTATGTTGCTTAAATGTGTTAAATATACTGCAAACAGTTAATGAGAAGCAATTACTTTTATGAAACCCTTCACGATATTAGAATATGACAGTCACAACATGAGACTCAGTAAATATAACATGAAGCGCAAGTGAAACTTAAGATGTGTGAATGCAATTAGTGAATGTGAATAGTTGAGTCCACATTTCTACCTCTCATTCAAGATCTTGACTGTATTAATACTGAACATGGTGACTATCAGGAGATACTAATAATAATGAGATTTAGAGCAGAGGATACTAATAATAAGGAGATTTAGAGCAGAGGATACTAATAATAAGGAGATTTAGAGCAGAGGATACTAATAATAAGGAGATTTAGAGCAGAGGATACTAATAATAAGGAGATTTAGACCAGAGGATACTAATAATAAGGAGATTTAGACCAGAGGATACTAATAATAAGGAGATTTAGAGCAGAGGATACTAATAATAAGGAGATTTAGACCAGAGGATACTAATAATAAGGAGATTTAGACCAGAGGATACTAATAATAAGGAGATTTAGAGCAGAGGATACTAATAATAAGGAGATTTAGACCAGAGGATACTAATAATAAGGAGATTTAGACCAGAGGATACTAATAATAAGGAGATTTAGACCAGAGGATACTAATAACAAGGAGATTTAGACCAGAGGATACTAATAATAAGGAGATTTAGACCAGAGGATACTAATAATAAGGAGATTTAGAGCAGAGGATACTAATAATAAGGAGATTTAGAGCAGATGATACTAATAACAAGGAGATTTAGAGCAGAGGATACTAATAACAAGGAGATTTAGACCAGAGGATACTAATAATAAGGAGATTTAGACCAGAGGATACTAATGATAAGGAGATTTAGACCAGAGGATACTAATAATAAGGAGATTTAGACCAGAGGATACTAATAATGAGATTTAGAGCGGAGGATACTAATAATAAGGAGATTTAGACCATACCTTTCAGCTGTCTGAGCTCTTAGGGCATCCATGATTTTGCCTTATATTTTTGCTGCCCAGTGCTGATCATTGCTGCCAGAAGGTGTGTGTGTGTGTGTGTGTGTGTGTGTGCGTGCGTGTGTGTGTGTGTGTGTGTGTGTGTGTGTGTGTGTGTGTGTGTGTGTGTGTGCGTGTGTGTGTGTGTGTATGCCCCAGTTTGGTATACCTGTTGGTTAATGTTACTCCAGCTCAAACCCTGTACCTTGGGTACAAGAAATAAGAGCCTGAATTCTCTATTTATATCACCACTTGTGATTCAGGGAGTTGAGTTCATAGATCTTAACTGTCCATATTTTCAAAGAATATCTGGCTCATACTTTTGGTCTGTTCCTCTTAAAATTTGTGGTTTTCTGGAAAATCAGTGAGAACTGAATTCACTAAATAATGATAGCCCTTTAAGTTTCAGTCTTCCTATATTTCAGGAAACACATGGTAATGCAATACACTATATTTTAGCAACTTTCTAAGATTATACAAGCAATATTTAAAATGTGTCCCTGGTTTTGGACCTTTGCTCCCCTCACAAAAAAAATACATTTTGGATTTTTCCACATTTCTGACACAAAATCAGTAACAGTCAAACAAATGCTCTGATGAATAATGTAGGAGCAAACACTTGCATCACTAGCTGGATATTCAACTTGCTCATGGGGTGCAGGAGATGAAATAAGGAAGAGACCCGTCACCAATTGAGTACCCCAGGGTTTGGTGCAAAAACATTTTTCTGTTTGGAATACACATCCCAAAAGTAACAGGAAATACCAAAATGATTTGACTGACTAAGTTTGACATAACTGCAAGCTAGGAGCAGTTATTGAATCCCCAAATGACTTAACCATGATGCAGGAAGGTTTGTCCCAAACAATAACTGGTGCCAGAATCATGAATTGAAACTAAACTCCAAAAAGCACATTATTGTATCCTTTGGGAAGTCATCTACTTCAGGAAGCTGCCAAATTGACAATGCCCCCTGAGAACTAACCCAGTTGTTTGGCATTTGGGAACTTGTGTGTACCGTGACCTAACTTTTGACCCAGAGTCATAGGAAAGTCTTTCTATATTGCACAGCTTATAAACAAATTGATTGTGAATAGAACTAGAGATGTTATTGTTCCCTTTACAAAGCCTTCATTAGGTAAATCATTTTGTATAATGCCCACTTTGGCATGCATCTGTCCAGACCCATGCAACAACTGGAATACCCATAGAGATAACTTACAAAAAGGATGCAAGTTCTAAACAATAGTTCTTGCATGGACCCACTCAAAGATTTATCACTATACTCAGTATCCTACAGAGTGTTTAGAGATGATGTGTCTGGCATACAAGGCATCCTCCGACCTAATACAGATGGACCTACTGAACATCAGCAAGCCAAATGGCATCAGAAATACTCAGTCCAGTTATCTAAACTGAATGTTGTGGACAGATGGATATATATCACAGAGGCTACGACTGTTCCAGAACAGATTATCCATTCAAGTAAATAAAAAAGCTCATCCCTGTCCATTTTCAAATGCAACATAGATCTAAGGATGGGTAATAGAAAATGTACTGCACGATTGCCCTTGTGCCACTAATGGATAGAAGCAGGTCCTAAATGCTGCATCTCTTACATGGGTCCCCTCAAATTATCTATGGTATGATCACATTTATTCTCACTAGGGATAATATACAATTATCAGCCATGGGATAGGGAACACCAATCAGAAAATGTTAATTCAAGCACCAAAAGGGAAATTAGCTAAGCTTAAAATGTCCTCCAAGTGAACCTATGTACCGCAGCCTTAAACCTTGATACTAACTATGTAACAAGTGAACCTATGTTGTGGTAGTAAATAGTTTTAAAAAATTGCCCTTTTTAGATCACTAAGTGCCCCTATCACCCTCCGCCCCCAGCCTTCAGCAGCTTCCGGCACCTCTGGTGTTGCAACTCTAAGAAGCATTTACAAATGTAGGCACGTGCATATAAATAATGAGCACTTGCAGGCAGCAGTGCCATTTTGAGAGAACAGCCAGAGTGTTAACATGTATGAGTGTTGTAGTCAGTCTGTTTATAAGTCACAAAGCCTAAATCCTGATGTGTTTGTGTGTAATAAAGCTGCTTGAACCAGACCCACAACTGTTCTGTTTTATCCTGAGGGGATGTGTGACATGGTGTCAGAACTGGGATCAAGAGTGCAACTTCTTGAAGTCATGAGGTGCAGAGTTTATGGTGAAGGTATATTGAGCAGATTGGGTGATACAGTGCTTAAAAGATTAACTTCAGGTTACCAAAACTTGCACAAATGATTTATTTTGCAAAGGAAATGATACAGAGCATTTTTAAGGCACAAAACGTATTATGAATCAAACGAAAGGCACACAATGCATTATTAATTAAACTAAGTGTTCAAAACCATGATATTTTATAAAACTATCAGAAATACTTATATGGGGTTTAGAATTACCTCTGGTTTGCACAATGAGCATGTCTGAAGTAAAATGAGCACAAGAAGAGTATAATGAGCATGATAAGGGGACAAATGGGCATAACGAGTACAATAAAAGGACAAAATAAGCTCAGAAAAGCAAGACGACTGCATGTCTTTTAGTAAACGACCATATTTGCCCTTGTTTCTCCCCTTTCCTGTAACTAGTTTAGCCCAGATACAGATTCTTAGTTTTAGCACTTGAATTTGCTTATTCATGATCAGCACTTGTTCAGAACTTGTAAACACTAAATAACCTACTAATTACTGCAGCACTCAACCTTCCTCATTACCTAGAGGAAAACAGCTTTGGTACTTACTTTCCTCACTTGCTTAGAGAAAAACAGCTCTTGTACTCACTTTCCTCACTTATCTAGAGAAAATAGTTTTTTATTCAGGCATGTCCAAGGGTCGGCTCCCAGTGTTCTCTCCTGTCTATCTGATGAATCTGGGCATCTTGGGGCAATGTAGAAATTGCCTCATGTACACAGACAACCCTCTCCTCCTACCACCCAACACTACAACCTGTGAGAGATGCACTTATCTAGCCAAACTGGAGGTAAAGCTCTCCATTCAAGACTGAACTTGACAGTCAAGAGAAGAAGGTAAACACTTTCACCACACCACACTTATCACATAGTCTCACTAAATCTACACCACCAAAATCCACACATAGAAACACAAAAACATTCAAGGAGGCTCTCAATAATAATCTGCTCAAGCAACAGAGACCTCCAAAGCAGAAATGCAAGCAACATCTACCCCCCAACACAACCCAAATGACACATAGCCCACAGACTCAGTGTGCCACTCAACCACAGCCAATAAGGCAAAACAACGTACCCAACACACTAGTCATAGGTGACTCTATAGTCAGGCACACTGATGTCCCACTCACCAGGCTAAACAAGGAGAAGGTTCCTGTCAGCTGCCTGTTGGGTGCCAGGATCCGCCACATAACCCACACACTCAGGTCACTCCACAACAAGTACAAATATGACTCTGTCATTGTCCATGTTGGTGTGAATGACCTGAGACGTACCTCCCTGGACTACATGAAAAGAGACATGGATGAGTTCTCTGATCTTGTAGCCCAGGCCCTGAGTAGCATTCTGCCATCACCCAGAATGATGCCACAGTACAAGGACAAAATGATTGACTTCAACAATTGACTAAGCTTCTGGTGCTATTCTAAAGGGATACAGTATCTGTCTGCCTGGGATGACATGGTCGACAGGCCACAATGCTTTGCCAGAGATGGCCTGCACCTGTCACCCCTGGGTTTCCGGATACTGGCTAAGGTTCTTGCCACCCCTATAGTGTCTTTTTTAGGCAAGGTTCAAATGACAAATTCACCACCGTAACAGGAAAAGGCAAGCAAAAACTGAGGGTGATGCTACTCAATGCTAGAAGTCTAAATCTCAAAATGCACTCACTCGAGGTACTCCTTAAAATGGAGAACATCAATATCTGTGCAGTGACTGAGACCTGGTTCAAGGCTGCAGAGAGCACCCCTGCACTACCAGGCTATAACTCATAGTACACTTTTCGGCCATGTAACCTGTGTCCATATTCATTAAGGATATCTACACCTCCAGGCTAGTTGCTCAGCATAATACAGTCGAGGTTATCCAAGTGCAACTGACTCTGGACAAAACTGCAATCCAAATTGTAGCTTGCTACAGATCACCCACCATGCCCCAGGATTCCCACTCCTCTTTTCTTGATGTACTGGAAAATATTAGGGTTCAACCAAACACACTAATAATGGGCGATTTCAACTACCTTACCATTAACTGGGAAAACTACTCATGTACCAACTCCTTCGCTCAACGCTTTCTGGAATTCATAAACTCCAATGCCCTGGATCAACTTATCCACATCCCCACCAAGGGCAACAATATCCTAGATCTAGTCATTACCAACATGAGTGACTGGTGTTCCACACCTGAAGTCAACGCCTCATTGGTCCGATCCGACCATAAGCTAATTACCCTAGATATCCACATCCTGCCCCCACCCCCCATTAAGGAAACCATGGTAAAAAATTTCTCCAAAGCCAACTTCATGCTTCTTAAGACAAGTGGTGAAGTTCATGACACCCATGCAGATGGACAATACAGTTACAGCTACTGAATCCTACACAATTGCACTTTATAAGCACTTACATGAGTGCATGGATCATGTTATCCCAAACAGAACCACGACACTATCCTCCAAAAAAGGGAAGCCAATCTGATGGTCCCCTGCCATAAACAAACTGTACAACAGAAGGAAGAAACTGTTGCAAAAGAGAGTAAAATCCCATGAGTGGAATAGCTCCCTGATCAGCCTCAGTAAGAAGCTGCAATCCCTGATAAAATCCTCCAAAGCTAGTTACGAAAACAAAATCGCCGCTGATTCTAAAGACAACCAGAAAGCATTCTATAACTATGTCAAGAATCTCAATGGCAACACTCAGATCTGCTCTGTTACAGCACAATGGCACTAAATATACAGACCCAACTGATATTGCCAATATCCTGGCAGATAGGTTCAGTGCTAACTGTATCCCCCTCTCACCCCCTAAAGAGCCCATCTCTATACCGGAAGAATGCAAAGTTCCTGTAATCATGACTGCACAGGTAAAAACCACACTCTCCAAAGCCAAGAACACAGCATCCCTGGGACCAGACAACATCACAGGCTGCATTCTACACGAACTACAGAACGAACTGGCACCCCACCTAAGTACCATGTTCAATCATAGCCTCACCTCAGGCTTTGTGCCTGCTGAATGGCGCACAGTGCCGGTTATCCCACTCCACAAGGGGGGAGCCACTACAGACCCCAGGGACTACCGCACCATTAGCCTGACGAGCCTGGTCTGCAAGGCCATGGAACGTATCATCATGGAACTTATAAACAAAGACATTGATAATCTCCAAACTCTGGACCCAACCCAGTTCAGGTTTGTAAAAGGCAGATCATGTCTCCTAAACCTAATAGACTTCTTTGAAGCAGTCACCAAAGCCGTAGACAAGGGTAAGGTGGTTCACACAGCCTGTCTAGATCTTGCCAAGGCTTTTGACACCATCCCCCACTCTGGAATTATAGATAAACTCACTAAACTAGGTACAAATCCCTATGTCACAAGATGGGTTGCCAACTGGCTCACTGACAGAAACCATACTGTGAATGTAGCAGACTCCAAATCCAACTTCAGACCAGTGACAAGTGGTGTACCACAGGGTTCAGTCCTTGGTCCTCTCCTGTTTGGCGTCTACTTCTCTGAAGTACAGGCTAACACAGAAGGTCTTTGGCTAACAAAGTTTGCAGATGACTGAAAACTAGGAGCCATAATCGAAACTCCTAACAATGTGGACATCCTACAAAAGTGCCTCACTGAGACAGAAGCCTGGTGTCAAAGCCATGGCCTCAAGCTCAATGCCAAAAAGTGCATTGTCATCCCCATTGGTAAAAACTCTGTACCCATGAACTACAACATAGGTGGTAGTATACTTAACACCAAAAGTGTGAGAAAAGACCTTGGGACACAGGTGGACAGTAGTCTCTCCTTTGATAATCACATTGCCACAGTAGTCAGGAAATCCTTCTACGTGGCACACCTCATCACAAAAGGTTTCTCATCCAGGAAAAAAAGAGGTCATTGTTCCCCTCTACTCATCACTCATTAGACCCATTATAGAGTACAACGCCCCTTTTGGTATGTACCTCACAAGACATCTACAATGACTAGAAAGGCCACAGAAATACCTCACAAAGAGGATTACCAGCCTCAAACAGATGCCCTATGCAGACTGTCTCAAAAAACTCCAGCTTTACTCCGTCGCATATCGCCTACTCAGAGGTAATCTCTGCCTAACATACAAAGCTATGTCAAACCCAGAGCTGTTGGACATGCTCCACTTAAAGAAATCCCAATCCCTCCGAGCTACACACTCTAGGGACCTAAACCTTGTCACCACAATAAACAGAACATGCCGGCGGGATAGATTCCTGTCCCAGAGACTTCCCATACTCTGGAATACACTACCTATCTACATCAAGCAAAGCTCCTCATTAGCACTCTTCAAGAAAAATCTTGATGATTGGATGGGAGATAGGAAATTCACCCCAGGGATCACCTCTGTGGCTCTGCTCGACAGTGGCAAAGGAAAATAATTTTCTTGGGTGGCAAAAGCCAGGGTACCTTTTTGGCTGGGCTTGTATAGGCCCCAGGGCCGATAGCCTAGTACCTACCTATGAACCTATTTGGGCATAAGCTACTATTTTGCATTGACCAAAGCCATTCAAAGCATAACTAGAGTTGTTTGAAGTATCTCAGGGTATGTTAAGTGTTTGCAGAGTATGAGCTTTATTACGGTACAACTATTTCAAAGAGTTTGCTGTGTGCAAAGTACAATTATCTTGCAAAGTGCAGTCATTTCAAAAAGCTTCTTGTGTTGTGTACATTTATTTGCAGAGTGCCTCCATTTCAAAGTGTTTCTTACACTGCAAAGAGTTATTTCACCAAGTACAGCAATTTTGAATAGTTTTTTTGCTGTATACAGTTTATTTGCAAAGTACAGTAATTTTAAAATATTTCTTACACTGATAATGGGTGGTTTCACAAAGTACAGTGATTTGAAAGTTTTCTTGTGTGATGGAGACTTACTTGACAAAGTGCAGTTGTTTCAAAGAGTCTATTGTGCTACTGTCCATAATTACAACTTCTGAGATATATATATATATATATATATATATATATATATATATATATGTGTGTGTGTGTGTGTGTGTGTGTGTATGTTCGTATATAATTCCGAGCACCTTCACTACTGTGTGTTGATATGGCAGAAGCATTTCGCAGACCCATTCCACTTGTGTTTGATCATAATATTGCAGAGAATTGGAGGGTATTTGAGCAGGAATATGATATTTTCTTACAAGCAGCTTTTTCTGACAAAGATGCACATGTATTTATCTTGCTTAACTTAGTGGGGTCAGATGCCATGAAAGAGAGCATTCATTTGTGTATGCACCAGCAGTATATGCAGGAGAAAGGGAAAACCGTCATATTGTTGTACCAGCGGAATCAGAGAGGACCCTGAGTGCTTGAAACATAAATTTAAAGAAATGTGCAACCCCAGACAAATGTCACATTAGGTAGGCTCCTATTTTATACAACAAACCAAAAGCCAGGAGAAAAGTTTGCAGCTTATATCACCAAGTTGCAGATTTGGTGACTTGAAAGATGCATTAATAAAGGACAGACTTGCATGTGGTGTTAATAGTGTTGTAGTGAGAAAGATTTTGCTTCACGACAGTGATTTAATGTTGAGCAGAGCTATAGAGATTTGTCAAATCCATGAGCTCACAGAAAGGCACACAAGTATGCTTGCAAGTGATAAGAACATGGTTCCAGCAGCCTTTAGAGCAAGTGTAGGCAGCATCCAGCATGTGGCTAGCAGAAACCAGCCTAGGCACATGGCAGCTGCAGCCCCTGCAGGTTTTCCAGGGAGGACTCGTAACTTTCTAGCAAATTTCAAGACTAGCCCTGTAAAACAGACATGCTCAGTGCAGTATAAGGGTGAGTCAGCAAAACCCAAGTTAACTGTCATAATTGTGGTGCCAATCACGAGTCTAAAAGAGAGAAGTGGTTAACATTTGGTCAGCAATGCTACAAGTGTAAAAAATGGAACCACTTTCAAAAGTTTTGTAAATCAAGCAAGCCTCATTCAATTATTTAGAAAGGTCACTCAAAAAGCAAGTTGATCATGTAGAAATCTGCAACCCTACTTTCAATGTAGCTGGTGTATCAGTGGTTGGTGAAAAGGTTAATGCAGTAGATTTGTTGGCAAAAAACGAAGTGTTTTGTACTGTCCTGATGAATGGCAAACCCACAGAGCTCAAAGTAGACGCTGGTTCAAAATGTAATGTTATGTCAGCAGAAACATTTGCTAGAGTGAGAACTGGTGAGCAGCTTAATTTGGTTAATTTTGCAAAGCTTTGTTGCTTATGGAGGTGAAGAGATTCAAACTGAAGGCTCAGTAGTGCTTTCATGCTATTCGGCTGGGAACAGTTACAGTCTGCAATTTTATGTAGTCAAAAGACCTGTGCAGTCATTATTTTGTCTTAGAGACAGTTTAAGAATGAAATTGCTTTCTTTTACCAAAGAAGTCCACCATGAAAGCACATGTCCTAGTTCTAGCTTTGCTGATGCTTTTTTATCAGAGTGTGCTGATGTTTTTGACAAGCTAGGCAAACTTCCAGTTTTGTACTTCATAAAAGTAGACCCAGAGGTCAGTCCAGTGGTCAGAGTTCCGAGAGCTATGCAAGAAAAAAGGTTCATAAGTCATAGGTTAGTACTAGGCTAACTGCCCTTGCAAGCCATTTTAAGCCTAGCCAATTATCCTTTGTGTGACTCAAACCCTGCACCTTGTATTTGTAAGGCAAACACCTTAACCATTAGGCCACCCTCCCCAGACAAGGTCCTGTTAGACAAAATGGTGCAGCAGGGTGTGATTTGTCCCGTCACAGAACTTACTGAGTGGGTGTCTTCCATGGTAGTTGCTAATACGAAAAGCTCAGATGAAATCAGTATATGCATCGACCCAAGAGACTTGAACAAGGCATTAAAGAGACCTCATCATCCTATGCATGCAGTTGAGGAGGTTGCTGCCCTCATGCCAAGTTCCAGTGTTTTTTTAATCTTGGATGCAAAGAGTTCATTTTGGCAAGTAATGCTTGATCGCATTGCTGACTACATTCAGCAGACCATTTGGCAGATACAGATTTCTCAGAATGTCTTTCGGAATAAGTTCTGTCAGTGAAGTCTTTCAGCATGCAATGGAGCAGATTTTTTCAGGCTATCTGTGTGCTATAATAATGGATGATTTACTTGTTGGAGGTAATGGAGAAGCAGATCATGACAGAAACCTCAGGAAAGTTCTGGACAGAGCACGTGAAGTGAACTTGAAGCTCAATCCGGTGAAATGTAAATTCAGGCTACCAGAAGTTATTTATATAGGTCATTTATTTACAGTATAGGCTTACGACTAGACCCTTCCAAACAAGCAGCCATTATTGAGATGCCAGCTCCAGACAATGTCCAAGCCCTACAGCACTTTCTTGGTATGGTTAACTATTTGGGCAAATTTATCCCTGACTTTAGTGAGATATTATTCGCAAAAGCGCTCACACTATAATAAACTTATATGTTTTTAAGTGGCATTAGTTCTGTACACTTTTTATAGTGCTTTGTACAGTATTAATAAGTGTATATAGCCATGTATTGGTGCTTGGATTTCTTGTGGTGCATTGTTTGTGAAACATGGTTAAAGAGGAATGACTGGAAACCAGTTCTGTCATGGTATAAATGTTTTACTGTAACAGACATTCTAACAAAAAAATCAGGTGGAGGGGTTATGATAGGGATTAAAGAATGTTATAAGACATGTGATTATTACATATTCAATGATAACATCGAAGATAACCCTGGAACGTAAAACAATTGTTGGAGTGTATAGACCACCAAAGTCAAGTGTTGATGACCTAGAGGAATTCCTACATTTCTTGCATGAAATACAGGAGGGATAATAGTAGTGGCTGGAGACTTAATTTACCATAAACAGACTGGAACAATATAGATTCAACAACATTAGTAAGGAAATTATTTACAATGTATGTTCAGGAACAACAGTTGCTTCAGACTGTAAAAACGTTTACTAGGGAACAGAAAGTCATTGTTTGTGTTCCTAAAGAAATTACACTTACTTTCTGTCAAGTTTTACCACCACTGATGTGCAGTGATCATGGGTTATAAGGGCTAATTTGTTGCTAGATCATTTTTCCAAGCAGAAATCTAAATGAATGCACAGAAGAGTAATAACAGATTATATAGAAGCAAAAGAGTCAGTGTGTAATGTGTTCAGTGGCAAAACTGTAGAAGGAATGTGGAAAGTTTTGAAAGAGAAATTGAATGTGAAAAATAAATAAATACATAAATAATAAATAAAATGTTTAACATCAGCGTCAAAGCAAACTGTGTCAGTAGGATATATTTCCATAAGAACAAGATACTTGATTAAGGTAAAAGACAAAAACTATAAGAAATGGAAAAGATGTTGAACTACGACTTTCAAAACTAAAATAAATAAGCTGGACATACAAATTAAACATAGTGTGAGACAAGATCAAGAAAAATGAAGAAAATATATATAAAGATCTGGAGCATAACAGGAAACCAACATACACATTGATAAACTGTGTAGATTCTAAAATTTATTCTCAGACACTACTGATTATAAATATATTTATAAAATCTTATGCAAGGCAGTTTGGCTCTCAAAAGGGGTAGATAATGTGTTCTAGTGACATTAAGGTAACCTCAGATACTGAAATTAAATTAGGTTATATTGAAAAAGAAATATGCAAATTGGATCCAAAAAAAGCAAAGGGAGGAAACAGAACTAGTAATAAAGACCCGAGAATACTTTGGCATGAAATTATAGTATCATTATATCTTTTATTAATTGGATCATATATAGGGAGATTCTTTAAGACTGGAGAAGTGCACTTGCTAAACCTGTCTTTAAGGGAACAAGGATTAGGAAAAACCCAGTTATACAATCCAATAAGATTACTTTTGTGTTGTAGAAAAATAATGGAGAAGGTTATCTTGAATAAATTATTGTCAGAATTGGAAAGGTTGCAACTTGGAATCATATATCAGAATGCATATATTGAAAATAGATCTATTACCACCTGTAACATGATGTTATATAACAATATAATAACAACTATGAATGAAAAAGTGTGCTGTGATGTAAATTTTATAGATTTAATAACTAGATATTGATGTACTCTTGATAAAATGGATAGGTACATGGCTTAAGGGCATGGCAAGTACAATACAACAGTTGGACAGGTGAAATTTGAGGTTACATTCAGGGTAGGGTGTCCCACAGGGCTCTGTCCTAGGCCCTTACTTGTTTAGATTGCATCTTATAAATCTTTTTTCATCTGAGGTGTTCTACAGTCTGTTTGCGGATGACTAGAAATGTGAAAATACTTTACATGTGTTACAAATAGGGCATCTCTGCAAAAGAACTTGACTAGATTGACAATTTGGGCACAGGAGAATAATATGCTGATAAATACATAAAAACTAAGTATATGAAATTTGTGAAACATAAACTAAAAAGTGAATATTTAATACAGCACACAGTGATTGAAACTGCAGATTCATTTAGGGACCTTGATATATGGGTAGATCCAGTTTTGAGTTTTTCTAATCATATCAACCTATTGGTTAATGATAGTTATAGAACTATAGGTTATATAAAAGATTTATAAAGTCATGAGGTCATTGCTTGTTAGTTACATTATACCCGAATTTCGGAATGGAATAACACTATGGAAATCTTATAAGAAAACAAGCAAGAGTAAACTGCAACAAATGCAATGGGAATATACCAAGGGCATCCATGGATCTGAAAATGTAAGTTAATTATGAAAGACTAAAATATCTGAATTTGTTAAGAAGAGATCTTATTCAGGTATATAGGGCATTTAGAGACAACTATCACTGGGAATATGTGGGGTTATCAAAAAGTAGTAGGTGGTGCAGCGGTTAGTGTTGTCGCCTCACAGCAAGAGGTTCTCTGGTTCGATCCTCGGCTGAGGTGCCTTCTGTGAGGAGTCTGCATGTCCTCCCTGTGGTCGCGTGGGTTTCCTCCAGGTGCTCCGGTTGCCTCCCACATCTCAAAGACATGCTGTAGGTGGATTGGACACACTAACTTGGCCCTAGGCATGAGTGCGTGCGTGTATGTGCCTTCTGTCAAAGGTTGGGTGCCAGGCTGGCAACTTGACACTGTAAAACTCCACTGCCAATCATGAGCGGACAGATGATCCGCTGTGGCGACCCCTAACCGGGAAAAGCCAAAAGAAGAAGAAGAGTAGAGAATCATCAGACAACGTATGTAGAAGATTCTGTAGGAATGAGAAGTGTACTAACTGGCTCTTTGAAAGAATATCTAATGCATGGAACAGACTACCAAATTACATTAAGGCAAGCTCTAGTTTAGATATTTTTAAAAACAGCCTGGACACTTCTTCTGAGAACAACTGTTTTGATATATTGGCAGGCTAGAAGGGCATTATTGCCCATGTTTGAAATATCTGTATGTGTATATGTATGTTTGTATGCATGTATATATGTTTACTTGCATCGTTTATTGCCTCGGAGCCTGGGTCATGGTCCTAAAGAGTATCAAGATGAATTCACCTATCCAGTTACTAAATAGTAAATAAATTAAATAAACAAGTCAACCTTTACTTTGAAGTGGCTATCCTCAGTAAAATGATATAGATACCACTACAATAAGTGCAATCAAATGTAAGTTAGTATTAATGTACAGAGATTTATATGTACTAAATGAAATAGCAACAGCTGTCACCAAGTGAGCAAATCCTGGCACAGTAACACAAAGATTGCACTGGTTGTATCGAGCATAAGCTAACCTTCAATACAGGGGTAAGATGGTAAAAGTAACAACAGAACAAGCATATCTGGGAAGCCAGGTAGCTGACACTGATGTAAAGTATCTCTGATATGGTAGAAAAAAGCTATACAATCATCTGAACACCAAAGCTGTTTTTAAAATTGTACTTTCTGATTGAAAACCTATTTAGCCTTTGTAAATTGATTCCCTGGGACCATACTGACCTCCCCAGCATGCCCACAGCAGTTAACTTTAACTCAGGTTGTGATTCTGTGTTTGATTTGTAGTATAAAATTTAGGGCTGGGGCAGGGTGTGTAGTTAGGATGATGATTAAGGCCGAGGGACTTTACCTAGTTAGTATGAAAAGTAGTAATGGGGAATGGGGCATAGTAAGCATGAAGATTAGGGCTGGTATATGTTACCTAGTTAGTTTGAAAATTAGGCCTGGGTGTATTACCTGGTTAGTATGAAGATTAGGGTTGGGGTATGTTACCTAGTTAGTTTGAAAATTAGGCATGGGTGTATTACCTGGTTAGTATAAAGATTAGGGCTGGGGTATGTTACCTAGTTAGTATGAAGATTAGTGCTGAGGCATGCTACTTAGATAGTATGAAGATTAGTGCTGAGGCATGTTACCTAGTTAATATGAAGATTAAGACTGGGGTACTGTGCCTAGTTAATATGAAGATTAAGGCTGGGGTACTGTACCTAGTTAGTATGAAGGTTAAGGCTAAGTATGATGCCTAGTTAATATGAAGATTAGGGGCTGGAGTATGGTGCTTAATTAATATGCAGATTAGGGGCTGGAGTATGGTGCTTAATTAATATCAAGATTAGGGGCTGGAGTCTTCTTCTTCTGGCTGCTCCCGTTAGGGGTCGCCACAGCAGATCAACTGTTTCCATTTCTTCCTGTCCTCTACATCTTGCTCTGTCACACCAACCACTTGCATGTCCTCTCTCACCACATCCATAAACCTTATCTTAGGCCTTCCTCTTTTCCTGTTACCTGGCAGTTTCATCCTTAGCATCTTTTTCCCAATATACTCTGCATCCCTCCTCAGCACATGTCCAAACCAACGTAATCTTGCCTCTCTGGCTTTGTCTCCAAACCTTCCAACCTGGGCTGACCCTCTAATATACTTATTCCTAATCCTGGCCATCCTCGTCATACCCAGTGCAAATCTTAACATCTTCAACTCTGCCACTTCAAGCTCTGACTCCTGCCTTTTTGTCAATGCCACTGTCTCCAACCCATATAACATAGCTGGTCTCACTATCCTCTTGTAGACCTTCCCTTTCACTTTTACTGGTACTCATCTGTCACAAATCACTCCTGACACTCTTCTCCACCCACTCCATCCTGCCTGTACTCTCTTCCACACTCACCATTACTCTGAACTGTTGATCCCAAGTACTTAAACTCATCCACCTTCACCACCTCTACTCCCTGCATCCTCACAATTCCTCTATCCTCCCTCTCATTCACACTCATATATTCTGTCTTAGTCCTGCTGACCTTCATTCCTCTTCTGTCTAGAGCATATCTCCACCTCTCCAGGGTCTCCTCCACCTGTTCCCTACTCTCACTACAGATGACAATATTATCTGCAAACATAATAGTCCACGGGGACTCCTGTCTGATCTCGTCTGTCAACCTGTCCATCACCATTGCAAATAAGAAAGGGGTCAGAGCTGATCCTTGATGCAATTCCACCTCCACCTTAAATGCATCCATTACTCTCACTGCAGACCTCACCGCTGTCACACTACCCTTGTACATATCCTGTACCACTCTTATATACTTCTCTGACACTCCCGACTTCCTCATACAATACCACAACTCCTCTCTAGGCACCCTGTCATATGCTTTCTCTAAATCCAGAAAAACACAATGCAACTCCTTCTGACCTTCTCTGTACTTCTCCATCAACACTCTCAGAGCAAACATTGCATCTGTAGTGCTCTTTCCTGGCATGAATCCATACTGCTGATCACTAATCATCACCTCCCTTCTTAACCTAGCTTCCACTACTATTTCCCATACCTTCATGCTGTGACTGATCAGTTTAATCCCTCTGTAGTTACTACAGCTCTGCACATCACCCTTATTCTTAGAAATTGGTACCAAAATACTTTTTCTCCATTCCTCATGCATCCTCTCACTTTCCAAGATTTCATTAAACAATCTAGTTAAAAACTCCACTGCCATTTCACCTAAGCACCTCCATGCTTCCATGGGTATGTCATCTGGACCAACAGCCTTTCCGTTCTTCATCCTCTTCATAGCTATCCTTACTTCCTCCTTTCTAATCCACTGCACTTCATGATTCACTATCCGCACATCATCCAACCTTCTCTCCCTCTCATTCTCTTCATTCATCAACCCCTCAAAGTACTCTTTCCATCTGTTCAACACACTCTACTCGCTTGTGAGTATGTTTCCCTCATTATCCTTTATCACCCTTACCTGCTGCACATCTTTACTAGCTCAGTCCCTCTGTCTAGCCAATTGGTACAGGTCCTTTTCTCCCTCCTTAGTGTCCAACCTTTTATACAGCTCTTCATATGCCTTATCCTTAGCCTTCGCCACCTCTCTCTTTGCCATGCACCTCATCTCCTTGCTGGAGTATGGTGCTTAATTAATATGTAGATTAGGGGTTGGAGTATGGTGCTTAATTAATATGAAGATTAGGGGCTGGAGTATGGTGCTTAATTAATATGCAGATTAGGGGCTGGAGTATGGTGCTTAATTAATATGAAGATTAGGGGCTGGAGTATGGTGCTTAATTAATATGCAGATTAGGGGCTGGAGTATGGTGATTAATTAATATGAAGATTAGGGGCTGGAGTATGTTGCTTAATTGGTATGAAGGTTAGGGCTGGGCTATGACCTAGTAAGTATGAAGATTAGGGCTGGGATGTAGTAGCTAGTTAGTATGAAGATTAGGGCTGGGTTATGGTGCCTAGTTAGTATGAAGATTTAGGCAGGGTAAGGTACCTAGTTAGTATGTAGATTAGGGCTGGGGTATGGAGCCTAGTCATGGTATGGGGCTTCATATCAATGTCACTGACTCAGCAGACCAATTACTTAATGCTAAGCTTAGAACATTATAAGGTTGTTGGTTCTGTCTTCTCACCAGGTAATTTGGCTCACAACACAGTGTATTTGTGAGGTTGACAGTGAAGGTGTGCTGTGTTCACAAGGTGACATTCCACAAGTGCTGCTTGAATGCAATCCTATATTTTTCTACTTGAATTCAATTGAACACCCTAAATCTTGCTTTTGTGTGCATTCCTCTAACACAGGAATCAAAAAAAGCTGTAAGTAAATATACTCAGAAATATTGAAGTCTTCCAAAAGCATCCCTCCAATATACTTGCCACAGTATCAGCTGGTGCAAGAATTCTGTATTCCTGGCTCATCATGTGTTGTTCTTCTAGAGGCACAGTCTCTGGGGCTCTGTATTGTCAGTAGTCAGTGACATCAGTCATTTCTAATTTTATTCACTAAATTATATTTAGCCACATCACAAACCATTGAAAACTGTGAATTAAGTATTAAATAAATGTACAAATTATCAGAACTGAGCCTTGATAGTTAGAAATTATTCAGCTTGTCTAACTTAACACATGATCACTGCCAGATCAAGAGCAGTCCATTGAAGAGGACTACCAGAACCATCAGGAACATTTTATTTTCTCATTATCCAATAGTATCAAATGAATTAGGCTTGTTAAAAAAGTACACATCCATGCAAAGGAAATGCTTTAGAAGCAATATACTGAGTGAACGTATACAAAAGAGTATGCTTTGTGACCACTTACGTTTCGTAAAAAGATATTATGGTATTTTTACACTAAGTAAACCCTCCTGAACTCTGATGAAGGTTTTTTTTTTTTTTTTTTTGCTTTTTGCTTCCTGTACCTCCTTACTTAATTTGTCTCATTCTGTGGCCAAGCCAACATGGAGTAAGACAAAAGCTCTGTAAGCATGAAATTATTTGCATGTTTTCAGGGCACATTGACCTTGAAGTAGGGAAGAATTAAACAGGGGATGTGCAGGAAGATGGAGCCCCTACAAGACTGGGAGTAATGGTCAGTACTCCAGTTTAAATATGTAAATGAATAACTTGTAAAACGTGAGAAAGTAAATGCTTTCAGCTGTAACACTTGCTGCTGATTTGGAGAGTGTATTGCACTGTCAGCAAGAAAATAATTTTATTTCCACACACTTACATATTTATTAGGTAGCGTTAAAATGTGACATCATTACCTTCTGGTCATTTATTCACAGTAACTCTGAAACAAACTGTTTCCAGTACTGTGATCTTGTAATGGATGAAAAAGCTGTTTATTGTGAAACAGCAGTTCCATTTGTATGATCTGCAGTACAATATGACATTGCGTGAGATGACCTAATAATTATATCATCATAATCTTTTCACATTTTTGTGTTTTGGAGAAGTACATTTGCATCACTGAATACAAAGGCTCAACAAGTTGCAAGTGGTGAGTGGTATTTGGTCAGAACTGATCAATGCAATTCTTGGGGAAACAAATATAAATAAAATGAAATAAAATAAAATAAAATCAGACCACTCAAAACATGAAAACTCCACCAAGAAAGTAATGATAAAGGACGCTACAGACCATAGAGCTCTATCTTTCTTTCGCTCAATGGTCTGTCGCATCCTTTATCATTACTTTGTTGGTGAAATAAAATAAAATAAATAAGTGCACTGCCTGTTCCTGCATGTCACTCATCCAGTCCTAGTATGTGGCATTGTGCAGTGCGATCTGTAGAACTTTGTATTACTGCACTGCACAGTCACGCACACATGCACACATATAGACTGTGAGTATAAATGTGTATGCAAGCATCTGCATTGTCTGTCTGAATTAGTCTTGTCATCTGAGAGAAGGTAAGCCATTCTGTGGAATAAATGAAAAATTGATAGACTATTTCAAACAGCCCACAATGCTTTGCAGGAAATCAGTACCCAGTCAGGAGAAACTATAGGAAATATATCACCTAGGCTATTTTTATCCATCTTTAATGCTGCTGGTCAGGAGTTAACACAAAAGGAAAATGCCTATTATAATTGAAGCTTTGTATTTTCCTAAAGCTCTTATCTACTAGTAAAGATGTTTGCTTAGAAATAGAAAGTTGACACTGGTACATATTCTAAGTTATTATTATCAGCAAACACCTTTTTTGCATTTTCTACATAGGGTTGGGGTATCATGTCAACTGTTGCCACCTATCTCAATTCAATGCTGCTTTCATACCTTCTTCAACACTCATGCCTGACTGTTGTAGCTCTTCTCACATTCTATCCATCCATCTCACCACTGTCAGTACACTATTAGAAACTGCACTGAAAGCAATTTTCACTAGCAAACAACAGACCATGTAGTTGAAACTGTTTATTTATTGATGAGTTGATGCCTCATCCATTTATATATCATTGACGAGTAGGACAGCCAATAGTTAGACCAACAGACAGAAAGATCATTAATTCTGATTATAAGGCAGGGGGCTGTTGCTCCTTTTTTTAGATTTAGGGTGTGAGAGATTTGATGAGGTGCCATCTCCCACTGCAAATGCAATTAACAGACATCCTCCAATGCCTACTGATTATCAATGCTTTCAGCCACCAGAGATGAGAACTGACTGAGAGAGGATGTCATAAGAACGTCTTCAGAGGGTTTAACATTTTTAGCTCTAAACTTATTGCACATGATCAGTAACATGCTCCAGGATTTAGTGTACAATGGACATCAGCAAGAGTATGTCAGTCATTTCCAGATTTACAACCCCTCAAGATTGCCTTTTTCCGTAGAAGGAAGAATTTCCATGTGGTTCTAGGCTTTGAAGGGGAACCTACGATATTTTCCCTCACATTCTTCTCTTCAAAAAGGGTGAGGAGATAACGCCACATTTCTCCTGTCTTCTCCTTGACAACTACAACAGGCATCTTAGCTATTAATCAAATTCCGGTTGACTGGCCCATAGTCAGGGCTTTATCTGTCTATTTCAAATGAGCTGTCCAGATAAACAGGGAATATTTAATGGAGTTGCAGAATGCATTTTTAAATTAATATAAGATATTAATAGCTGGAACAAAAAAAGTTATCCCTATTAACTAATGTAGCAATAATCAAAATGAACATTCTTCCCAAATTTGTATTCCTATTCAATGCTTCATTTCAAAATAAATTCTTCCATAATATCACCTCTGATCTTAATAAATTTACATGGTTTCCTAAATCAATGTGTATCTTATAAAAAATGAATTATACCTAAAGTTAAGGGAGTTCTTAGTTTACCTGATATATATCTATATTATTATAATTATTAATATGATAAGACTAGTCAACATTTTACACATTCCTTTCAATTGTCAAGTACGGCAATCTCCTTGGTGTGAAATTTGGCATAACTACCTCAAAACTTATCAAAAAACTATTCAAGCTTCACCTTACTTAAATCGCCATACTCTTAAAAACCTCAAAATATCAAGTCTTACTACTGAGTATTTTTCTATTCCAGAAATTTCTTAAATCTTTAAACTTATACGATACTTTACCTTCTTACAACCAATAAATAAAAGCCCTAATATGAAACTTAACAATCATATGTTAGACCTATCTTCTTTTTTTCTTATTGCAAAACTGAGCATTATTGATTTCACAAATGTTAAACCTTTTTCAGCTGAAAATGTAAGAAAGAACTTTAACCTACCTAAAGGACACTTAGCAATTTTAAATCAAATTTGTTATCTACTGAATAATGCATTTGATCCAATTTTAACTATAAATGCTATACTACTTCTAAACCAATAATCTCTTTGTTGCAATCAACCAAACCTATATCTAATATCTGCAAATTAATTAGTAAGATCAAATATAATAATACTTATTTATTCTCTCCTTATTGTTTAAATAAACTTCCTAACATCTCCTGTCATTTATTACATAAAATCAATTGCACTAAATAGTAAATGCATTCCTCTTAAAAACTTATTTTATACACAATTTATGATTCTTAATAATGCTTCTACAAAAATTGCAACCTTTTTCCCTAACACCCCATCATCATGTATTTTATGTAACTGTCCTTAAGCAGATCTGATTCATATTTTATGGAGCTGTAAACATTCACAGCAAATCTAGTTAAATCTTAAAGCTAAATTACAACATATGGGTTACAGTGAAAATAGCTACAGTAAAGAATTCATGATCTTATATATACTTCCTGCAGATTTACCAAAGATAGATGTATTTCTATTAATAAACCTATTTATGCTTATTACATTATATACTACTAAAAAATGGACCAACCATTTAAATATGTCATGGGGAAATTTTATGGAAATGGCTAGTAAATATTTTAAAGCTTATTATATTGCTTTTATTACACAGCAATGTAATAAGCATAAATAAACAGCATGCCCAACACACTAGTCATAGGTGACACAATAGTGAGGCACACTGATGTCCCATTCACTAGGTTGAATAAGGAGAAAGTAACAGTCAGCTGCCTGTCAGGTGCCAGGATCCGCCACATAACACAGGCACTCCAGTCCCTCAACAACAGGTACAGATATGACTCTGTCATTTTACATGTGGGTGTGAATGACCTGAGACATACCTTCCTGGACTATATAAAAAGAGACATGGAGGAGCTCTTGGATTATGTAGCCCAGGCGGGTATGACCCTAGCCCTGAGCAGCATCCTATCATCACCCAGAATGATACCACAGTACAAGCAGAAAATGATTGATTTCAACAATTGGCTAAGTTTCTGTTGTCATTCTAAGGGGATCCAGTATCTGTCTGCCTGGGATGACATGATTGGCAGACCTCGATGCTTTGCCCGAGATGGCCTGCACCTGTCACCCCTGGGCTTCCGGATACTGGCCAAGGCTCTTGCCACCCCTATAGTGACTTTTTTAGGCAGTGTTCCAAAGACCAAATTAATAACATAACAACTACAAACAAATGCAATCTGAGAGTCATGCTGCTCAACGCTAGAAGTCTAAATCCCGTCACTCAAAGCACTCCTTAAAATGGAGAACATCGACATTTGTGCTGTAACAGAGACCTGGTTCAAGGCAGTAGAAAGCACCCCTGCATTACCAGGCTATAACTCATTCCACACCTTTCAGCCCCAGAACCTGGACCGAAGCTCCAAAAGTGGTAGTGTTTCCATGTTCATAAAGGATGCGCACACCTCCGGACTGGTAGCCCAACATAATGCATCTGAGATACTTCAGGTGCAGCTAACACTGGATAAGACAGTGATTCAGGTTGTAGCCTGCTATAGGTCCCCAACCATGTCTCAAGACTCACACTCCATGTTCCTAAGCATCTTGGAGAATATTAGGGTCCAACCTAGCACCCTCATACTGGGCGACCTCAACTACCCCTTCATTAACTGGTAAAACTACTCATGTACCAATACACTTGCCCAATGCTTTCTGGAATTCATTAATTTCAATGTCCTGGACCAGCTCATTTTTACCCTCACTAGAGGTGGCAACATCCTTGACCTGGTCATTACTAACATGGGCGAACGTTGTTCTAAACCAATAGTCAACTCTTCCCTGGTTAGATCTCCACAAACTAATCACCTTGGAAATCTACATCCCTCCCCCTCTCCCCACAAAGGTAACCACCATGAAAAACTTCTCCAAAGCTAACTTTGGGCTCCTAAAAACAGAGGTGGCTAACCACAGCACCCATGGAAATGGAGAATAGTTGCATGACCGCCGAATTATACACCAATGCACTGTACGAACACATACACAAATGCATGGCTCTCGCCATACCCGATAGAACTAAGATGCTCTCCTCAAAAAAAAGGAAGCCAATCTGGTGGTCCTCTGCCATAAACAAACTCTACTGATGCGGAATAAGGCGAAGTCCCACGACTGGAAAAAACTCCCTTATCAGCCTCAACAAAAGGTTGAGATCCCTCATCAAATCCTCTAAAGCTGGCTATGAAAACAGAATTTCAGCAGATAGTAAAGATAACCACAAGGCCTTCTATAGTTATGTAAAGAATCTCCACGGCAATACCCAGATTTGCTCTGAGCTACTGCACAATGGTACGTCCTATACTGAGCCAATAGATATTGCCAGTATACTGGCCAACAAATTCAGTGCTAACTTTACCCCTCTCCCCCCCAAAGGACCAATCACAATACCAGTAGATTGCCAGGCACCCTGTATTACTGCTGCACAGGTTAAAACAGCACTGTCCAAGGCCAAGAATACAGCTTCTATGTGACCTAACAATATCCCTGGCTGTGTTCTACATGAACTACAGAGTGAACTGGCATCTCACCTGTGTGCCCTGTTCAGTCACAGCCTCACCTCAGGCTTTGTCCCTACTGAATGACACACTGCTACAGTCATCCCTCTCCACAAAGGAGGAGTGACTACAGACCCTGGGAATTATTGCCCAGTTAGCCTGACGAGTCTGATATGCAAAGCTATGGAATGCATCATCATGGATCTAATAAACAAGGATATAGGGAATCTCCAGACTCTGGATCCTACACAGTTTGGTTTTGTGAAGAGTAGATCACGCCTGCTCAACTTGGTCAACTTCTTTGAGTCAGTCACCAGAGCTGTGGATGAAGGCAAGGTGGTTCATACAGCCTACCTTGATCTGGCCAAGGCCTTTGATACAATTCCCCACTCAGGAATCATCGAAAAACTCACTAAAGTAGGCATCAGCCCCTATATCACTAGGTGGGTTGCAAACTGGCTCACAGTGTGAAAGTAGCTGACTCCAAGTCAGACTGTCGACCAGTCATGAGTGGAGTCTCACAGGGTTCGGTCCTGGGTCCTCTCCTGTTTGGTATCTACATCTCTGAAGTCCAAGCCAACACAAAGGGACTCTGGCTGACAAAGTTCACAGACGATTGCAAGCTGGAAGCTATTATTAACTCCCCAAGTGATGTTGACATCCTACAGAAAGGCCTCAATATGGCCTTAAGCTCAATGCCAAAAAATGTGTCGTCATTCCACTTAGGAAAAACCCAGTTTGCTTGAATTACCACATTGATGGTAGTCCACTGAACACACATTGTCTCCCTCTACTCTTCCCTCATTAGGCCGGTCATTGAGTACAATGCCCCATTTGGCATGTACCTCACTAGACACCTGCAACAACTGGAGAGGCCGCAAAGGTACCTCACAAAGAGGATCCTAGGCCTTAAACAGTTGTCCTCTATGGACAGACTTAAAAAACTCCAACTATTCTCTGTTTCATATCGCCTACTTAGAGGCGATCTCTGCTTTACTTACAAAGCCATGTCTGACCCAGCTCTGTTAGAAATGCTACAGCTAAAGAAATCCCAATCCCTTCGCACCACACGCTCCAGAAACCTCAACCTCATTGCCGCAATCAACAGAACATGCTGGAGGGACAGGTTCATAACCCAGAGGCTGCCCAGGCTATGGAATAGACTTCCCATACATGTCAAACAGAGCACCTCACTGTCCCTCTTCAAGATAAATCTTGATGAGTGGATGGGAAATAGAAAAATCATCCCGGGGATCACTCCAGTGGCTCTACTTGACAGAGGCACTAGGAGCTAAGGTTGGGTGGCACGATGCTAGGGTAATCCTATGGGCTAGGCTTGTAAAGGCTCCAGGACCATTAGCCTAGTACACACCTATGAACCTATTACAAGGCAAGCTTTGAGGAATTAAATAATTTTATGGATAAGCTATGCAAATGTACTTTGTATTATATTTTATATATATATATATATATATATATATATATATATATATATATATATATATATCTATATATTTTTTGCCTTTATCTTTTTTATTTATTCTTTATTTCTCATTCCTTAGAAATTTTCCTTAACACTCTTCCATGACCATATGAGATTCTGTTTTGCTGTGCAAAGTTCTTGACATATTCATATTACTAGCATATTGTTTTTTGTGAATAGTGTAAAGAGTTAATTTGTTGTTTTTGTTAATTAGTAGTTTATACTGTGGAACTTGTTGGGTATGTATTTCTTTTTCTTCATAATTGTGAGAAAAAATGAATAAGGTATTTGAGAAAAAAATATGACAAATTGTAATGAGACTCAGAAAGGTTATTGTCAGAGTTTCAATCTGAAGGTACAATTTATTTTTGAAGAATATTTTTTCTTTTCACAGTTACTTATTATTTCACATCTACACTTAATTTTCTTTATATGTATTGTGTTTTGTTGAATTATTTACATGGCACTTGTCAAATCCACCATGAGTTGATTGTCATTAAGAAACTGTTTCCCCTCCAATCTCCTTAAACTGTCAAAAGGATAATGCAGCTACCAAACTATGATACTAGTGTACCATTTTGACAGCAACACAACTAGACGACCGGTATCTGGTACTTTCCATTGCTAATAAGCATAGTAAAAAATGCAGATTATATGTCTATTTTTAATGACACAACTATAGACAACTAATGTTTTATTAAAATCCCTAAAGTAAAATTTTCTCTCTTATGTACCATTTTCTAAATGCAGGGATACTATCCAGGATGGGCTACATTAGGAAATAACAGGCCTTGCAGGGGACCCAGACAGTCTA
>NC_056742.1:373070329-373162829 GCF_019279795.1 Protopterus annectens
CTAAGGGAAATCATCTTAGACTTGATCTCCTCATGTTTTAAAACTTTTGCTGTATTTCAATCTTCAGAAGCTTGAGTTTTCAGAAACTCAAAATTCATACTGTTGAGAGGATATGATCAAGTTTCTGAAAATTCAAAGCGTTTGAATAGAGATCACAGTATAGTCACGATCGGAGAATTTACCCTTTTCCCCACTGTAGTGCAGTCTTGGATTTGGTATATATAATATGCAGGGGAGTGGGTGGGTGCAGGGGGGGCTTGCTGCCCACTGCAAAAATGCAGAAAAAAAGTAGATTTTTGTTGCTTTTTGAAGTTTGAGTTTTCAGAAACTCAATCATATCATCTCGACAATATGAATTTCAAGTTTCTGAAAACTCAAGCTTGTGACATAAACCTGTATATAGTCCTATGATTGCAGATCTATACATGTAATCAATTTTGAGGAGGTCCATACCTTCTTCAGAAGAAGGAATATTTTATATATATATATATATATATATATATATATATATATATAAAATCTTGGTATATATAAAAATTTGATATGCACTGATTTTATTATATCATTTGATAGGCATGAAGTATTTTTCTTGTTCTTCTGTCCAGCTGTTCCAATACCTTTTGGGACCAGTCAATTATCCCAAAACTGTAAGCCAGAACAGGAAGAGCAAATCGGTTTATAGCTTGGACTTTGTTCCTAGATGTCAGGCCTGTTTTCAGTATAAATTTTAGTCTTCTAGAATATTCCTCTTTGTTTAATTTCTTCAAGTCTTTTAGGTTTCCAATACCATGATGAGAATGAACTCCATTCCCAAGTCAAAGTATGATTAAAGTTTGTGAAATCAGTATTTTTTCAATATTTGATGTTAGCCAAAAGTGCTCCTCGCAGCACGTGATGTGCACCCAGAAATGACTCCTGGAATTCATATGGGATTACATGCATTAGTAGCGTATCAAAATATGATTGTAGATTTTGTTTTAAGAGAGCAATTGCTCCTGGTACTATTGGAACTGTCTGGTTCTCCATTTTTCACATTGCCCTGGTTTCTGCCTGCAAATTATGCTATTTTATGACTTTGTGTCTCTCAGTACATAAGACACTGTAATCACTGTTGTGTCTCTCAGTACATAAGACACTGTAATCACTGGTGTAGCAATTTCAATAATTAATGCTACTTTTGTCTTCTTTTCATGGACTACTATATCTGGTTTTCTTGCATCTATTTTTTGAACTGTTGGTAATGGTTGTTTCAATGAGATACCAACTTCATCATTTCCCATAATGCTTTGTGACTCATGTTTCCAGTGCTTCTCAGCTACTTTAGTACTGTAATGTTTGCAGACTTCCCATTGCAACAGTCTTGGCACATTATTATGCCTTTCAGTATACAGGTCCTCTTTCATTAGTGTATCACACCCAGCAACAAGATGTGCAACTGTTTTCGGTTCTGTTTTACAGAACACACATTTGTCTGTTTTTCCCACATTTTCAATGGACTTTGAAAAACAAAATGGATGTAGTCCACTATCCTGGACCACCATTATTAACCTTTGTTTTTTTGGTTTATGTTCAACTCTCCTTAACCATTCCTGCATCAGTTCCTGATCAACATGTGTTTTTTGCAGGAGTTTTCTTTACTTGCAACTATATTTATGCTTTTTCCACACCTCTTGCCTTCTCATCTGATCCTTCATCTTATATTCTTTGTTTTGTTTTTTGACACATTCAGTTGCTGCCTGATTTTTGTCTACTTCTGGTTTGGTTTCAGTTCCTGCTTCACACCGATGTGTTTCTGCTAAACTAAGCAAGGAAGTTATCTTAGATTTGTTCACTTCAAGACTCAAAACTTTTACTCTGTTTGGATATGGTAAGGTAAGCAGATATGTAGCAGTCCTACGACTGCAGATCTATACATGTAATCAATTTCAAGGAGGCCCATACCTCCTTCACAATGAGGGATATATAATCTTGGCATACATTGATTTTTTTATATAATTTGATGTGTGAAGCATTTTTCTTGTTTTTCTGTCCAACTGATCCAATACCTTTTGGGGCCAGTCAATCATAAGTTACATCACGAAAATCAAAGTGGTTTGTAGCTTGGACTCTTTTCTGCATTAATTTTAGTCCTCTAAAATATTCCTTACTGAGTTTTGTTCACACTTGTTCATGTTTTATTGTCAATCTTTCATGTCACCTGCACAGTGTATAACAATAAGTAAGTGTGTAAATGTAATTATTCCAGGTAAAGAACCAAATTGCCCCCTGCTTAACATTGACAATAAAGAATGTTAAAGAAATTGTTATTAAAAAGCCCAAAGGGATCCTCTTCCATCAACAAATTGTATTTTTATACTCAGAATGGCAGACATTTATAAATATATATAAAACTGCAATTCATACAAACATCTCCAGTAAGTCATTTGTTATGAAGTTTACACATTTAAGTACTACACATGCTTGTTTTATATGAACTTCTTTTTTTAAACAAAACATTAATTTATAAATGTCCTGTTGGATAAATGAAATCAGACAATATGTCTATGTTCGTGTATGTGCATTTTAATGCTTTAAAATGGTTTGATTTTGAGAACATATGGCCAACGCTATCTAATAGAATTTTACACTGCTGGTGACCCTTTTAACAGCTATAATATAATTAAAAGATTATCAAAGACTCCAAAAAAGAGCTAGAGACACGAAATGCTCATTAATATTTGGATATGTGCTAATCAGTTATAATTTACACCAGATTCACTTAACAGTGAATTTATGCATCTGTGAGTCTCTGTTTCCAACAGGGAAGCTTAATTTATATCCATAGTACTTGTAATAAGACATATAGACCTCTTAAAACACTTAAATTTCTACCAGGAGCTTTAAAAGATGCATTTCATGATAATGAAAATTTTAGCACTGTACCATATATGTGTGATCACTTCATATGCAATTGCTAGTCCAGCTGGTAGCATTAAAACACTGCTGAAGTAGTTCTCATGTTATGGAACAGATGCAAACAGTCAAGCATTTGTAAACCATGCTATTACAGTCCTTTTGTCTCTCAATGACCATCTAGAATTACTAGGATTAATCCTGCCGTTCTCAGTTTTAACCAGTCTCTAGGGCATGTGCAAAACAAGTATATATAAAATGTACAAAAATTATTAGACATCAGTGTTTGGAATACTTGTATGTTTAAAAGACTCAAGGGAAAAATGCAATATCACTCAATCTTTTTTCCATGAAACCAAACTAGCATAATTTAAAATTGTCTATTAATATAAATTTCAGAATGTTTATTTATTGCTTTATTTTTACAAAAGCATTATTAGAAGACTTCTGATACAGGATGAGCCTTGGAGGTAAAACATTAAAATGCTTCCTAAATGCCTTAAAACTGAAGTTGAACTCACTACTTCTCAATTCCTTTAGGAGCCAAACACTCTTTAAATAAAACAAATATTTTCTTTCCATTTTCATCTCTTTTTGGTCACCATTTCCCCAGCCATCAAGCCCTCATCTCCAATAATCACATTTGTTCATCTCACCTCCTGGCATCTAGGCTACTGGGTGTGGAAAGCAAATGACTCATTATCAACTCAGATATTGAAATTACTCTAGCAGGAGATGAGAGATTTTACATACTTTTAACACTCTCCCCCTATTCACAGGTAGGTAGTGCGTAATAAAGATAGAGAATGGTTTATAGGAAGTTCAAGACTTGATGCTGTGATTCTAAAACTTTGAAAATTTAAAAGTGAATCAGGAAAAATAAAAAAGTGACCTACCAAACTTGTTGTTACATAGAAAGGGCACATTTCAGGCTAGATAAGACCCTCTGTAATCCCTGGTATTGGGGGACTTCACCTCCATACCCAGTTACTTATATATAATAACTCTGAGCTTACCAGTTTTGGAGAAGTGGGAATTCTCTGACATGCATCAGTTTTGAACTTAGTATATATATCTTCCAATTGTACTTACATTTCTGCTGTTTAGAGGACTGTTTTCCCCTCATCATACTTTCACTGGGAGCCACAGGTTTGCACGCACAGTCAATGTCTGGCTAGAGTTTAATACAACTCTTTTCTAGCCCGCATCTCCACATCTCATCCTTCATGCCTGAAGGTCAAGCTTTCATCTGCAGTAAATCCCTAGGTATCATTCCTACAATGGGAATAGAACCAGTGTCTGCCCTGAAAAGCAAAAACCAGTATAGAGTGCTAATTCCCATTCCTTCCAACTTCTCTACCACATGGCAGATGCTGATGTCTTCAAGATGGATAAGTCGGACTGAGTGAGTGACCATATTAAAGGCACGTGATAGGTCAATAAACACAGCACTGGTCAGAGTTCCCTTATTCATACTGGATAAAATGTCATTAGTCAGAGTACAGTCTGGGTGCTTCTCCCAGCTCAAAAGCCATGCTGTTTCCCAAAATGCAAGTGACATTTTTTGGGGTGAGAGGCAAGTTAATTACAGATTACTTTTTCTAGTATGTTACATAGAGTAAGTAGAATGGTTATGGGACAAAAGTGACTGCATGGTTTAAAAACGCATGCCTTATTTTGTTTGCAGTTTGCAGCCATTCACTTGTTTGGATCCCAAGGTGTTTATTTAAAGGAGTACCTTTATCATTTTGTAACTGTATTTGCCATTTGCAGCGATTCACTTGTTTCAAACCCAATGTGTTTATTTAAAGGATTATCTTTATCATTTCGTAATTGCGTTTGCCATTTGCAGCCATTCACTTGTTTGGATCCCAATGTGTTTATTTAAAGGAGTACTTTTATCATTTCGTAACTGTATTTGCCATTTGCAGCGATTCACTTGTTTCAAACCCAATGTGTTTATTTAAAGGATTATCTTTATCATTTCGTAATTGCGTTTGCCATTTGCAGCCATTCGCTTGTTTCGATCCCAATGTGCTTCGTTAGGGTAATATCCTTATTACTCGTTGCTGTGTTTGCTGTTTTATGGCGTATAATGATAACGATGCAGATGCAACATGTAATTCATCCCAAGTGCTTCAAATCCTTGTCTTGTAGTCTTCTAGCTCACACCCAAATTATTAGTGGTCATTGCTGCTTGCCCTAGTACAGGTATGAAGTGACTGACATAGATATCTAAGGAAGGTAGCTATGGAATGAATAATAAAGAAGACACGAGAGACAAATAATTCATGTTTCAGCCATACTGTTCTCCTTCCAGTTATTTAACATATGCCAGATCAAAATGCAGACTTGGTATGAGGTCTGAGTGGCAGGGGGGATGAAGAACACTACTGCACTGTGGGAGTTTATGGAGGCACAGTACTGAAGGGGAAGACAGCACAGAGAGGCTGAAAATATTAGGAGGTGGGATACAATCATCTGAAGAAGGCTCCTATTTGTGGGATGTTAGAAAACCAGTCAATGCTCAATATTTTTCCAGTAAAATGGCAGTGGCAGCTGTCTGCTGATGGCCAATTTGTTGTTTTATTTCTGTTTTTTTTTTAATTCACAACCTGTTTTAGTACTCTTGCCAAAGACCTGCAAAAAGGACTAGCAGCTTCACTGATCTCTCCTTGATCAGGATACCCAGCCTTTGTGGCTTACTTAGCTTTTTAGCTTATAATGATATCTGCTGAGTTATGTTTAGCATCCTTCTGTTACTTTCATGTCAAACACCCAAGATTAAGACTGTTTGGTTGATGAACTTTAAAATAACATACAACATATAATGTGGTCAGTGGTACTCTTTTTTAATGTATGCTGTTCAAATTTATCCATCACTTTTTCCCTGACTTAATACAGGCTGGCTGCCATTTGGGAAGACACTCTTTCATCATACAGCTGGCTTTAGTGGGTCACTCACTCTGGAATTTTATTGATGCTTCTTGGTCACTTTTGTTTATGTGTGATTCTTTTTAGGACTGTGATGTTATATGAAGCTGTTTTGCAAGGAAGAACACTTACAAGTACAAAACATCTCTTCTGTGATGTAAAAGTTCTGGCCTATATTTGCAGAGTCTATCGCTAAGCTGTCCAGAGTTATTGCAATGCTCCATATGTGTTGTGGATAATTTTTCTTGCAAGGAATTTGAAGTTTTGTAAAGTGAGTGTTCATGAAATGAAGAGTTTTAAATTGCAGTCATTTTCATCAATGGATATTACTTTTTGGTATCTAGTGAAGGATCCTGGGGGCTAAATTGATTTTTCTAGGGATGAGGCTCCCAGAGTAATATTAGAAGCTGCTGACAGGTAAATAACCTACTTCTTTTGCTCTTGGTACTTGAAGTCTGGCAGATTCTGAGGGTCAGTCTTTCAAGCTTTGTCAAGATATTTTGAGTTTATTGTAATGCAATCTGAGTTAATAAATCTCACTCTAAGACATTTTTCTGAACAATAATTACAAAATAATCTATTCACAGATATATGACCTTCAAATTAGTTTTAATTGCTTCTACTTTTATGTATTTGTTTTATGAAAGGGAATTTCTTAGAGAGCACATCAAACTCTTGATGTTAATTTTAGTGACTGTAAAATGTTCATAGTAAATTCACTGAAAACACTTCAGTGGTAGTTGAGCACTCATCTTTCTCCATTGGTTTGTCCCCACATCCAGGGTGCGGGGGGGGGGGGGTGCAAGCAAGCCACATGCAAAAAACACCATTTCCAGGTTTCACTGGAAGTAGTTTTTGGATAATGTATTTCAGTGAAACTTTTGTCAGCCCATCAACTTGACTCTGTCTTCTTGTTAACTTCTCACATGTTTCATTTTTCCCAAAGCTTGGCCTCTCTATTTCATAATATCCTGTGAAGATGACAGAAGGCAATTTGTCTGCACTATTGGGGTGCTTCTGTGAGTGAGCACAGTTGATACCAGTTACAGTTACTTAGTTCACCTTGGAGTAAAATGTCACAATGCCAGGGATTCTCCCTGCCTTTGTCAGATACTCAGGGATTCTCCCTGCCTTTGTTAGATGCTCAGACATTCTCCCTGCCTTCATCAGATACTTAGGGATTCTCCCTGCCTTCGACAGATACTCAGGGATTCTCCCTGCCTTCGACAGATACTCATGGATTCTCCCTGCCATCGTCGATACTCATGGATTCCCCTGCCTTCGTCAGATATTCATGGATTCCCCCTGCCTTCATCAGATAGTCAGGGATTCCCCCTGCCTTTGTTGGATGCTCAGAGATTCTCCCTGCCTTCATAAGATACTCAGGGATTCTCCCTGCCTTCATAAGATACTCAGGGATTCTCCCTGCCTTCGACAGATACTCATGGATTCTCCCTGCCTTCGTCGATACTCATGGATTCCCCTGCCTTCGTCAGATATTCATGGATTCCCCCTGCCTTCATCAGATAGTCAGGGATTCTCCCCGCCTTTGTTAGATGCTCAGGGATTCTCCCTACCTTCAACAGATACTTATGGATTCTGCCTGCCTTCGTCAATACTCATGGATTCCTCCTGCCTTCATCAGATATTCATGGATTCCCCCTGCCTTCATCAGATAGTCAGGGATTCTCCCTGCCTTCATCAGATACTCAGGGATTCTCCCTGCCTTCGTTGGCTACTCAAGAAGTCTCCTTCCTTGTGGAAGCCTGTTGGAGGCACTTGTTTTCTTTTACCCCCAAATAGTTCATATGCATATGTAAGGTCCCTCTGCAACAAACTGGGTATAATTTCTAACCTGCATGATGCTGAAGTTGCACTTACAACTGAAACAAGGTTCAGTTCCCATTCTGGCTCTAGTTAACAGCAATGACATCAATAGTTCTTTCCCATTATTCGCTGCGTGATGACAGCGCAAGGTTGGAGGGTGGCACTTAGACTGAACTTCCTAGTGGTCCTAATAATTTGGAAGTGTTGTGGGACAGGAATAAACTGCATCTTTTTCTTCATATGCTATTCATCATGTGATGTGAGGATTTTCAGCAGGAGTTATTTCAACAGCTAAGTTGTTTATGAGTCATTTGCCCCGCATGTGGGTTTGTTCTGATGATAATATTTGTTTTCATGTGCATTTATTTAAGTAATTTCTATAAATGTTGTTAAACAGCAACTTTTAGGCTTTTTTCTGAAGCCATTTGTTTTGGGAGTATTTTTTTTATCAGTCGTTAAGAAGTCTGCTCTTCAGAAATATATACTGTCTAGGGTGGTGGACAAATTTTTGAGGGGGGTGCTACATTTTGAATGTTGGTGTACACATACCTCTCAACCTCTTAGCACAACTATTTTGAACAAAGCTAAAATAATGAAGGAGGGGACAGCCCAAAATCAGGGATAGATTTTAAATGTTGTTACTATAAACTTGGAAAACTTGTTATAATGACAGGTTTTGCATTAGCATTTATTTTCTGAAGGATATGACACCTATTCTGAAACTCAAATATCTGTCACTATTTAGTAACTATAGTCATCAGTGATTTATCAGAAAAATGCACATTTTATGAGAATAAGACAAAAATATAAGGCAAAATTCTGGGCATTCAGTGAAAATCTAGACAGCTGAGAGGTATGGAGACTCTTCAAATCCTAGCAACACCTCTGCACTTGAACAATACCTTCTGGGAATGTATGATGAGGCAAGGATTGGCTAGGCATGTCTTAAGATTTTTGCTTACTATTTTACTACTTATGTAAAAGATGTAACCAAAATGTGAAACAAATGGAAGCCTCCTACTTACCTTTATTTTATTTGTTTGATTTATTTATTTGAAATTCGGTGGTGGTGCTGTGGTAACGTTGTCACCTCACAGCTAGACGTTGTCCCGTTCAATTCTCAGCTAGAGCATCTTCTGTGTGGAGGCCTGCATGAATGGGCGTACCTTCATTGAAGGTTGTGCATCAGGGATGGCAACTCAGCACGTAAAATTCTACTGCCAATCATTAGCGGACCGGAGTTCCGCTGTGGCGACCCCTAACCGGGAAAAGCTGAAAGACACAAACAAATTTATTTGACATTTATTGACAGGGAAAGTCTGACTGAGCTAGAACCTTTTTTCAGCAGAGGCCCAGGGAGAAAAGCTGCACAGAAGAACAAAGTTTCACACATAGCATTATGATACATACCTGACTACAATGTACTGTACATAAGAGAAAATTTTCTCAATAGACCAGAGTAATGGATTTTCTTTAAATAAGACCTCCTGGATCGAGCAGTGTCTTCAGTTCTATATAGTTCCCACCATCTTATACTGGATAGGATGGGAGAAAGTAACATCTAAGGAAGATTTAATTTTCAAGGCAAGAGGAAAGTTATGGTTACCCCCAAAATTGAAATGACTACTGGTTGTAGTCCAGAAATTACTGTTATTCATTTTACATTGGATATTCACTATTATTCATTTAACAATGAATATCCATCTGTGAAGGACAGTGGAAAAGATGACACTAACTTTTTTCTTGTATATGTACTTTTTATTTTGAGGTAATTAATTGTAGTTAGTTTGTACTATTCAATTTTTATTGCATTTTAATTTTACTGTTTATTTGAAACTTAAAAGCTATGGAATTAGACAGAAAGTAAATGGAAGGGCTCCACATGGCATATTTTTTAATATTTATTTATTTAACATTTGTTAACTGTGAAAGACTGACTTGGAACGAAGCCAGTTTTCAGCGGACGCCTGAGGAGAAACACTCCAGATGGATGTCTTTCTACTGGGGGAGGAAACCGGAGCACCCGGAGAAAACCCACACAAATGCAGGGACGACATGCAGACTCCGCACAGAAGGCACCCCAGCCGAGAATCGAACCAGAGAATCTCTTGCTGTGATGTGACAATGCTACTACTGTACCACTGCGCCATTCAATATGAAACCATACTTCAATGAAAGTTTTGCTGATGGCGATGTCCAAGCATTTGTCTAAAAACAATCTTTTTTGCACACCCCTTTATTTATCCAGCAGGTCTATCGGACTCACGTCAATCTCTACCTGGCTATAGCTGACCCATGTCTAAGACCAGTAAGGAGATCAAGGACCACTGATCAGCATCACACTGCTTTTTTTCAAATTTTATCCCTCCCACAAGCTCCCTTTAACATCCTGAGAGTGTGATCTATATGAGCATCAGCAGCAAGCCACCCTTTACTTTTGATCCCTACAGATGACCATCAGCTCCCCCAAGTTCCTCTCCTTGTCTACCAGGTCTGTGCACCTACCTTATCTCTCCAGGCTATACCTGACTCATGTCTGGGCCAAGGAAGAGATTGAGGACACTGAGGCAGGACCACACTGCTGCCAGGAAGTTTTTTTTCTATTCTCTGCCCCTGCATGCCCCAGTAACATGCAGGGGGTAGGGCATGCAGTGGGTATTAATGCTGAACTATTCCTCGCATCCACCAAAGGGCTGATGTTAGCAGGATGTACTGCCCTGTCTCAGGTAGCACCGAATGTGCTGCCCTCTCTCAGGTAACACCTTGCAGTTATTTCCCTAGTCTCTAGCACGGAAATCAAGTTGTACCCCAGGAAGGGCATATGCATGCCCTCCCTGCCTGCCCCATCATGGCTTGAGCCACTGTTTGACTTTAGGTAGGCCGGGCCATTATCAGGACTTTATTTCTCAATGCCACTAGCATATACATCTAAAACTTAGCTTGATAATATGAGTTTTGAATATAAAAAAATAAAAGTAAGTCAGCATTGAGCACTGACTGTTTCATAACACAAGAAGAAGACAAGATTTGTATCATGCAAGGTTTAGTTCTATATAGTGTATAAAACTAAGCATAAAACTACTAGTACGCAGGGCACAGTAGTCCAGTATACATTCCTCATCTCCTACAAAACCATTCTAACTACCATCATAAATTGGAATAAGGACTTTACTTAATAAAAATGGATTGCTCATTCTATTTCATCATTTTCTTCACACAGCAACTATAAAACTAAATAATACTTAAAACCTTATTTTCTTCTACTTCAAAGACATTTATATCTGTCCTTTCACATAGCACACATCTTCACTGTTTCCCTTAACAACTAACGTTTCATAAGTTTACTGTACCTTTCATGTAGGCATGCAAGTGTGTGTGTGTGTGTGTGTGTGCATGTGTGTGTGTCTGTGTGTGTGTGTGTGTGTGTGTGTGTGTGTGTGTGTGTGTGTGTGTGTGCATGTGTGTGTGTGTGTGTGTGTGTGTGTGTGTGTGTGTGTGTGTGTGTGTGTGTGTGTGTGTGTGTGTGTGTGTGTGTCTGCATGTGTGTGTGTGTGTGTGTGTGTGTGTGTGTCTGTGTGTGTGTGTGTGTGTGTGTGTGTGTGTGTGTGTGCATGTGTGTGTCTGTGTGTGTGTGTGTGTGCGTGTGTGTGTCTGTGTGTGTGTGCGTGTGTGTGCGTGTGTGCATGTGTGTGTCTGTGTGTGTGTGTGTGTGTGTGTGTGTGTGTGTGTCTGTGTCTGTGTGTCTGTGTGTGTGTGTGTGTGCGTGTGTGCGTGTGTGTGTGTGTGTGTGTGTGTGTGTGTGTGTGTGTGTGTGTGTGTGTGTGTGTGTGTGTGTGTGTGTAACTGTGACTTTGACAGGAATCAGAGACTTATGCATGCTATCAGGTCACTTGGGTAAAGGGTTATGTTGCAGCCTTTTCTGACAGCCTGGTATAATGTTTGCTCTGTGTCTGGAAAGCAAAGTGATTAGTGAGGACAAAGAGAATAATTAACCTCTCTGTGTTAAAAATGAGTGGTACTTAGTCAGCTTACAGGGACTGATGATATTATCAGTACAGTAGTGCACTCCTTTATGATGTTATTGGTATAATAAAATGTTAGGAATTTTTAAACTTAAAGGTGTTGAAGTTTTACCAGGTGAAATGTTATTGTAAAAAGTGCACTATAAGCTCATTGGGTACAAAACTCAGTGCCTAACGCGAGACACTTTAGTTAGCTTTATATAGAATAGTTTGCTATCTAAGCTGTCATTCTAAATTGAGGCCATACTTAATTTTAGGCTGCTGTGCTGGCGATATTTCAGCTCATGTTTCTGAGACTTTCCATAAATGCAGTAAAAAAGATATATGCAAGTCAGACAATAACGTCACTGTAAAACTGATCTTTTCAGTTTCCTGCGGCATCTGCCATGATAGCGGTAGTGGACAATTTACAGATTCAGTTTTGTCTTTGTGTTGGAGGGTGCAATACAAACTACATTTTTTCCAAATTCTGAAGCAATTTTTTCCAGTCATAACTGTAAGAGAAGGACTTGAAGGTTTGCCTCAGTCTTGCTTTATTTATTCTTGTAGTAATGTGCTAAGAACTCCTGGTTGTAATTTTTCAACTGTAAAGAACAAGCCTGAAAAAATCGTGAAAACACAGCCAGAGCAGGCTGCATGCTACATATTCATAACCGTTTTTGATAAATTCAACTAATTAATATTAAATGTAAACTGTTATGTTCTTAAGTTCATCCTGTTACACATTTGAAGGTCAAATCAGGTATTGCAGAAAGAATTTCACTGAAGTTAATAAGTAATCCAATATCTCATTGTTTTATTTATTCAACGACCCACTGTTCTGAATGTACTACACATTACAGATACCTGACATTTTTAAAGCAAACATTCAGAAACCCCAAAACAGAGGGCTGTACTTTCATACCCTGAATATGTTTATTCTAACTCCCTGGTTAACAATTGCCAATGGAGAATGTTTAGTTACTTCACTAGCATGTGCAAATTCAGACTGTGTTAATTTTCACAGTGAGGTTCTACATGGTCTCAGTGTTTAGCCTGACATAAAATGTTTTGAAGCCTAGAGCATAACCCATAATGCTACCAGACTTACTTGACACCTCTGTTACTGGCTGCTGGAGATTCTTGCTGTAAATTACATTTTTGTGTTTCAGTATGCAAACAGGAACATGTGCTGTATATGTATAACTACAGCTGTTTGTGTTATAGTCTTACGTTAATTGTGGAGTTTATTCTAAGTATCTCATGCTACTATCTTCAAACACAACATAACCAGAATCTACAGAAGGACAGTATTGGACCTCAAAACTCTACTTTCAGAGAAATTTTAGGGTTCTTAATTTTTTATTCCCCTCCCTAGAACTGATTATCAACTGCCAGCAGCTGTTCGCCTCATTCACTGGGTATACCAGATTGTTTTCACTCTCCCATGTGCTCAACCTAACCTACATCCAGGGCTGGTAGGGAAACTGAGAACACTGGTACAGTCATACTGCTGCTTGAAAGTGTACCCTAACTGCCCCCCCCCCAACATCAGCCTCGCAAGCTCCACAACTGCCACCTATGGGAGGTATTCCATTAACGCACAACCATTTGACGAGGTGATATGCTGCATGTAGTGCAGAGTGCATCTGGGACTTAATGATGCTACTGCAGTGAGCCTAGGTAGCTTCCCCCACCTCGGTCAAGTGATAGCCCATCATTTCATTGAATACAAGTAAATTGCTAAAAGGTGATGTAACTTTTGAGTTTGTTTGTTTGTGTCTTTTGGCTTTTCCTGGTTAGGGGTCGCCACAGCGGAACTCCGGTCCGCTAATGATTGGCAGTAGATTTTTACGTACTGGCTTGCCGGGCCTAATGCACAACCTTCAACGAAGGAACGGCCATTCACGCATGTCGCCACACAGAAGACGCTCTAACTGAGAATTGAATGGGCAACGTCTAACTGTGAGGCAACAACGCTACCGCAGCACCACCACCGCAGATACCGAGTAGGTTACATTAACTAAGTGAGTGTGGAGATGTTAAACTCTCTTTTAATAGGGACAACAATATGAACTTTTTTCCGCTGAATTTCATTGAAGGGCGTCCTCAGTTCAATGCAGGGAGGTGGTGGTGGTGATAAAATGTAATAAATCCATGTATGTGTGTCTGTGTGTGTGTCTGTACACGCTTGTGTATACCTATGGGTTATTACTGTTAGACATGAACAATTTAGTTTTAGTTTAGTAAGTGAAAAAAGTCTGGAAACAAAAACAATGCATTGTCAAGCCTACAGTACATGCTATTATGGGTCTACTACCGGAGATCGAAATTACACTCTTTCGAAATCCAGTAGTAGATGTCCACTAACATGCACTTTTGCGAACACCACTAGAATAAATGGGTAATGTCCTCCACTGTGGTGCAGTAGTCACGGACCTTAGGGTTAGGACTTGGGTCAAGGATAGTGGATAGCCCTAGTAGGTATCCACTATCCTTAACTCAAGCCCTAATCCTAAGTTCCATGACTACCGCAACATAGTGGAGGACATAGGTCCGTGACTACTGCACCATGGAGGACATACAATTTCCTGCACTGTGGTGCGGTAGTAATGGACCTCAGGGTTAGGGCTTGGGTTAAGGATAGTGGATAGCCCTACTAGCTATCCACTATCCTTAACCCAAGCCCTAACCCTAAGGTCTGTAACCATTTGCTCAAGTGGTTTTCGTGAAAGTGCACTTTCGATGAAGTGCACTTTCGCGTTAGTGGGCATGTACTACTGGATTTCAAAATAGTGCAATTTCAGTCTCCGGTAGTAGACCCGCTATTATACATATCTGACTCAGATACACACATATCCCATGTATTTAACTTGTTTTCATCTCTGTTGCGTTAGTCTGACTGTGCTTCTCAGTGGTCCTCCAGATTATATACCTAGTAACTAACCATAAGAAAAAAGCTGAAAAATAATTTGCTTGAAGTACTACTAATTTTATGAAGATCTGCATATTGAACTTGTACAATCAAAGTGTTCATTTTTTGTTTTATTAGAAACTTACTTATGTTTGTGAAATGTCAGGTATTTTCTTTGTCATATAACAGGTGGTCACTTTGTAGTTTTTTGTGGTGAATAATTTTTCTATAGTACAAGTCTGTTTGCTTTTGTTTATACTTTATCTTATCTTTTCATTTTTTTATACATTTTGGCCTCCTTTGTGTGCTCTCCAGCTGACCATCCCAATGCTTCATTTATCCTTTGCATCTCTGCCCAGCCCCCTCCAAGATTGGAATATTCCATTAGTAGTCTAGTAGGTGGATGTGGCTTGGAGTAGAACAGCCTGCTGCAGCACATATGTTGAAGTACATGTCAGAGAGTTGTTTTTGTATGCCTTAACTCCTTAATGGGTCAGAACTACCAAATCCATGTGCCCACCGGATTTAGTATCACTTGGCTTCATTCCCCTTTGATATTGAATTTTGACAGCTATCTGCCATGTAGCTATGACACTACCTTACTTAACCAGAAGCATGTCAAGTCACTAACAGATACCTATCACTCTCTCTTGGAATGAGCATGCCAACAAAAAGCCCCGCCTTGCCACTCCACATTGCTCATCCAACATCGGAGCTGCTAATTTTACTTGGGTCATCCTGGTCATTCTCAGAGTTCCATCCACACCCATGCCACAGAGCTGTGTATATTACCTGACTTTGAATCACAGTGTGATAATCTTGGCTATGCATGATGTGAGTTTCTATATGTGAACTAGTATTAGGTTAAGGATTTTTGACCATGCCCCCACACCTCATCATTAAGGATCCTCCCCACTTACTCCAGTTATTCATTCTTTCTACTGTGAGAGAAAAAGCATTACTGACCATCCAGTCTTCAAGAAAAACTATCAAACCTTGGATAAATGGTATAATTGGTGGTGGGGTTGGGTGTTTTCTCATTTACCTATGTATGCCTAGCTAAACCTTCGTCGATTGGGCATACAATGCTTATTACACAGGACTGTCACTCACTTTGGCAAGTGATTTAAGCCTGTAACACTTCACTCCCTTTTATAAAACAACACCATTGGTTTTGCTGTCTACACCAAAAATTGCACTTCTGGACATGCAGATCTACTTCTAAAGGCTGACTGCCACATCAGTGACTTCAAAATCCCGAGACGATAAACAGAAAACGTCAGAAACCTGAACCACGATTTTTACGAGGGTAAGCAAGTAAGTGGCCAACTGTCAACCAAACTAACACCGAGGTAAGTAAAACCCAACTAGCTGGGGGCTACAGCTCCCACACCCCCCTAACTAAATATATCAACTCCGGGATTGCACTACAGTGGGGAACAGGGCATGTTGGCCAAGTGTTTACTTACCCTAGTAAAGAGTTGGCTTTTGGGTTTCTGAAGTTTCGTGATTTTCATCTTGGGATTTTGAAACTCGGTGATGTGGCAGTCGGCCTTTAGAAGTAGACCCGGGCATGCACTCTTCTGCTCCCACCATAATAAAATTGCACCAGTCTATCCCTTTCATTCCTTTCCTGCTACCATACATATTCTCTAGGGGTGCAACTGCTAATTTGTCCCTGCATTCATCCGGTCTGTGAGGGAGGTCACTGTCAATTCTCTATTCCTCTGTGCCATGGAGATGCAAGGTTATTGATGTGATATTAAACATGCTCTTCAAACAGCAGTTAGGATCTGGGTCCTGCCAAGTAGTTTATCATTTCCCTGAATGCCCTTGGTCTATTTAATCTTCAGGCCCTTTCAAAGCATTCAGGTTTTCCCCATCTAATTCTAAAAAAAAAAAACTACAGTTACTCCTTTTACAAAGAAACTATACTTGAGAGGCAGCTCTACCTCAGTGTCATCAACATGCAGTTTCACCAAGTTCCAATGGCTAGACCACAAAAATGCTCATTTACAGTATCTCCTTAGTAACTACACACATGCACTCATGTGTATAACTACAAACACAGCTATCAATCTGTATATATATATATAGTAGATAGATATATCTATATGTAGACAGACAGATATATCGATATCTGTATATCTACCTATATATATATAAATATATATATATATATATATATATATATATATATATATATATATGTAAAGTCTTTTGTCTTTAGTATTCCTCAGTGGGTAAAACTGCGAGGGTACTCTTCCTCCTTCACACCCCCCTCCTCACAGACTGGACGACTGCAGGAATGCTGTCTAAGTGTGCAGACTCTTTCTTTCCCTGCTTTCCTAATAATCAGTGACCCCTCTTGGACTTGGAACATCAGTAATGCAAGTATAAGTCAAACCTTAGTCATGGCGGGCTTAGTGAACGTGCTTGTCCTGTCTTTTGTTATGTTTATGGTTCAGGAGTTGGGAAGAATTGATGATATAGCTGGCTTACTCTCCTCCTCCTTCTTGTAAGAGCTATGAATGCTTGATTTTGTACTCTTTTTAGGGGTCTCTAATTCATCAAAACCAGCCTTTTCTCTTGAAAAAGAGGTTCCCTCTTGGCACTCCCAACCTGATTATGTTCTAGTAGGCAATTCTTTTTATTAAAACTGGGTTCCTGGTAATAGATTTCTGAAGATAAGTATTTTGTAGTTGTGGTGGTTAGCCCCAGGGCATACAGTTAACTTAAAAATGAGTTAGATTATAGAAGTATAGACATAATAATATAGTCTAGAGATATTGTTTGCTGACATGTTATGAACAGTCCCACAACTTATGGTGTAAATTTTTCTCACCTTTTTACATTAAAATGGACCTGCTGTATTGACCACAGATATAGACTCTGTCTTCTGCAGTAAATGCTTTTGTTAGACTGCACCGAGTTGTTACCCAGAGGTAATGTTTAAATTGTGGAGGTGTTGAGGAGTGGGTAAGGGGTTTGGTAAAGAGTCTGACAGATAAAGCAAATTTCTAAGAAGCTGTGAAAAACTGAAAGGCTGCCAGCCCAGCCAGATAGAATCTTGTAAATAATTCTATATGTGATTTGTAAATATTAATATAACCACAGGCTAGTTTTACAAATGTAAAAGGGAACTATATGTTATGATTAAACTATATGTTGTATTGAGCTTCAAAAATGTAACGACAGTGCACCCTGCTGGAAGAAAGCTGATAAAGTAAAGCATTTTATGACTGTTTGATCTCAGGGCTCAGAGACGGGATGTCTGAGTGAAGGAATTCTTTCTATTGTCTTAGGACAAGAGTTAATTGTTAGATTTTACATATATAATGAATTTTATGGCTGTGGCTTCCTCCAGGTGCACATTACAAAAAGAAATGTAAATTTTGAGTTTCTAATAGCCTGGGAAGCTAAATCAGAACTGTTAAGAATGATGTAATCTAAAATGAGTCAGCAGTGATGTATTATCAATTTAAGACTTTCACAGAGAGAGAGAGAGAGAGAGAGAATGAGAGTATTTTGGATTTTGTCTGAACCTGAACACATATACTCACCAGTACTCTGCCTTTGCTGTGTATGTATGTAAGTTATTTAGAACATTGCTTGTCTTAGAAATAGATAGAAAATAGTAAGATTAATATGAACTTGTTTTCTATATTTATGTCAGACTATTCTACAGTATTATTTTAAGCATTTTCCTGTATCTCAACTCTTGACTAGCACTGTGTTGAATTCAGGAGATTTGTCTTGTGTTTTTATTATTTATTATTAAATATTTTTAAACCTTTCAACTGTGGCTGTTTTGTGTAGAGATAATTTAAACTCTAGAGCACATTGCATGTATATAGCGATACTGTCCAAGCCACTCCGGTAGGCCTTGCTATTCGTCATACTTACTAATTGGATAATAATAATATTGCACAGTAACATTGGACACCCTTTGGTAAGGGCCTTATTAGTAGCTGATATTAGTGGTTGGTGGCAGTGATTTTTACATTATAGCCTGGGCAGAGAAGGGGGCATAGCTGGAGAACCTGTGCCAGCCTTCCCCATGAGTGTCTGTGTGTTTGTATATAACTCATATGTCATAGTGTGTGTGTGTCAGCTACTTGGGCATGGGCACAAAACACTGGTTGGACAGAGAGGGTGCTGGAGGTTTTAACTTTACCACTAGGCTGAGATCTGGACCCTATAGCTGTGTCAGTGGGGACTTATTTGGGATCTGGAGAGAAAGGGATAGTTATCTCTGTGTGCTCTTGAGAGGAATTGTACTTTACTGTGTGTGCACTTGTTATCCTTCCCAATGTGGATGCCCCTCACTGGTGCTATTGGTGAGGATTGCGGCTCTTTGATTACTGGGCCAGTGCATGGGCATCACTGAAGCTATCACAGATCTGCCATACAATAAGTAATACACATTTTTTGATATCTTATCCATCTCTAAAAGTGTTGTGGATTCATAAAGCAGTGTGAAATACGAGAGCATTGAAGTTAAAGCAAGTAACCAAAACCAGTTGCAGGGGGCACTACTGTGCAAAATGGCATACACTGGGACTGACCTCTGGTTAAGTACTTGGATGATGCTGAAGAGGATCCTAAGACTTAAGCACTTGTCCTATATGGATGGACAGACTCAAAAAACTCCAACTATTCTCTGTCTCATATCACCAACTTAGAGGCGATCTCTGCTTGACTTACAAAGCCATGTCTGACCCAGCTCTACTGGAAATGCTACATCTAAAGAAATCCCAATCCCTCTGCACCACATGCACCAGAGACCTCAACCTCATTACCACAATCAACAGAACATGCTGCAGGGACAGGTTCATAACCCAGAGACTGCCCATGCTATGGAATAGACTTCCCATACATGTCAAGCTGAGCACCTCACTGGCCCTCTTCAAGAGAAATCTTGACGAGTGGATGGGAAATAGAAAATTCACTCCTGGGATCACTCCAGTGTCTCTACTTGACAGAGGCACTAGGAACTAAGTTTGGGTGGCATGATGCCAGGGTAATCCTATGGGCTAGTCTTGTAAAGGCTCCAAGGCCATTAGCCTAGTACACACCTATCATCATCATCATCTTTCGGCTTTTCCCGTTAGGGGTCGCCACAGCGGATCATCTCTTTCCATTTCTTCCTATCCTCTGCATCTTGCTCTGTCACACCAACCGCCTGCATGTCCTCTCTTACCACGTCCATAAACCTTATCTTAGGCCTTCCTCTTTTCCTCTTACCTGGCAGCTCCATCCTTAGCATCTTTTTCCCAATATACCCATCATCCCTCCTCAGCACATGTCCAAACCAACGCAATCTCGCCTCTCTTGCTTTGTCTGCAAACTGTCCAACATGAGCTGACCCTCTAATATGCTGATTCCTAATCCTATCCATCCTAGTCACACCGAGTGCAAATCTTAACATCTTTAACTCTGCCACATCCAGCTCTGACTCCTGCCTTTTTGTCAATGCCACTGTCTCCAACCCATATAACATAGCTGGTCTCACTACTGTCTTGTAGACCTTCCCTTTCACTCTTACTGGTACCCGTTGGTCACAAATCACTCCTGACACTCTTCTCCACCCATTCCACCCTGCCTGTACTCTCTTCTTCACCTCTCTTCCACATTCACCTTTACTCTGAATTGTTGATCCCAAGTACTTAAACTCGTCCACCTTTACCAACTCTACTCCCTGCATCCTCACCATTCCTCTACCCTCCCTCTCATTTACACACATATATTCTGTCTTAGCCCTGCTGACCTTCATTCCTCTGCTCTCTAGAGCATATCTCCACCTCTCCAGAGTCTCCTCAACCTGATTCCTACTCTCACTACAGATCACAATGTCATCTGCAAACATCATAGTCCACGGGGCCTCCTGTCTGATCTCATCTGTCAACCTGTCCATCACCACTGCAAATAAGAAAGGACTCAGAGCTGATCCTTGATGTAATCCCACCTCCACCTTAAACGGATCTGTCACTCCCACTGCACTCCTCACCACTGTCACACTACCCTTGTACATATCCTGTACCACTCTTATATACTTCTCTGCCACTCCCGACTTCCTCATACAATACCACAACTCTTCTCTAGGCACCCTGTCATATGCTTTCTCCAAGTCTACAAAGACACAATGCAACTCCTTCTGACCTTCTTTGTATTTCTCCAATAACACTCTCAGAGCAAACATCGCATCTGGAGTGCTCTTTCCTGGCATGAAACCATACTGCTGATCACTAATCATCACCTCCCTTCTTAACCTAGCTTCTACTACTCTCTCCCATAACTTCAAGCTGTGACTGATCAATTTTATCCCTCTGTAGTTACTGCAGCTCTGCACATCACCCTTATTCTTAAAGATAGGTACCAAAACACTTTTTCTCCACTCCTCAGGCATCCTCTGACTTTCCAAAATTTCATTAAACAATCTAGTTGAAAATTCCACTGCCATTTCTCCTAAGCACCTCCATGCTTCCATTGGGATGTCATCTGGGCCAACAACCTTTCCATTCTTCATCCTCTTCATAGCTGTCCTTACTTCCTCCTTGCTAATCTGTTTCACTTCCTGATTCACTATCCCCACATCATCCAACCTTCTCTCTCTCATTTTCTTCATTCATCAGCCTCTCAAAATACTCTTTCCATCTGCTCAACACACTCTCCTCTCTTGTGAGTACGTTTCCCTCACTATCCTTTATCACCCTTACTTGCTGCACATCTTTCCCAGCTCTGTCCCTCTGTCTAACCAATCAGTACAGGTCCTTATGAACCTATGAAATACCTGATTTCAATTAATTTAATTGCTCATTCTGATCCCCACAATCTATTTTGAGACTGATTTGGACAAGATCAAAAAATTGGACAAATCCTAAACTGAGGAGTATCTCAAGATACTAAAGTAAGTTAGAAGTTTTGACAGCTAATTCAACAAATGTCAATTTCCAAGTTGCAGGAATCATTCTGAATAAGACACTCAAGGACAATGAAGCATTACAGATACCAAACTTGGACACACTGGGACACAAGACTCTTATTAGAACTTAGTGGGCTCCCTGACTTGAAATGGGTTTAGGATATCATTTATTTTGGCATCTGGCTTTATAGCATTTGTTTTTGAGGATGTCAGTGTTTTTCAGAACTGGTAATGTTTATTTAATTTAATGATGGAGTTAATGGGCTGACAGTATGGTGTTCTTATTAAGGTAATTACGTTATTCATTAACATAATGACACCAAGCGATTAGTGACAGTAGTTATTAAAGTAATGCTGTTCTTTTTAAGGGCAGGATATTGTGATCCTGTTCATGCCAAACAGGCCTGAGGCTGCTTGTTGTTTTCAGAAGACTGTTCGATTATAGAACTTGGTCTCCATGGGCCCTTCCTGTCCTATCCCCTTCATTACTGGTTAGTCACTGGATAGTCATTAGACCCAACTGCATCTGTCTTACCTACATTTACACAACATAACCTGAATGAAGAAATGTCACAAAAGAAAATACATTTTCAAGATGTCTATGGTGTTCAGACCCTGAAATAGGTAACCCATGTGGATGTCTACACACATTGATAACATTTTCACATATGTACACTACACCTCTCTCAAATGCTTGAGGGGGAGTAAGAATAATTAAATGCAACGGCACACTACAAAATGATTTAAGAATAGATATTTAAATCTCATGCATGATACATACTGCTTGAAAGAAAACTGTTGCCTATCAATTATAATTATGTACTTGATAACTATAGCTACATAGACATTATATACAACTATATACTGTAAAATGGTAATAAACACGTACAAATGTTTGTGGAGGTTTTTGTCCCTGACATTAACAGTTCAGTTGGACATCTTGATTATCAGTAAATAGACAGATAGATACATAGATAGATAGATAGATAGATAGATAGATAGATAGATAGATAGATAGATAGACGGCTGGTTGGAGAGATAGCAAGCTAACTAACTAGGATAGATAGACAGAGATGAATAAACATTATAATAATGTTCCAGTAACACATAGAATTTGAATAATGTATTTGCATACACATACATAGTAAACATTTCATATAATCATTCATTAATAATGCCTCAAGACATCACACAGAACTATGACCATCACATATTTATGTAGTTTCTTGCACATTTATTTATTTATATCTATCTATCTATCTATCTATCTATCTATCTATCTATCTATCTATCTATCTATCTATCTTCATTCATTTATGCAATATTTGCAAAGTGTGTAAAGGGACTGTGATTTCATTGAGCTGCACCATGATGTCTGCTCCCCAGATGCAGGCCCTTCTCAAGAATCACACCATAGTATATAAAGCAGCTAAGTTTCTTGGGGTGGTTTTACCTTCATCCTTTGCAGGATGCTCTCTTTGTACTTTGGCATAATTACAGATGTCTCTTACTGTTGCCATCTAGTGGTCATTTTGTACCTCTTTGCACAAGCTGAAAATAAATTCTTTGTTTCGGTGCTTACATGCTTTCACCTGATTCATTCTATAGGAAACAATGGTTGTCTTACTTTTCCACATACATTCAACTCTAACAATTCTATGTAACCTCACAGTGTAATTACATCAGCAAGCATGCTGTGGAACTAGAATACAGGCGTCTAAGCATACAATTTGACTAGAAATACTTTTAAACACAATATTATCTTCTAATGGTATATACACTGTATTTTTATTGTCATCATCATCTTCTTTCGGCTGTTCCCGTTAGGGGTTGCCACAGTGGATCATCTGTTTCCATTTCTTCCTGTCCTCTGCATCTTGCTCTGCCACACCAACCACCTGCATGTCCTCTCTTACCACATCCATAAACCTTATCTTTGGCCTTCCCCTTTTCCTGTTACCCGGCAGCTTTATCCTTAGCATCTTTTTCCCAATATACTTAGCATCCCTCCTCAGCACATGTCCAAACCAACGTAATCTTCCCTCTCTGGCTTTGTCTCCAAACCTTCCAACCTGGGCTATACTTATACTAATATACTTATTCCTAATCCTGTCCACCCTCGTCATACCCAGTGCAAATCTTAACATCTTTAACTCTGCCACATCCAGCTTAAACTCCTGCCTTTTTCTTAATGCCACTGTCTCCAACCCATATAACATAGCTGGTCTCACTACCCTCTTGTAGACCTCCCCTTTCACTCTTACTGGTACTCGTCTGTCACAAATCACTTCTGACACTCTTCTCCACCCACTCCATCCTGCCTGTACTCTCTTCTTCCACACTCACCATCACTCTGAACTATTGATCCCAAGTATTTAAACTCATCCACCTTTGCCACCTCTACTCCTTGCATCCTCACCATTCCTCTGTCCTCCCTCTCATTCATGCACATATATTCTGTCTTAGTCCTGCTGACCTTCATTCCTCTTCTCTCTGTAATTTGTGTAAAAATTACTGCAGCTTATTCAATATCAAGTTTCATGTCCAGCTCAACTTTGGACACTTCTTGAGCCATTTGCCTCTGGGCCATTTTGTTACCAAATTATATACTTCAGGATACTGGATATAATACATTGCACTTGTAAGTTACAGATTCAAGCTTGGGCATGCTATCTGACTTATTTGTTTCAAGCATTGCAGTAAGCATATGTGTATTCCTTTGTACTCCATGTTCATTGCCTCTTCCATTAATACATTTTGACAACATATTTCTTTTCATCATAACTTGTACCATACTTTTTTCTTCAAACCTTAGTGCACGACTTTACTACACTAAAAGCATGGTGATATTTGAAAAGGATTAGGTACTGCCTTGCTATTAATATGCTACAATGGTTTACTGTTGTAATTTTATGATATCCTTTGCTGTGACTTTCATGAGTATAATGATTTACGGTTCCTTCCCTAGCGCTAAATCTGATTATTACATCAACATTTTACATATACTGTTAAAAGGCGATGGAATGAATCATCATAGACCTTATCAGCAAAGATATAGGTAATCTCCGAACACTTAACCCTACTCAATTTGGATTTGTCAAAGGGAGATCGAGCCTGTTAAACATGGTGGGCTTCTTCAAGACAGTCACCAAGGCCGTGGATGAGGGGAAATCTGTGCATACAGCCTACCTGGCTTAGCCAAGGCTTTTGACATTATCCCCCACTCAGGCATCATTGACAAACTCACCCAGCTAGGTATCAACCCTTATATCATTAGATGGGTCACTAAATGGCTCACTGTTAGAACCCATATAGTTAAAATTGGGGAATCCACCTCCAATAGCAGACCTGTAACCAGTGGTGTTCCACAGGAATCAGTCCTGGGATCTCTACTGTTTTGAATCTATTTCTCTGAAGTGCAAGCTAAAACTAAAGGTCTGTGGCTGACAAAGTTTGCTTATGACTGCAAACTGGGAATAGTCATAGAATCTCCAAACAATGTCAACATCCTACAAAAGGGTCTTACACAAACAAATGACTGGTGCCAAAGTTATGGCCTTAAACTCCATGCAAAAAATGTATTATCATCCCTTTTGTTAAGTGCAATGTTCCTGCTAAATACTACATCAATAACAACACCTTAATTATGCACTCAGTGGTGAGAGACCTGGGTACACAGGTTGACAGCAACCTTACCTTTAATCACCATGTCTCCACAGTGGTAAGAAGGGCATTCTATATTGCTCATCTCATAAGTAAGGGCATTACATCCAGAAAAAAATGAAGTTATAACCTCTCTGTACTCTTCTCTCATCAGGGCAATAACCGAGTACAATGCCCATTGTGGTATGTACCTTTCCAAGCACCTGCAGCAATTGGAGATCACAAAGGTTCCTCACAAGGAAAATGCAAAGTCTTCAGCATCTGTCCTAGGTGAGTCATCTGAAATCACTGTCACCTTATTCTGTTTCATACAGACGACTCACAGGCGATCTATGCCTTGCATATAAGGCAATCTTTGACCTTGCTTTACTGGAAATTCTGCATATCCGTAAGTAAAATGGTACACAGGTTACTTGCTCTAAATGGCTTAACCTGGTATGTGACATTAATAGAACTTGCTGGAGGGACAGATTTGTCTCCCAGAGGTTACCACACCTTTGGAACAGAGTCCTACTTCATGTCAAGCAGAGCACCTCACTGGCCCTTGTCAAACGCAATTTGGATGACTGGATGGGTAACCGTAAATTGACCCTGGGGGTTCCACCTGTGTCCCTCTTGGACAGAGGCCATTGGTGCTGATTGTGGAAATAAGGGTAGAACTTGGCTAGGCTTGTAAGGGCCCTAGGGCCATTAGGCTAGTAACTTCCTATGGTCCCAAGATAAAGTATAGCATATACCAACCTGTTTGTAAAATGTTCAATCAATCCACACTCTTCACACCTCCACTGCGTATTCAGAAATTCTATCAGTATTCTTCTGCTTTAATGTGTGGAATCTGAAATATTCAGCTATAACTGCTTTCAGTTAAAGGGACTGTAAAAGTTATACAAAATATCTTAAAAGGACTTACATTTAGCTTTTCTGGTGTCAGGACACCATGGCGCAAGTACAGGTACACTCACAGGAACAGGTAAACGTACAGATACAGGTATAAGTACTAGAACTCACTCATTCAGTATGATCAGAACCTTCTTTATGCCATCTGTACTGTAGCATCTTCCCCACTGACATTGAAAGTGCCCCCTCAGTGAACCCTGTCCACAGAACTTTATAGAATACAAAAGTGTCATTTCTCCAATGAAGAGATGATTGGCAGTTACAAATATTCCACTTATTTATTATGCATTTTATTTATTTGTTTATTCATTCATTCTTTTTTATATATTTATTTGTTTATTCATCCATCTTTTTGTTGACTGGGTAACTTCTCTAGGCACAAATGTCACTCTTCATGGTGACCCTGGAGCAACTGTCTGGCTAAATTACTTGTGCAGAGTCCCACAGTAGAGTAATTGAGACGTATAGTATGAAGGCATTTTGTAATCCCACCATAGTCCCATGAACTAAACTGGCAGTAAAATTCATAATTATACACACAATAGTGATAGTATCCACTCCTCTAGTCACTTAATAAAATACCTCTGTCTATATGATATATATATATATATATATATATATATATATATATATATATATATATTTATATGAATCTATCATCAAAGATCGAACACTCACAACACAAATTAAAACTCATTTTATGCAGGGGGCAAGCCTCACTGCACCTTCACACCTCTGCTAACTATATATATATCAAATCTGAGATCACACAACAGCGGGGTAAGGGCAAATGCCCTTACCCTGCTGCACCACAATCCCATACAAAAGGCTGCCAACAAAACTCCACTGAAAACATTTACTGATATGACTGCTGTTTCAGACTAAAAAAAAAAAAAAAATATATATATATATATATATATATATATATATATATATATATATATATACACACACACACACACACACACACACACACACACACACACACACACACACACACACACACACACACACACAGAAAGAGACATGTACGGAGCAATAAAAAGTTTATTACTTCTCCTTTCCATAAGAGATAGAATGTCCTGAACCTAGACAAATTCATGGTTACCCATCAAATCATCTAAATTAGATTTAAAGAAAACAAAGGAGTTGTTTGGTTTGATGTGAAGTGTCAGTTTATTCCAGAAGGAGAGGACCCTTTGGAAGTCATCCTGCTTATACTATGCTGCAGATTTATGTCAGATACTCGTGGTATGTGCAATCTTATAAACGTACAGAAGTTTAAGCAGCTTTGCATCATTTGCCACCTTGTAGGCCCGGCAGAAATCACCACAGAAAAGTTGAGAAGAGATGGGACAGCGTGATAGAGTTTTGACGCTTTTTGTATAGCTGAGGACGTTCGTACCTGAGATTTGGGGATGATGAACTTGTGTTCTTTCTAGTCATATTGTGTGCTTAGATGCAAGCCAAGGAGGGTATTATACTCAAATAAGTATTCAATTAATATGGAGTTTGGGTATAATGACCTTGGACTTGGAGTTTATTCTTTTAGTTGTTAGCTGGGTTAAGCAGAAAAATGTCTCATTACAGCTGATACATGGTGGCCAAAGGAGTGCTTATTGTCCGCAAATGTTCTTAAGTCTGTAATGATAGCATCATTTTGATAGAGTGTCATTTATGAAGTAACTTTTGTGATGTTCTTATTTCTTAAAGAGTACAATGCTACATTTTTTAGCATGAGCTTAAGGTCATGGTCCAAAAACCATGAATTTGTATGGCTGAGGAAATCTTGGAGGATATGGATGCCACCTGGATTATTTGTCCCAGCTCAGAGTATGCAGTCATCAGTTAACTTTGTCAAAAAGAACCCTTGACATCAGCTTTGAGGTTAGCAAAATATAAGCCAAAGAACCGACAGTCCCAGAATAGACCCATGGAGGATGCCACTGATGGTCAGTCATTTTGAGGAATGGAGTGCGTTCTGTCTGATAAACAATTTACTATCCAATGAGTTATGTAGTGGTTGATATTTAGCTGCAACAGGTATTCAATTATTCCAAAATGTAGGATAATTCCAAAGGCTTTCTCCACATCTAGATATATAGTGTATATAAAAGTGGCTTCATCCTTTGCTTCTATGAATCTTAAAGAACTCATCTAGGTTAATTACGCAGGATCTGCCTTTCCCAATTCCAGATTGGTTAGGATCAAGGTATTGTTAGTTGCCAATGCCTTTATTTATGAATTCCACAATGGTATGTTCTGATGCTATACATATGAGGCTGGTAAAGCTAATGTTGTAGGGCTCCCTGGGTCATTAGTTAGGCCACCCTTGTGGATGAGAACCATAACATCTGTTTTAGTTGCTAGCTGGGTTAAGCAGAAAAATGTCTTACTACAGCTGATACATGGTGGTTAAATGAGTGCTTATTGTCCACAAATGTACTTGAGGAACAAAACCAATGGACAGGTTGAGGTTAAATAGGTCTGCAGTTGGAGGGGGGCTCAGTGAGGTGGTTTTATTATACTCACAAGATAACAGGCTGTTACGTTGTCTGTACATTTACAGATCATGTACTTTGGTTTGGAGAGGCCATGTAGTACCCATTTCTGGTAATATTGTAGAGGCTGTTGACTGGATGGTGACAAAGGAAAACATTGAGGTATCTAGGAGAAGAAATTTCAGCTAAGTCTATCTGCATATGGAATTGTGATAATCTCTGTGCCGGAGTGATCCCATCTGACAGAAACTTAGTGCAGTGCCGTGCATTCTTCCTGAGATGCCTGACACAACTGTTGTTATCCTTGAGATGGTACAAATATTCATTTCATACTTCATCTTGCCGAGTTTGATCTTTTTGACTTTCCTTGTGAGGTCAGTTTTAGAGAAGAGGATAGGTTTATATTTAAGGACAGGACTTTTTTCTTTTATGTTTCTGCTGAGTTTGTTAATGCTGGGGGTCCACCAATGGCATTTGTTTCTGATATTGGCATTGTATTTATAATGATGCAAGAGCTTAGGAAGGAGTAAGAATTAGTGGTAAACATGGCTGTTTTAGATATGGAGTCCTCATGTGGTGTGGGGCTTTTAAGTTTTGTAACATCAGAAGCAAATGCTAGGAAGTTTGCCAGAAGTCTGTCTCTGGAGATACTGACATTTGAGGGCACCTTTGTCTGGTATCTTTTGGAAGAAAGAGTATGACACAGTGGTCAGATCTGACCAATGAGAGGGTAAATATGTTTGTGGTGTACAATAGTGTCATATTTGTGGTGTCAGATCTAGAAGGCCTGATTGCCTAGTAGGAGATGGCCACAACCGGCCTAGACAGTAGGCATTGGTGATATCAAGGAACCATTGTGCATATTTCTTATCTGTGGTAAATGTTTACCAGTTTAATGATAGATAGTTGAAATCCTCCCAAATGATTGTGTTGTGGTTGATGTTTATAGATTGTAACTTGTTAAGTTAGTCTGCTTGGGCCATGGGCGTAATGGTGGGGGCTCTGTAGCTAGCTATGAGATGAAAGATAGATGTACCTGTACTTATAAATACATGTTGGAGGTCGGTATAATGGTAAAGGTGTTTACCTTACAGACAGAAGGTGCAGGGTTTGATTCTCACATGGGATAATCTACTAGGCCTAAAATGGCTCACAATGGTAGATGAGATTTAGTTTTATATCCTTCTGGATCAAGTGCGAGGTACACAATGAACGTGCAATAATCACAGATCTCATAACTGTTTTTCATCCCTATCATAACACCTCCACCTGATTTTTTTGTTAGAATATCTGTTACAGTAAAAACATTTATACACTGACAGAATTGGTTTCCAGTCAGTGTTCTTTAACCATGTTTCACAAACAGTAACATCAATCGTGTGGGAACGTGGCAAATTTCCCAGTTAAAAACTTTATTATTAATGCTCCTAGCATTAACAACCATCAGAGATGCATCAAATGTTGCTATCTGTGAGCTGTTAAAATTTTGACCTGGCCAAAATTCTGCCTAGTGTTTGTCAAATATTGCAAAATATCTGCTGCAGAAATTCTCTTCCTGATCTTGACAAATGCATGCCATCCTATCTGAACAAATGTGTGCCCAAAACTAAACTTGGATGCTCTACACATTTCCATTTTTAAAACAGGACATTTTTTTTTCCATTTAGGTATTTACCCAACAAATCTTTCCATTCATGGTGACCTGACTATCCTTTCTATAGGTGATTTTTGAAAAAAAATCTGTCCTAACATCAGTACAAGCTATACTATCTAAGAGGGCTGTCAGTTCCCTGTTAACAGGGAGAGAATCCTTGCAGATGAGATCATTTGTAGCAACATGAATAAAAACAGATCCCTACTTCCTTACATTAAGCTTTCCAAGGCTTGTCTCACGTCTTCTATTTTTGCTCCTGGCATAACACTGTTTGATGTTCATTATTTTCCTTGCAAATGTAAGTATCAGTTCCTTTAATAATTGCCTCTCCAATTACAAAACTATCTTTGCTGATCAGAGCTGAAGAATCTTCAGCTTCTAATACAGTGATATCTGCTCTATCAATTGTTACAAAGGATAGATCTTCATCACCATTAGTCTTATTAATCCCACTGTTTTCAGTGTGTATTAAATTCTCTTCCAGCTGGTATTGTAAATCCTTTAGCCATGTAGTCAACGTCTGTCTTTCTCTTCTTTTTTCTTACAGTAATGTTCTTCAATCCTTCTACATTCAGTTTTGATTTCTTTCTTTGCACGTGCCCTTTGCCTCTGATTTCTAAATCCACTTTGGGAATAATTGTGCTTTTTTCTGCAGACTGAAGGTTTTCTGATGTAAAATTATCATTCCCTATAACCTGTGTGTTACATAACAAAGCATTAATCAGTTTCTTTGTCTTCCTTGTTATTTGTTGTGAACTTCTTCCTTTCTTTCTTTTTCATTTCCTTTTAAACACTCTGAATCTTCAGATTGCTGAATGCTTGCATCCAGAATTCTAAAGTTGTCAGGGGCATTGTCTTTTTTCTCAGGGGTTTAATGATCTTTACAGACAATAGCTGCATCATTTCCTAAATGTGTTCTGTTTGTTCCTTGCCTCACGTTATTTATTTCATCACCCCAGTCATTAATATATGTAACAACAGTTCTCCAAGCCATGCCGATTGTACAAGTGCAATCATCATCACTAAGCCTAGATTTACTTCTAATAATGGTAAGCAAATCATCCAACTTTAGAAACGAACAATATAGATTACCAGTGTTATCAGCTGTTACCTTTAACTATCCATAGCATTTATTACACTGTACAAGATACTTGTGCATTAGCAAATCATTAATTGCATACTCATTTAAGGAATCCGTATTCAGCTTCAAACGAGTAATATTGTAAAAGGACAGAATAATCAAAATCAGTAACCACAGAATTGAAACAGAACTTAAATCAACTTCTATGACAAAAATCACACAAGTAATATACAACTAAATACTAAAATAAGTACAGTAAAGTTATTCTGAACGTATAAGTTCTGCAAGCTAGACAAAAGCTGTAATTCCTTTAAATAAAACTTCTCTTACCAGTCAGCTCCACAGTTAATCACAAACCAAGGTAGGATTGTTTAGATTTGCTCTGGATTTTCCTCTCTGCAGTCTATGTGAATTTATAGCTGTGTAAGGATAACTAGAGCTTGCCTGTCTAACACCTATCTCTTTCTAACAACCAACAGTGAAATTAGAGGTAAAACAACAAAATATGAATCAAAGTAAATCTTGTTAACAAGCTACCCCTTCCTACCTACAAACAGTGAAATGCAGGGAGAACACATAAAATATAAATTCAAATAAAACTTGTCTTACCAATCAAATCCACATTAAATCACAAACCAAGGTAGGATTGTTAAGACCACAAAGCATTTAGCTAAGTCCGCAACCTCAAATGCAATACACAATTGTGTGCAGAGCTCATTGTAAATTGAGCCACCTATACTGAGCCAGAAGACATAGCAAACCTCCTGGCTGATAAATTCAGCTCCAATGTTACCGCTCTACCTTTCCTGATGAAATATCATCAGATTTAACTTCCCCTGCTATCACTAGGGAACAGGTCCTTAATGGTCTCTCTAAGACCAAGAACACTGCATCAGTAGATGCCTTCTAAATAGCATGACACATGACCTATCAGGGTCTCTGGAGTTAACATTTAACTGTAGCCTCCAAACATGTTTTGTGCCTCATGAATGGAGAAAGGCAACAGTCATCCCTCTGCACAAAGATGGGCCATCTACAGACCCTGGAAACTACAGACCCATACGTCTCACTAGTCTTATATGTAAAGCCATGGAAAGATTTATCATGGAGATGATCAATAGAGAAATACTAAACTTCCAAACACTGGATCCAACCCAGGTTGGTTTCATCAAGGGGAGATCATGCCTACTCAACCTAGTGGACTTTTTTGAGAAGCTCACCAAAGCAATGGATGAGGGCAAAATTGTTCACACTGCCTACCTGGACCTGTCCAAGGCATTTGACACAATACCCCCACTCAGGCATTGTCGACAAATTCAAGAGGTTAGGTACAAACCCATATGTCACCCAGTGGATAGCCAACTGGCTCACAGACAGGACTCAGAAAGTTAGAATTGGGGAATCCACCTCTACAAAGAGGTCAGTCACAAGTGGAGTCCCTCAGGGAGCAGTCCTTGGACCGCTTGTTTTTGGCATTGACTTCTCAGAAGTCAGGGCCAATGTCAGTGGTCTCTGGCTGACTAAATCTGCAGTTGATTGCAAATTAGGAGCTAACACCTAATCTCACACTGACACAAATGTTATCCAGGAGGGGCTGATGCAGACAAACAACTGGTATCATAGCCATAGACTGAAACTAAACACCAAGAAATGCATAATAGTATCCTTTGGGAAATCATCCATCTCTGGTAGCCATCATATTGATAGCACATCCTTTAGAGCTGACCCAGTGTGACTTGGGGACACACGTAGATAGTAATCCAGCCTTTGACCATCATGTGTTTACAGTGGTGAAGAAATCATTCTATATTGCGCAACTTATAAACAAAGGTATGGCATCTAAGTCCAAGGAAGTCATTGTTCCACTGTATTTGGCGTTCATCAGACCTGTCATTGAGTACAATGCCCCTTTAGTATGTACCTAATCACGCATATCCAACAACTGGAATGTCCACAGAGGTTCCTCACTAAAAGAATACAGGGTGTAAGTAATATGTCCTATGCAGATCAACTTAAGGCCATATCCCTGTATTCTGTCTCTTACAGACTTTTGAGGGGAGATCTATGCCTGGCATACAGAGCATTGTCAGACCTTACTCTGATGGACCTCCTGCATATCCACAAAACAAACAGCACCAGAATTACCCATTCTAAAGACTTAAACCTTGCCTGTAATATAAATAGGTCCTGCTGGAGAGATAGGTATGTATCCCAGAGACTACCACATCTATGAAACAGGCTCCCCATCTACGTGAAGCAGAGTTCCTCCCTAACTCAATTCAAGTGCAACTTGGACAACTGGATGGGAAACCGGAAATTCATCCCTAGTTTAGCACCTATGTCTCTAATGGACACAGGTTACTTGTAAATGGTTCTTCTCCCAAACCGCTGATTACACTTATCTAGGGAATCAAAACATGTCAGAGATTTGGGATGCATGGCGTGGCTTAAAAAGGCCCTTATGTTCATTAGCCTAGTAAACACCTATGACTCTATGAACCTATAAGATATGCACTGGATTTTCCTCTCTGCAGTCTGTGTGAATTTATAGCTGTCTAGGCCCCTTGGGATGGCTAGAGCTTGCCTGTCTAAACCCTATCCTTATCTAACAGCCAACAGTGAAATTAAAGGTAAAACAACAAAATATGAAGCAAAGTAAATCTTGCTAAGAAGCTATCCCTCTTATTTTCTCTTCTCTTCTCTTCTCTTCTCTCATCTCCTTTTCTCTTCTATCCTCTCCTCTTCTCTCCCCTCCCCTCTTCTCTTCTCTTCTCTTCTCTTCCCTTCTCTTCTCTTCTTCTCTTCTCTCATCTCCTTTTCTCTTCTATCCTCTCCTCTTCTCTCCTCTCCCCTCCCCTCCTCTCTTCTCTTCTCTTCTCTTCTCTTCAGCACAGCAGTCAAACACAGAGTCTCACTTGAGTTTAGACTCCCCACTTTTACCATCATGATTAGGGGAACCAACCATACTAGAAGTAGTAAATGTAGTAACGGAGAAAAAAGAACTGAGATCTTTAAGAAAGTGTAGTAGCAAATTACATGGAGAAACATTGGGAATTGTGGGAACAATACATGGAGAATAATGTTTTGGAGGAGGAATGAATTTTAAACGAAGGCAAAAATTGAAAGAGATATGAAATAATCAAATGAAAATTAGTATATAGAAAATGATATGTAATGTATAATGTTTGCAACTAAAAATATGTCAATATGGTTTGCTTTCATTAATATAAAATATATGGTTGCCTGTGTCATAAGTGGTAATTCAATAAAGATGTTTCCTGTAGGGGCAATACAACCACATACTCTGCTGCTAGTGTAAGAGAGAGAACTCCTTTATAGCTATACCCAAAGGCGCCATACTGCAGTGCCCTTCTCGCAAATCATATGATAAAAAGATTATATTACCATGCACATATATATATATATATATATATATATATATATATATATATATATATGGTTCCCCTTCATATGATCGAATTTCTCTAAACTCGAAAGTCATAAACTCGAAACCAGAATTTCAAATTTAGAGAAACTCGAACATATGAAAGGGACAAAAAAAATTAACACCTTTCAAATGTTTTCGCAGGGAGGCTTCTCCCCCCCTGCACCCCCCACACCCCCCCTACTTAAATATACCTACTCCGAGATCGCACTATAGTGAAGGAAAGGGAAATCTCCCATTCCGCGCTATACTCGTAAGCACAAAACAGAAGATTTTCCATTCCTCCGCTATAGTGTGGTCATGGAACATTCACATTTAAACTACTAGGGTACAGGGGGACCTGGCCCCCTGCAATAAGGTAAGTTAACTTTTTATTTCTTTAAACCTAAGACTCCCATTCACAATTTTGAGTGAATGGAAGTTCGAGATTCTGGTCTCGAGATTATGAATTTCGAGCTTCCATCCATTCGATCTTGTGAAGGGGAACTATATATATATATATATATATATATATATATATATATATATATGTACATGCATGTGTTCATATATATATATATTATATTATTTATTTATTCATTTATTTTATTTTACATTTGTTTACCAGGAAAGTCCAGCTGGACATATGTCCTTTTTCAGTGGAGGCCCGCGGAGAAAAGCTCCAATGTCATACAGTACAGAGTCATACAGTACATACTATAGTAGAACACAATTTTAAAAACTATTTGATACATAACTTTAAAACATTAATAGTTTCTCAGGAATTAAAAAATAGGAACTATAGCAAGAACATTTAATACATCATGAGGATTTGTACTTATTTTCTGTGCATATAACTTTGAACAGAGACATACAGACTTGAACAAAGACATTAGAAATTGATTGAGATCAGTTTGACGTAAAACTCTACAAGGGGTTAACCGAATGAGTTCAGCGTTTCAGGAAGTGGCTGACTGCAGTAGTGAAGTAGGGTTGGAAGGGTGGTTTGGTGGGGGGGGGTCTAACCTGGGGTGCAACAGGAGCAGAGCCAGTGTATGTATGTATATCTATCTATATATATCTATCTATCTATATATATATATATATATATATATATATATATATATATATATATATATATATATATATATATATATATATATATACATGTTTATATATATATATATATATATATATATATATATATATAAAATCAAATATCAAATGCTTTAAAGAGCAAATAAAAAAAACAGCAATGATTTTTGAGTGAATATAAAATGATCAAATTATATATATATTTTCTTTTGCAGGCAATAAGCCCACTGCACCCCCACCAACCTGCTGTAATGTGATCTCTCATAGCAGGCAGGATATATACTCTTTTCCTCAATAGTGTGATCTTAGGATATATAATTTGCAGGGAATGGGGGTGCATGGGGTTTTTTCTGTGTGTGTATATGTTTTTTTTTTGACGTTCAGGTTTTCGGATTCTCGATCGTATGGTCCATTCGAGTTTCTGAAAAGTTGAGTTTTTTGTGTGTGTGTATATGTTTTTTTTTTGACGTTCAGGTTTTCGGATTCTCGATCATATGGTCTATTCAAGTTTCTGAAAAGTTGATCACCTGACGTAGCCCCATATATATATATATATATATATATATATATATATATATATATATATATAGAGGGGTCTACCTGTTTCCATCGAAAACACACTTCAGCGATTGGCAGTTTGGCAATTCTACTTTGCCAAAATTCCACTTTAGTGAAACAACAGTTAACCGACAGTCACATTACCAAATATCACAACGGTAAATGTGATATACTACACCCGAGTTCTCCCAAATAACTGGTAAACCAAGTTGTTACGTGGTGTATGGGGGGGACCTTTAATATTTACATCACTTGCTGTTATCGATCGCAGTATAGTGAGGATAAGGGACTATTCTCTTTTCCCCACTGTAGTGCGATGCTGGAGTTAGTATACATAAATAGCAGGGGTGTGGGGTTTGCAGGGGGAATTGCTGTATGTTAGAATGAGATTTGCATTAGTAAGGTTCAGTTAACTGTTGTTTAGCTAAAGTGGAATTTCAGCAAAGTGGAATGGGCGAGCTGCCATCTGCTGAAGTGTGTTTTCGATAGAAAGAGGTAGACCCATATATATAATACATATATCAAACAAGCATAACATTCACATCCAAAATATTGAAGTAAAAATGTTGAAACAGTGAACACTGAGAGATTAAATTGAGCAGGCTAAATCAAAAGCAAGTTATTTTTGCAGGGGGGCAAGCCTCTCTGCATCCCCTACACCCTTTACTAATTATGTATACTGATTTGAAGATCACACAATACCTGAGGAAAGGGAATATTTCCCTACCTGGGAATTACTGATCTTATGCAGATATCGGCCATCTGTTTCTGTCTACCAAATGTTGTTGCACAAACAGACCTCAGCGGTCTGCTCTTTCAGTCTAGCGTAATACACCCATGCATATATATATATATATATATATATATATATATATATATATATATATATATATATATAATAGTTATTTATTTTTTAAATGCTAGAAATGATGACATTGACAGCAAATTAAAATCCATCAGCTTTTTCTGTAACAAACCAGAAAGCAAAAAGAAAAAAAACAAACAAGCAAACTTTAGCTCTTACTGTAGCAAGCCAGTGGATACATTTGTACTTGTCAACTATCTACAGCCAGATTCATGACCCATCAGCTCAAAAAGAAACTTATTTTAAACCGAGTTCCTCAGTCATACCCCATTGCACTTTACATCTGGGGCGACTGCTCCCTTCGCTCCACACTTGCTAACTGCTTGGCTCCGCCATTGCTAACTACTAAATTAATAAGCATGAATATGTATAATGTAGGAACAGACCAACATATAACATGAAAAACACAAAAAGGAGAAATTGTAATTTGAAAATGTATAGTATACTATAAAAAAAGAGTAAATCACTAACAATTTAGTTAATGTGAAAAATAGTTGACATAAAATACTTAATTTAAGCCTTGTAAATTGCTCCTAAATTTATTAGCTACATATGTTCCTTTTTATTTCAATAAATACATTTAAATTGAACAGGCAAGTGTCCAGCATATATTTTGTCCATCCCTATGAAAGAGAAAACATCATGATGTTGTAAAATGTGTTTATATGAGGCACCGTGTTCATGCTAACACCTTATATCACTTAAATGGACTGCAATTCTGCTTTTACATTCTTTTGATGCCTGTCCAATATAGAAGGCACTGAAACTGCACACTACCAGATATATTAACCATAGGGTGGTGTATGTAACAAGATGACTAACGTGAAATGTCAGATGAGTGTTAATCATGGTAGAATGCTTTGTTTTGCAAAAGCGTTTACAATATACACAATTACCCCTAGGCAAATATCCTATCACATGTGATTGCTCGAGGAGTTCCATATGACTACCCCCTTTCTTATTTCAGCTAAGTTGTTCTCCAAAGCTTCGTCCTCTACAATAGATATAAAACCAGTCCTCAATCACCCCCCAAAAAAAACTATCATCACTTACTAAATACCAATATCTATTGATACTTTCTTTGATTCTAAATTAATTAAAACCATATATGTTGACTAATCTTGTAGTTTTAGTGCCATGAATGTCATGACCTTTAGTAATGGACTGTAACAATAAGGCATATTAGGACAAGATGCCTAATCACAGACTGTTTCAAAATCCATTAAATTATATACCCACTCAATACATAATCACAGACTGTTTCAATATCCGTTAAATTATATACCCACTCGATGCATAATCACAGACTGTTTCAATATCCGTTAAATTATATACCCACTCAATACATAATCACAGACTGTTTCAATATCCGTTAAATTATATACCCACTCGATGCATAATCACAGACTGTTTCAATATCCGTTAAATTATATACCCACTCAATACATAATCACAGACTGTTTCAATATCTGTTAAATTATATACCCACTCAATGCATAATCACAGACTGTTTCAGTATCTGTTAAATTGAATGCCCAATCAATGCATAATCACAAACTGTTTCAATATCTGTTAAATTTTATACCCACTCAATGCATAATCACAGACTGTTTCAATATCTGTTAAATTATATACCCACTCAATGCATAATCACAGACTGTTTCAGTATCCATTAAATTATATACCCACTCAATGCATAATCACAGACTGTTTCAATATCTGTTAAATTATATACCCACTCAATGCATAATCACAGACTGTTTCAGTATCCATTAAATTATATACCCACTCAATGCACAATCACAGACTGTTTCAGTATCTGTTAAATTAAATACCCATTCAATGCATAGTCACAAACTGTTTCAATATCCATTAAATTATATACCCACTTGATGCATAATCGCAGGTTATTTCAATATCCGTTAAATTATATACCCACTTGATAGTTAATCACAGACTGTTTCAATATCTGTTAAATTAAATACCCACTCTATGCATAATCACAGACTGTTTCAATATTGGTTAAATGAAATACCCAGTCAATGCATAATCACAGGCTGTTTCAATATCCAGTAAATTATATAACCACTCGATGCATAATCACAAGCTATTTCAATATCCAGTAAATTATATACCCACTCTTTAAATCTAAGATCCAGTTCATTAGTTTTTACCTTATCATCCTCTCATGTACCATGAATTCAGGATATTCAGGCAGATATGTTTATGTGTGTGTGTGTGTGTGTGTGTGTGTGTGTGTGTGTGTGTGTGTGTGTGTGTGTGTGTGTGTGTGTGTTTGCAGGTTAGGGTTAGAGTAATAACTGGAGAATCAGGAAGATTTTAGTGCTGAATGTGTATGCTTGTATGTTTCTTGTGTAATGGTTGCATTAAGATTAGGATTAGGGTTATCACACATTAGTAAGGTGGTGGAGGGGGCAAAGCCCCTCTTCCCATTCCTTGTTAATATGTGTTGTCTTAACCCTAACCCTACCCCCTGCACTTAATTCCAACCCTAAACCTCACATGAGGAAAAATCCTTCAGACAATGCTATCACTATTCAGACAAAGTGTGACTGAAGTTAGTAGTGAGAATGTCGGTTAAGTGAACGCAAAAGCAAACTATTTGTTTTCATTTTCCGACTGTCAGCAGTTTTGATCTGTTGTTTTTTCCTGTAAGTGTGTTTATGGAGTGCTGGTATCATTTACGTGTGTTTTGCTGCTTGTGCACATTGACATTTCTGCGTACACGTATATACAATTTACTCTCTTCTGAGTACGGCTGTGTCAAACTTGCAGGATCTCATGGCAGAAACATCAAAATCCATCCATACCAAAACCCACAATATCGAATTCTGGACTTGTCCCCCCCCCCCCAGAACCCGTGTTAGCACTTGTTCCTGTGTTCACCTGTGTGGGATGTTTCGCATTTTAGTACATTGTTGGTGCTGGAACTGATCAGTGCTGTGGATTTCAATGTTTCCGTCTCAAGATCGTGCAACATCGACATACACATACTCAGATTTGTGATAGTAAATCCTTATATGAGCGTGGATGTTTAACAAATATGTATTCATATATACACATATACACACATTGTTTTGCAAGAAGAATCCTGGGGAAACAATCACCACAATATATGCTTGAGATTAAAACACAGTAGACATGGATACGTAGATTAGAAACATCAATACAGTTATGCATCAGTTTACATGAGACAAAAATAAGTACCAGAAATGGTTAATATTATCCATAATTAAGAATATACTGCATCTCTTTGCACATATTGTTCATGTGAACATCTTATGTCATAAATGAGAGATTAAGAAAGGGCTACTGTCAGGGGTAAGTCCTAACATGGCAATTATTCCACTGGTGCAGCTCTTTACAACTAAGAAACAGATTCTACCTGGTCTGTAGAATTCCACCATGGTGGAAATTCTCCTCAGCCCAGCTACATGCTACTGTGGCATTCCAGGAGAGAGGCCCATGCTAATTACCATGTGTTCTCCCCTGGAAATGCCTGTGTAGATCATCAGCAGTAGCCAAGTTAATTAACCCAGCCCAAACTTCACATTCATACATTACTTTCAATGGTTGAGATCATGTTAGATGTAATTGATGTGGAATTTAGCGGATATGTAGTGCAGGGGAAGTGTTCATGTTTGTGACTGCATATGTGGTTGTATGCAGAGGTGTGTTGTTTGTGTGTGTGTGTGTGTGTGTGTGTGTGTGTATGTGTGCGTGTGTGTTAGTGTGTGTGTGAGTGTGTGAGTGTGTGTGTGTGTGTGTGTGTGTGTGTGTGCGCGCGCGCGTGCGCGCATGCCTTGGTAGTCCTAGTAGCAGGGTTATAGGAGGTAGGTAGAGTAGGTGTATGAATGTCTGAGTGAATGGATGAATATGTTTGTGAGTGTGATCTGGTGAGGGGTGTTGATCTAAGGCAAGTGTCTGTGTATGTGAATATGGTTGTTTAGGGTGGGGGTCCGCCACACATGTAAACTCATCCATGAGCAAATCCTACAATACTTGAGGGGGACAGTAGACACCAAGGAATTTTAAATATTATCCTTAATCAATTGAAAAAGTTAATCTTACAAGGTTTGGTAGCACAAAACACATATGGAGAGGTTCTTGACACAAGAAACCATATTTAATATTACTCATCACTTAAAATGTTAGTAGCACGTCAGATTTTGTAGCATGAAAGGCAAAAGCTGCATGGAAGGGGTGGATTAGATACTAGAAACACTCCTCAATATTATCCCAAGCTGCTTACAAAGTTAATATAACAACAGGTTTAGCAATTACATCAAAAGGATTCAAACCCAATACCTTTGGCACAGGACGTAGCTCAGTAACAAATCAGTCCTCTGCACTAACTGTGGACTTAAAAGAAGAAGACGCCTTGTACTGGGGGTGTATGTTCTGAACAATGAGAAGAAAGAAACTCTAATGTGTGACATTATTATTTACTGACTGTAATGGTCCATGAATTATGATGGACAGAGCAGGTAAGAGGCAAAATCAGGGACATTCCGTAAAATCAGGGACATTCCGTAAAATCAGGGACAGTTGAAATTGAGAGAGATGGTGGTATATCCATGTGGGGGGAGGCTGCCATATTTTTAAACAGCTGTGCTCAAGACTTTCAGACAAAGCCAGGAGGGACATTACATGACATCAGGGAGACTTTTCTAAATATTATTTGGACTCCCTTATAAAGTTAATAGAGCTACTGGTCTAACATCATCAAGCAGTTTCTGGAAAATAATAATAAGTAAATGCTAATGTCAGGCATTAGCACACAATTCAGTCACGCAAAATAGCCAATAATAAGATATTCACTGCAGCTAATGTCTCTGAATCACATTTTCACAATCACAGAAACTGCTGCCTTTGACCACAGCAGTTTCCACAAGAGCAGAGTGACCTATCTGAATCCTGCACTAAAAAGTCATTCTTCATAATGCATTCTCATTTTGTCAGATGAGCTCCATTACTATTTTAGTTTATGTGCCCAAACACTTAGCATGTAGCAAATCTGATATATTGCTCATGCAGTGTCCCCTGTTGCAAGCACATGCACTCCTGGAAAAATAATTTGATTGTACATCACAGCTGGTGCAATTCATTTATTCAAATAAAATCATTAACAAGTCTTTGTTTTACGAAGACATTATGAAATGCCCCCAACTTTGCACTTATGCACCGTTTAGACCACTGCCACTATATTTGCCAACATGCAGCATTTTTACTGTGATGTGTCATTATGATGTTTATTTTTTTCTTTCTCTTTCCTTTCCAAGAATCTTGCCTGTAGAATATTGAAACTGGCCTGCACCTTATTTTGACTTATTTTGGATACATTTAAACAAAATATACTAACTAAAGACACACCAGACCATAAGAAGTTTTCAAGATGTGTACTGCTATTTGCACGCTATACAAAAGGTGTGCATGCCTCAGCTAGGTGTGTATGTGTATATACAGATCTAATTCACATGACTGAAAACTCAAAATACTGAATTTCATTTCATTGAGACCACAACACCTGCTTTTCAAAATACTGAAAACTCATTTGACTGTCTCATTACACTGAGAGCTTACAATGCTGAATTTCAAAATACTGAATTTTAAGCAGTGTGTGTGTGTGTGTGTGTGTGTGTGTGTGTGTGTGTGTGTGTGTGTGTGTGTGTGTGTTTAAGGGTTTTCACTGCTCTGACTGCAACAAACTAAAATACATTACAATGGCTATTATTTATGGGTAATTTCATTAATTTCATGACAGATACTGGAGTTGTACACAATGAACAAACTTATATTGTGCGAGTGTCTGTATGTGTGTGTGTATAGTTGTGTGTCCATGGGGAAGAGCTGTAATACTGTCAATGCCTATTTATTCATTTCAGCACACTAAGGTATGTGAACACTGTGTTTGTGTGTGTCCCTCTGTGCCTCTTCATTGTGAGATGTATTTTACACATAGATAAATACATATGTTTGTGTGTTTATGTGCATGGATGTGCACATAGCTGTATCTTAAAAGTTTTGTAGTGCCTATCTTCTTTCAATCCATATCAAAACCATGTAAGACATTTGTATATTCACTGCACAAAAAATAATTGGTATTTTGTTCTAAATAATAATTAATTGGGCACAAGCACATTGACGGACTTTACTGTGACTCTGGGAAAAACTGTTCTGAAGCTGATAAGAAATTATCTGTAAAAACATTGTTTGACAGAGCAAACTTTTTATTAAACAACAGGATAAGAACTTGATAAGCCAACTGCTAAGTCACATGTTCCACATGCTAGTTAAAACATTGACAAACTACTTTGCAATGAGAGATCCAAAAAAAACCAACTTACTTCAGTAGCAAATTGTTTTATTAATTACGTAAAACTTGAAATATTCTATTAACTGCATATTTGCCTTTTGGTTCAAGGCAAATAATATTGAAAAAAAAATATATAAAACTTTGCAGACATGATGTGAAGATCTTGAATACTGTGGTGATAAAGACTTTGATGAGAAGTAGAGATGTGCTTATAATAAAGTATGGAATCTTTCAGCACCTTCCACGTTATTGATTTTGAACAGGACGTAAGGTTCTTGTTTTATACAACAAGGGAGCTCAGCAATGTATTATTTGTGATTACCTGGTATAAGTAAGATCTAAATATTTACATCAGCTTGTACATTTTATGAGCTACTTCATCAGACTAATTAGCCCTGCAAAATGGATAATATGTACACTTAATGTACTGAACAGGTTTATGGATATTAAAGCTGGATCACAGGCAAATGGCACCCTATTCTGGATAATTGACCAGCCCCCTCCCCAAAGCCATTCCAGTGTCCCATTAGTTGGCTGTCTCTCTCTAATAACCATAAACACTGTTCAAACCTCTCGTTGTGTGTACTGTGTTCTTATTTACTTTTACAGTGATTACAGATATCTGGATTTAATTTAAAACTTTATTTTACAGCTCAAACATTGCCATTTGCTAAACAAAGAACAATCTCACATTGAAAACAGAGTTCGCATGAACAAAAGTAAACTTCTCTTCTCTTAAAACTCCAGTTAATTGAAAATGCATCTAACTAGTGCTGGATTAAGGGTACCTTAGGACTTGGGCTGTTTTCAAACCATTACCCCACTGCACACACTTTTAGAACTATGCATAAAGCACATGTACTTTGGTTCACCTTTCTGATTGTTTTACATTTTATGGCTTGTTTGATACAGCAACACTTGTTAGAGTGTATTTGAAATTTGTAGTTTTTAATATTTTTCTAGTTAGCAGTGAAAAAATATATGAACCTATAATGCTAAAAGTACCCATTTCAGAACATTCATACCATAAAACTCCACTCAAAATACTGTCAATATAATACAACAATATTTGTATCTAACACTTATGACCACTTTCATAGGTTCATAGGAGGTTACTAGGCTAACAGCCCTAGAGCCCTTACAAGCCTAGCCATATTTATCCCGAGTTGCCACAAATGTCAGTGGTTAGGTGAGTGAAGTTCACAGAGGTAAAATGTATCCTAACTCCTGTTTTCTTACTCATAGGTAAGCAGTAGTTTAACTGCCCTTGTTGGCCATTTTAATTCTAACCAATTTCCTTTTCAAAGGTGAGAATCAAACCCTGTACCTTGTATCTATGAGGTAAACACCTTTATCTTTATACCAATCTTTGACTATACACATGGGTGTATGGCCGGTAGCTGTTGTACCGATACAGAAAAAGTAGATAGTGAAAATTTTATCCACCCAACATCTGATCGGTTATATAAATTTTCTTGTGTAGCTACCTGTAATAGTGAAAATGTGGTTTATTTGGCTACCTGTAGAAAATATAAATCATTTTATGTAGGGAAAACAACAAGGAAACTGAAGAATTGAATTATAGAACATAAGTCCGAGATTATCAGGAAAAATGATAAAAATGTACTGAGTAAGCATATTTTGGATAACGGTGCGGACCATACTTTACCTTTAGAGTAATAGATAGTGTGTATAAAGATGTAAGGGGTGGTGATCTAAATAATCGTCTTGAAAATAAGGAATATGACTGGATAATTAGACTTCATGCTGATAATAAACCAGGTATAAATAACAAGGTCAGTATTAAACCAGTCTTTACAAGAATATAACAACATGTATTTTGAGGTTTTATATGATTTTATAAATGTAATTGTTGTTTAATTAATAGTATGATGTGATTGGATGGCTCTGGTCATGTTGTACTTATTCTGCTCTTTTTAAAATAGATGTAAAATGTTAAATGTTGTTTAAGCACTGAAGAAGGTTGGTAAACCGAAAGCTTTGCTGTTGCTGTATTAAAGAGTATTGTGGTTCTCTGACGGTGGATTGTTGTGTTATAATTTCTGACTTTAACCAGATTTTGGTTAGAACAGTGATATTAGGGTTATAAAGGGATAAAGTGGCTTGGAAATCCTGGACTTTATTGATCACACTTCTTAGGTTCATGTTGAGTAGCAGAAGATTAGAGCCTTTAGGGGTGGTACGGATTCAATTAGAAGGTAGTGGGGAGGGAAGGGTGGATATTGGAAAAGAGTGGTTGGGGCCTGGGTTTGGGTGAATATTTCCACTGAGTTTTAGTTATGAAGTGAAGCTAATTTGGGTTTTAGTGAGTTTAATTATAAGATTATTATATTTAAGAGATATATATGGGATTTAGAATTTAGTTGAAGGCACTTATATGGATAGTAACATGTAAGTAGTGCTGTAGAGGTCAGGGGCAATTCTGATGTTAGCATGTAGTGTTTGTTGGAATAGTGGACTAGTAGTGGTGTGGGAGGTATGGTAGTGTGTAGCTGGAATTGTTGGGATGTTAGTTGGGTATGAAGAGGGTGAGGCTAAGTGTGGGAAGGGATATAAGTTAAAGGTGTATGATGTGGGAAGTGGTAGACATTGCAATGGAAGAAATGGAAGGGGTAATTTGTGGAAAGTTAAAAGGGAAAGAAATACAGTAGAAAAGGTAATATAGAGGGGGAGAGAGAAGCAGAGAGTGCAGTTAAGAAGGGAGATAGTGGAGGTACTAATAGAGTGTGGTTGTGAGTAGTGGAAAGTAGGGGGAGAAGAAGCACAACAATATGGCAGAGTGTTATTAAGATGTGATGGGGTATCAGAGGTGCAGGGAGTGTATGGCAGTGAATGATAAAAAGAAGAGTGTAAAGGAAGGAGTGGGTGAAGAGAGGTAAGGGAGTGTGTTTAGCTGGATAGAGGGTAAGTATAAATTAGGAATAGGCTATACTACGCGGAAGAGTATAGATAAGACGTGATAAAAGTATTAGATAATTGGCCTGTTGAGTGTAAGTGAGAAGAAGTAGGTAAAGATATAGATGTTTAGGGTAGTATTAGTGATTAGAAGTGATGGGGGTAAGAGATTTGTCCTGGTATGTGACTGGATGTGTGAGGTAAAGGGTGTGGCTAGATAGAGAAAAAGGTAGTGGGGATGGGTGGAATTTGGGAACAGGGTAGGGAAACTGAGAGAGCCTGAGCGCAATGAGGGTGAACAGAGCAGAATGACCCAGAGCACGCAGAATTTAGAAAAACAATCACTGAATTCATAAGTTGAAGGTACGGCTGAGTTTTGTATTAAATCTGAAAGCATGAAGTAGGGCAACTTCTGGTAAGGAATTTAAAAAAAAAGCAGGAGAGGTGGTGTACCAAAAGGCAAAATGGATAGTATTGCAGCAATGAGTAGTAAGTTATTTAAAGTTAGCATTAAGGGTAAAATTATGGCAGGGAAAAGGTATGGATGTATGCTAGCTGCAGTCCACAAACAGATTACATGCAACAAGTAGGAGATAGTGACATACTCTGAACTTGACTGATTATTTCTGGATTAAATTGGAAGTGATTGTTGATTCAGGCTTTGTAGAAGAGGGTTCTGCACAGTTCTCTTTGCAGGTGAATAGTGTTGAACTTGACTATTTATTGCGGGATTAAATTGGAAGCAATTGTTGATTCAAGTTTAATCTCATGTAGTGACACTGGGTGTGACTCTTTATAGCTAAGATAGAGCTTTTTTGAATTTTTAAGGCCACCAAGCCAGCACCTGGCCCAAGGCAGCTGTCTACGTCACTTTGTGCTGGATCTGACTCTGGCTATCCTCATTATGATAAGCACCAAATACAACAAAACGGCACATGGATAAGATGAGGAGGAAATCTTACTGGTGGCAAATAATGTGGTTTTAGCTGGTGCTGCAAATGGAAGTTCCTTCTGAATAACTTGGGTGTGAAAATATCCATAAAAAATGAGGGGAATGTCTTTACAGTGGTTATTCAGTTTAATAAGCTTATACATATGGCAAACTGGAATCTTTGGAATATAGCAGTAAAAAAGAGAATATGATGACTGGATAATAAGCATCATCCACTGGAGTACACAGAATTTGACGTTGAAGAATGGTGTGAATGGATTAGAAGATGAAAGAGGAAGTGCTGGGCTGTTCCCTCCCAAAGTCATTATAGCAGAAGGAAAATTGTTCTTGAATAAGGAAAATGCTCTTCCTCAAAAAATATCTTATTCAGAAGGTTTATTTATGATTCATACCTGGCTGTACCTATGTGAATCTCATTCGAGAACATCAGTACATTTAAATTCATTAATCTCATTACATTGTTTGCCAACATTCAGCTCCCTATGTGACCTTATTTATAAGAGTAATGTCCACCTCTAAATAGCCTACCGAGTCAGCTGTCTACTCCCTACTAAATCAAGAGAAGCCATAGCAACATGTGTACTAATGACACTACTTGAGTACAGCCTCCCTTTATATGATGTTGCTTTTTTACTGAATCAACAGAGATGTTTTAATAGTGCCAGTTTAAGCTTTTGGATTACATGTGCTGACTTCTGGAGCTATTAGGTTGTCAGTGACAGGTACAATGCTTTAATACCAGCCTGTGTTCATAGTACAGTAAAGACAACAGAGTTTATCTGCCAGTGATTAAAAGAAGTGCTTTAGAAAAATAACTGCTTTGAAAAAAAAAAAAACCTCAGTGCACAGCTTCAGTGCTTAGACATATGATATCAAATGACACAGATGCCCGAGACAGACAGAGAGAGAGTGGGAGAGAGAGAGAGAGAATATGAGATAAAGTATTTACATGCTTATCTGAATTTTTGCTCAAACCCACACAGTAGAATTCTTTAACTTCCATCAGATAGTTGAAGTATTTTAAGTGATACACTTAAAACTTATCAGAGAGAAAAAACACAGCAGTCATCATGCTCATCATGACACCTGTTTCAAAGTAAATCATGCAGAGATGGGGTAGAAGTGCACTTTCAGCCAGAGGGAAAATAGTTGCAATTTATTAGAATGCTTTAGTGAGAAATATGTATAAAACAGTTAATGTTTGTAGAGGCTGTGACTGTGCTGCAATTTTGCAACCAACATGAAGTATCAGTGAAATAATATGGTAGCTTCAGATATGCAAATGCCCCTAAGTTTTGTATCTGGATGTGTGCAAACAGAAAGTCTAACCCTCTATAAATAAATCAATGAAAGAAACATGCTGTTATGTGTGCAGAAATGATACAGAACTGCAAACTTCTTTTTATGTAACAGAAAGGAAAACAGAGCTAATAAGTATGTACCTCATAACAGTTAAATTTCCCACATGACTTTAACCGATTTTGCATATATTCAGCTCTATGTGTCTCCACAATACAATGGTAGTACTGACCCCATACCTTTATCAGTGTGTTGAATATTAGTGCAGCACAGACTGTCAGTGCATATGGATGCAAACATTAAAATTAGAACTGTAGTTTATTGTTTATCAGAAGGCTGTCAGCTTGAGAAGACATGGTTGACAGACCACGCTGATTTACTGGAGATGGTCTTCACCTGTCTCCTCTAGGCTTTTGATACTGAGAAAGATGCTTGGTTCCTCATAGCACCTTTCTAAAGCAATGTCAACACAACACAAAATCTACTTGAAACAAACTCAGGGTTCATAAGTTCATAGGTAGGTACTAGGCTATCGGCCCAAGGGCCTAACTAAGCCTAGCTAACAAGGTTCCCTGGCTTACGCCACCCAAGAAAGTTATTTTCCTGTGCCACTGTCGAGCAGAGCCACAGAAGTGATCCCCGGGGTGTATTTCCTATTTCCCATCCACTCATCAAGATTTTTTCTTGAAGAGTGCTAATGAGGAACTTTGCTTGACATAGATGGGTAGCTTGTTCCAGAGTATGGGAAGTCTCTGGGACAGGAATCTATCCCTCCAGCATGTCCTGTTTATTGTGGTGACAAGGTTAGGTCCCTAGAGCATGTAGCTCAAAGGGATTGGGATTTCTTTAGGTGTAGCATATCCAACAGCTCTGGATTTGACATAGCTTTATATGTTAGACAGAGATCACCTCAGAGTAGGCGATATGCTACGGAGTAAAGCTGGAGTTTTTTGAGGCGGTCAGTGTAGGGCATCTGCTTGAGGCCAGTAATCCTCTTTGTGAGGTAATTCTGTGGTCTTTCCAGCTGCTGCAGATATTTTGTGAGGTACATTCCAAAAGGGGCATTGTACTCTATAATGGGTCTAATGAGTGTCGAATAGAGGGGAACAATGACCTCTTTTTTCCTGGATGAGAACCCTTTTGTGATGAGGTGTGCCATGTAGAAGGACTTCCTGAGTAATGTGGCGATGTGATTATCAAAGAAGAGACTACTATCCACCTGGGTCCCAAGGTCTCTTATCACACACGAATACACTCTTATACGCATAAATACACAAAATCATACTCGGAGGCTCTAAATAAAAACCTGCAAAAGCATCAGAGAGCTCCAAAGCAGACACCCACAAAACCTGCACCTCCCGTCACAAACCAGACAACTCATAAAACACAAAATCAATGTGCCGCACAATCACAGCCCTTAATGTGAAATAACATACCTAACACACTAGTAATAGGCGACTCAATAGTCAGGCACACTGATGCCCCACTAACTAGGCTGGACAAGGAGAAGTTTACTGTTAGCTGCCTATTGGGAGCCAGAATCCGCCACATAACACAAGCACTCAGGTCACTCCAGAACAAGTACAAATATGACTCTGTCATTGTTCATGTTGGTGTGAATGACCTGAAATGTACCTCCCTGGACTACATAAAAAGAGACATGGAAGAGCTCTCTGATCATGTAGCCCAGGCAGGTATGACCCTGACCCTGAGTAGCATCCTGCCCTCACCAAGAATGATACCTCAGTATAAAGAAAAAATGATCAGTTTCAACAATTGGCTAAGCTTCTGGTGTCATTCAAAGAGGATCCAGTGTCTGTCAGCCTGGGATGACATGCTCGACAAGCCGCATTGCTTCACAAGAGATGGATTGCACCTGTCACCCCCTGGCTTTCGAATACTGGCCAAGGCTTGTTCTGCCCCCATAGTGCCTTTTTTAGGCAAGGCTCAAAATTCAAACCCACCACCGTAAACAGCACAAGTAAAAAAATAAGGGTTATGCTACTCAACGCCAGGAGTTTAAATCTCAAAATGCATGTGCTCAAAGCACTTCTAAGTATGGAGAACATCGACATCTGTGCAGTAACTGAAACCTGGTTCAAGGCTCCAGAGAACACTCCAGCAATACTGGGCTACAACTCATACCACACATTTCGGCCACAGAACACGGACCGAAACACAAAAGGAGGGGGTGTATCCATATTCATCAAGGATATTCACACCTCCAGGTTAGTGGCGCAGCATGATACCTCTGAGATCATCCATGTGCAACTAACATCGGGCAAATCTGCAATGCAAATTGTGGCCTGCTACAGATCACCACCATGACCCAGGACCACCACTCTGCCTTTCTGGAGACACTGGAAAACATGAAGGTCCTACAGAACACCCTGATATTGGGCGATTTCAATTACCCTACCATTAACTGGGAAAACTCCCAGACTCAGCGCTTCCTGGAATTTATCAACTCAAATACCCTGAATCCGCTGGTAAACTCCCCTACCAGAGGCCACAACATATTGGACCTGGTCATCACCAACATGGGCGACAGGTGTTCTGTACTGGAGGTCAACCCATCACTGGTTAGATCAGACCATAAACTAATCACCCTGGATGTCCACACCCCACCACAACCCCCAACCAAGGAAACCACAGTGAAAACTTTTTTAAAGCAAACTTCACCTTACTTAAGACAGAGGTGGTAAGTTTCACAGCCCCCACGCTAAAGGATAACAGTGTCCAAGATGCAGAATCCTTTACAATTGCACTCTATGAGCACCTACAAGGATGCATGGATCATGCCATCCCTAGCAAGACCAAGACTCACTCCCCTAAGAGAAGGAAACCAGTCTGATGGACCCCTGCCATAAACAGGTTATACAACAGAAGGAGGAAACTAGTTCAGAAAAAAAGCAAATCCCCAGAAGAAAAGACATCCCTGATCAGTATCAGTAAGAAACTAAGGTCCCTCATAAAATCATCCAAGGCTAACTTCAAAAGAAAAATAGCCAAGGATTCAAAAGATAACCACAAAGCCTTCTTTAGCTATGTCAAGAATCTAAGTGGCAACTTGCAGATATGCTCTGAGCTAGTGCAAAATAGCACAAAATATACTGAACCTACTGATATTGCCAACATCCTGGCAGATAGATTCAGTGCAAATTTCACCTCCCTCTCACCTTCAAAAGGGCCCACAACAATACCGGAAAAGTGTAGTGTCCCGGAAATCACAGAAGCACAGGTGAAAACAGCCCTTTAAAAAGCCAAAAACACAGCATCGATGGGGCCAGATGGTGTCCCAGGCTGCGTCTTGCAAGAACTACAGAATGAACTAACCCCCCACCTAAACACGCTGTTCAACCTCAGCCTCTCCACAGGATACGTGCCCATAGAATGGCACACAGCAATGGTTATTCCGCTCCACAAAGGAGGGGCCACAACTGACCCTGGTAACTATCATCCCATAAGCCTGACTAGCCTGGTCTGCAAGGCTATGGAGCATATCATCATGGAACTCATTAACAAAGACATTGGGAACCTCCAAACACTTGACCCGACCCAGTTCGGCTTTGTTAAGGGCAGATCATGCCTACTAAACCTGGTTGACTTTGTCGAGACAGTCACCAAGGCCATAGACGAGGGAATTGTGGTTCACACAGCCTACGTTGATCTCACCAAGGCGTTCTACACCATTTCTCACTCGGGTATTATAGAAAAACGCACTAGCCTGAGCATAAACCCCTACATCACAAGATGGGTTGCCAACTGGCTTACAGACAGGACTCACACTTTAAGAATAGTGGGCTCCAGGTCCGACTCTAAACCAGTCACAAGTGGTGTTCCGCAAGGCTCGGTTCTGGGACCCCTACTGTTCGGCATATATTTCTCAGAAGTACAGACAAACACAGGAGGACTATGGCTAACCAAGTTCACCAATGACTGCAAACCAGGAGCCATAATTGACTCTCCAGCTGACACGGGCATCCTTCAAAAAGGCCTTACTGAGACAGACACCTGGTGTCAAAGTCATGGCCTCAAGCTAAATGCCAAAAAATGCATAGTCATCCCGTTTGGGAAAAACAAAACACCCACGAATTACCACATAGGTGGCAGCCCCCTTAATACAGAAGAGGTAATAAGAGATCTGGGGACCCAGGTAGATAGTAATCTCTCCTTTGACAATCATATTGCCAAAGTAGTTAGGAAATCCTTCTATGTGGCCCATCTAATTACTAAGGGATTCGCATCTAGAAATAAAAGGTTATAATGCCCCTCTACTCATCACTCATCAGACCCATCATAGAGTACAATGCCCCATTTGGGATGTACCTCACAAAACACTTCCAACAGCTGTAAAGACCGCAAAAGCACCTCACTAAGAGGATTACTGGCCTCAAACATATGTACTATGCAGCCCGACTGAAAAACTCCAGCTGTACTCAGTGGCATATCGCTTACTCAGAGGTGATCTCTGCCTGACTTACAAAGCCATCTCCAACTCAGAATTGTTGGACATGCTCCACCTAAAGAAATCCAAGTCACTGCGAGCCACTCGCTCTAGTGAGCTAAACCTCGCCACAACAATAAATAGAACATGCTGGAGGGATAGATTCCTGTCACAGAGACTCCCCATGCTTTGGAACAAAATTCCTAACTACATTAGGCAGAGCCCCTCACTAACACTCTTCAAGAGAAGACTTGACGAGTGGATGGGTAACAGAAAATACACCCCTGGGATCACTTCATTTGCTCTGCTTGACAGAGGCTCAGTTAATTAATCAATGGGGCGGCGAAAGCTGACACACTCTGGCTAGGCTTAAAAATGCCCTCGGGCAGATGGTCTAGTACCTACCTATGAGCCTATGAACCTACACATTCAGTGTTAAATAGACTGCTGCCTATGTGGTAGTTCATGGGTACAGAGTTTTTAGCAAAGGGGATGACAATCTGAAGCTGTGTTTTAAAAAACAAACTTGATTCTAACAGTTTGTCTTTCTAGAACAGAATGGAAACATACCTGGAGAACTATAAGTCACCTGCATGTGTAACTCAACTGACTTGCAGTAATGTTACTTGAAAGAGAGTGAGTATCAGAGTTCATCTGGGCCCTGTTTTTTTTTTTCTGTATCTACAAGATATGCTACATGCAAACACATTTTTTATTTTTTTTTCTTTGTGTTAGGGAAAAAAATATTACTACATTGGGGGTGGGGTGGTGATTTTTTTAATTGATGCAGTGGAGCCACAATTTACATGAAGGAAGAAATATCCCTAAAACAAAATGCATTGTGCATGTCGCATCCATGATCCTGTGGAAGTGACACTGAGGAATCTGCTGCAGCATGTAAATAGTGCACCATCATCTAGTTTCTACTAGGAGGAGTCATGCTCTAGCAAAACTCCACAATGTCTCCTTGAGGAATAACTGAGCGGCCTTTTGAATCTCCCTTCTATCTGGTCATGCAGTGTTCGAGTTGACAGCCAAAGATAACCAGTAGTACACTTGGACACCCTCCAGCTGTTCTATCAGACTGGATCTTGTAAATGCATTTTCCTGTCAGAGTCATTCCAGCTGGGTCCTCTATGTATCTTCTTGGAAATTTTTCATTTTGTTTCCAGCTTTGATTTTTTACCCTTATCCACAGGCCAATAAGAATATCTACTTTCATAAGTCAAAGACTTCAGGTCACAAACCAGCTTCTTAAGATATGCTGACAAGCAATTATAACTGTTAAACAGATGCTCATATCTCATACGACTGCCTTTTTGGCTTCACTGCATTATTGATTACTTGTGTATCATTGCATTTTTTGAGCCATTTTGTTGAAACTATATTTTAGATTCATAGGTTCATAGGTTGTTAATAGGCTAATAACCACTAGGGTCCTTACAAGTCTAGCTGCACACTCCAAACCATTTGGGTCCTAAATATCATATGGGGGGGTATGTTAGTAAGCAGGTTGCTAAGGATAATACTTTTCATATTGATGGACTTCGTCTATAAAGGTTATGGTGGGCAGACTGGGGGTACATTTACTATTTTCCATTCAGTTGTCAATGTTTTGTTTGAGTAGGCTCAGGGATGAACTTCATTTTAAATGGATCAGGAGCCTATTCCATAATGTGGGGATCCTTTGAGAAACATATCTGTCTCTCCAGCACATACTGTCTATGTCAGAAATGAAGTTCAGATCCCTGGATGTAGTGTTTCCGGTGCTGTTTGTTTGGCACATGTACAACAAATCTCTCAAGGCTGTGTCTGAGGAAGCCCTGTAACCCAGGCAAAGATCCCCTCTCAGCAGTCTGTAGAAGACTTAATACAGTGACACAGACAGAGCCTTTAGGTGATCAGTGTGGGGCAAGTTATTCATGCTCTGAATTTTCCTGGTAAGAAATTTTTGTGGGCATTCCAACTGTTACAAGTGTCTGGTTGGACACATACTAAAGGAGGCATTGTATTCAATGATGGGTCTGATAATGTTTGTGTATAGTGGTACTATAACTTCCTTGGACCGGGATGCCATACCCTTACTTATAAGTTGAGTGACATATCACTGTTTTCTTATTATCTCAGCTGCATGTTGATCAAAGGCCAGATTGCTGTCTATATATGGTCCCAGATCCCTTACTACTGGATCGACTCTTATTGGCATTTTATCAATGGGATTAATTAATTTGCATTAAGAGTTTTCCAAAGATCATTATAATGCATTTTTTGGCACTGTGTTTTAGGACGTGGCTTTGGCACCAGTCATTTGTCTGTGTTAAATCCACTTGCAAGATGTTTGTGTCTTGAAGGAATCCATAACAACTCCCAATTTACAGTCATCTGCTACCTTGGTGAGTTGGAGGCCTTTAACATTAGCCTTGACTTCTGAGAAGTAGATGCCAAATTTAGTGACCGGCATCTTGGTAGAGGTGGTCTCACTGATTCTGACTTCTTGGGTCATTTCTGTGAGCCAGTTGGCAATCCAGTGAGTTATGCAAGGGTTTACACCTAGCTCAGAGAGCTTGTCAACAATCCCTGAGTGGGCTATAATATCAAATGCCTTAGCCAGATCTAGATACACTGCATGTCCTGTTTTACTCTTGTCCATTGCCTTGGCACCTCTCAAAGAAGTATACCAGATTAAATAGGCATGATTTTCTTTAACAAAGACAAATTGGGATGGGTCCAGTCTCTGTAGGTTGACAATGTCCTTATTTATCATTAGGCTTGTTAGACTGAAGGGTCTGTAGTTCCCTGGGTCTGTTGATGGTCCTCCCTTGTGGAGGAAATAACTGTTGTGGTCCTCCATTCACTTGGAATATAGTCTGTTTCAAGGCTATAGATGAGTGCCTCAAGCGGTCCTGATAGGTCATGTTTTGGAGTGTTCAGGAGGCAACTGGGGATGTTGTCAGGACCCATGGAGGTGATGTTCCTGGCTTTAGCGAGTATGGCCAGCACCTTGTGTCTGCTGATAGATGGGGGAAGTATGTTGGAGGGTCTTCACCTGGTGGAGCTGGGGGGTGAAGTTTGAACTGAATTTACCTGATCTGTGTAGGTCCCTCTGTTCTTATAGGTGGATTTGTTGGACTTAATTAGACCTCTTAGTTTCTTGTTTAGTTATATAAGAGAGCACTTGTCTTTAAGTAATTGCTTTTCCTGATTTTGGCCATAGAGTTTCCTCTTTTATTATATACAGTGTTTTGGTTTGGATTCCACTAGTGTGATTTGTTTTTAGTGTTTGCTTTGGGTTCATTTCTGGTAGGTACGGCAGCCTTTTTGTAGCCATTCACATATTCATATAGTGACTCTTATAATAATTTTTCATAGGTAGTTGTGGTCTTGGGGTTGGGGGGAATCTTGAACTTTGAGAAAGTGTCACTTAATAGGAAGCAGTTTGCCTTTTAATAGTTCATAATTGTTACTGGTTTAGCTGGATTTTCTGGGATGATTTTTACTTCAAATGAGACAGCTTTGTGATCCAACCTCACTAGTGATGACATGACATGGGGGGGGGGGCAGGTGCAACCCATCCTTGGTAAAGCAGTGTGGTCTTTTGACCATGTTCTCCCAGACTGACAGATATTTGATTCCCCTGGAGTGACACCAAAAACTAAGCCAATTATTAATGATTAATTATTTATTTTAATAATTAATAATTAATCATTAATAATTGGCTTAGTTTGTGTTCATACCGTGGCATCATCTTTTGTGAAGATAGAATTCTGCTCGTTGCAAGTCTCATACCTATATTCTAAGAGATCTCTGCCTGCGGCTTCGGGCGTGATAACACCCCTGGGCAGACATTAATTACACATTAACAAACACCCTGTTGGGCATTATTGCTTACTTATTGTGGATTGTTTTCTGACAAGGGAGATGATGCATTCCTGAATCCACGTTGTACTGTGAATGTAAAGCAATTTCTTAGAATACGTTCTCTTAACTTGTATTCATCTTTGAGAACTCTTATAATTGGGGCAATACAGACTGGGGATATTGCAAGTGCTGATTTAAATATTTCAATCCTGCACAAGAAAACCATTTGAAGAAATGGGAAATTTAAAAATAGATGCATTAGTAAGAAAATGTTTCTGTTTTTATCCTTGTATTCAAAACTAGGGGGATTGTAGGTCATCATTATTTCCTTTTTGTTATCAGTGGCGCTGACGCACTGATTGTATAAAGTGCTGTTTGAAAACAATGTATCATTGAATAAGAAATATACTTCACCTAGAAAGCAAGACAATTAAATATCTCAAGAGTTAGTTCACTAAAAGGTTTTTTGAATCCCAAATCAAATACAACAATGCAATGTTTTATCTTTAATTCTCACATCATAAAAGCTAACACAATTTTCATTGAATATATTGGTGAGATTAGGCCAAGGCTGCAGTGATGGAAAACACTGGAAGAAGTACTGCAAGGCAGACATATCTGTGTTTGCATAGTAACATGATTGAGGTACAATTTGATAAAAAGGACCTAGCATTCAAAAATGCATTTGAAGTGATTCAGTCATGGAAGCCTCTCACAGTAATGTACTGACCTAAGTAATTATGTAACAAAAGTATATATCAGGAAGGTGAAAATGTATGATATAACATTGTTCAGGTTACACAGACATAATTTACAAAGCAAATAAATATGGTTAAAGCATGTTAAACAATATAAGACATCAACAACAAAATTACTATGATTTAAAAAATGAGTAGTGCTAAAATAGTAGATTGTTACATGGAAAGATAGTATTCGAATGGCAAACTATCGAAGAATGGCTATTGCTACATCTTACACAGTCCTGTACTTTTATGCTGGCGCTGTTAGCTGCCTCATGCACGTCTGATTAATTGTAAGGCTCTTTATGCGGCACATACCTCTCAGCTGTTCAGATTTTTGTAGAATGCCGACTTTTTTGCATCATTGTTTTGGTCTGTTCCTAATAAAATCTGTGTTTTTTGGCAAACCACTGAGGGTTGAAGTCACTAAATAATTGCATACATTTGAGTTTCAGACTTTATAGCCTTCAGAAAATGCATGTTAATACAAATCCTGTTATTCCAGCAATTTTCTAAGTTCACAAGAACAATATTTAAAATCTGTCCCTATTTTTGGGCCTTCTTACCCCATTATTTTAGGCTTTGTCCAGATTTCTTGTGCTAAGAGTTTGAGAGGCATGATGTAGCACCTTCCTTGAAATTAGTACTGCACAGGAGTGCAGTCCTTATCCATGAATCTCAGTCTTTGTCTGACAAAGTGCTGTACATGAACATTTATCTATTTATAAGGTCAATTTTATTTTAAATAATGGTAAATTATTAAAAGTGGCCAGTACTGTATTGGAACCACCTTCTCTCTCTTATATTGACTTGAATATTTTGCTGAAAAAAAATCTGTCTTCCTTAGAGTCTGCACCTACAGTGGACTTGAATTATCTTTAATGGAAATCATTGTTTTTGATAGCAGTCATTTAGGAAAATGGATGCTTGAACTGCAGGTTTTAATGTGTAAACCTCCACATGTAGGATTCCATAATGAGAGGTCATTAAAAACTAATCTCATGTTTATGCCAAAGGTAGGTTCTGTTATTTGCTTGAATCAGTTAATTAAGTTATCAGTCTTTTATTCTAGTTACTAATGAGCTGGAGAAAATTTATCTCATAATTTACATCTTCACATATAATTAATAAATTATAAATTATACGAAGAACTCATTCTTTCAGGAAATCGAATCAGCTCTAGCCAGGATTCAGACTCACTGCAGTACTCTGTAAGGCTTTTAGAGTTAGTAGTCAATGCACAGTGACAGAGGAGGTAATTACATTTAGCAATAACTCAAGGATGGGTATGGTTAACGACAAAGTTGGCTTTCCTTGGTCAAGAAGGTGAACTAAGCATTACCTTCACCCAGCCATAGCTTATTGGTACTGTACAACTCTATTATTTTTGTATAGTGCATAATTGTTATTAATTTTTTAATATTTGTTTTGGTGTTTCACTTGTGTGTTCTTCATCTTATTTTGCAAAGAATATTTCTCTACACGTATTTTGTTTTAATATTACACTGCTGTTCATCATACCTGTTTGCTTTATGCTACATCCTAGAGAATCCACAAGGGGCTTTCATGCTTCTTACACCTGTGTAATTATTTGTGTGTAATTATTTGTGTGTAGTTATTTGTGACTCAAGTATCTTGTTATCTATGTGAATGAACCAGAACATTTAAATTCTGATTTTTGGTATAGCTCAATTTTTTCTGTTGCACTTTTAGCCCAGCCTGTTACTGTACCATATATGTGTGTGTGTATATATATATATATAGAGAGAGAGAGAGAGAGAGAGAGAGTGATAATTACATACCCTCAAAAATCTGCTCACAACATGGACTGCAAATCCAGAGCAAAGATTAAGTAATCAAACAAGCTTGTGAAGCTCACAGAAAGCTTTGCTTCCACACCGTTTCTGAGAGATTAAATAGTTCTTGACTGACTTGTTATTTGCTCTTTCCACCTTTTATAAGGGAATGTACATAGCGAGAGACTACAGGTGTTCACAGTCATATAGAAAGTAGTTTTGTAATTCATAAGTGTAGAGAATAGAGAGATGGTGGAGCCAAGATCCCAAAAATATAAGTATAAATGTCAATAAAGAGACTTGTAGGCTGGAAATTAAAATACATGAAATTTATTACAAAACACAGATTTAGGTAAGCGCTTTCGAGGCAATCCTCTTCTTCAGACCTTAATACAGAAATAAATTAACACACAAGGTTTAAATAAAACCAATAACCAATAAAAATTCTTTAAAAATCAGTGACACAACCCTCTTTTTTTCAAGAGAGGTTTTAAAGATACAGTACTGTTAAGACCAAGTGATAAGTAAGCCTTAAAGTCCACTATCCGCTTTAATTCAGCATATTCGGTTTCATTGTTAGTATCGCCTTCTCTAAGGCTCACATTCATTTTTTGCAAGACCAAGAATTGTGCTGATCACTGCAGTCTAAGACATGCTTAGCTAATGCATTAGTAAGTTTGCTGTTCCTGATATCATTAAGATGTTCTATCACCCTTTCCTTCATAGTTCTATTGGTTTTACCAATATAGAATGCACTACAAAGATTGCACTTCGCAAAATACACAATGTTTTTAGTAGAACAATCTGCATAAAATAGAAACTCTACAGGTTTCTGATGTACAGGGTGTAAAATCATGCAGGTGGACCAAATGTTGTTGCATATTCTGCAGTTACTACATGGGAAAGTCTATGTTGTGAGACAAACCTGTCACATGTTTTTTTATGTTTATAACAGAGTTCCTTTTTCAAATTCTTGCTATTTTTAAAACTAAAACTGAGTGTAAAAACAACAACCCAGCTAATCTTGGGGTCAGTAAGAAGAATGGACCAGTTCTTTTTAATGATGTCACATGTCTTGTAGACATCATTGGAAAAAGTAAGACATAGCCTATTGACAGGTAGGGTAGGGTAACCGACTATACCAACAGTTTATGGTCTTCCAAAAGTGCACAAGGACACACGTAATCCCCCGCTTCGACCCATCGTATCAGGAAGAGGTTGGCTCATGGAGCTCATGTCTATATATGTAGAAAAACAGCTAAGGTTTGTGTTGAATAAGATAACTACTGTCCTTCATGACAGCAAACAGTTTTTAGAACACCTTTATGACTGGGCTGAGACTCAACAAGCTGTAAATTTAAGTGATGTGATTTTTGTTACTTTGGACTTGAACTCTTTGTTCAAGGTTATCCCCAATGATGAAGGGATTGAGAATGTCAGGCAGTTCCTTATCAAGGAGAGCAATTTCAGCAATACCAAAATTAATATGATATGTGGTCTTCTAGACTTGATTTTAGAGAACATTTTTTTTTTGTTTCAAAGAGAGTTCTTTCTTCAAAAAGTGGGAGTTGCTATGGGCACGGCATGTGCCAATACATATGCCAATATTGTTTTGGCCAATGGAAGAAAGAAATGGTGTATACCTCTGACATGTACAAGCAGCACATTATGTTTTACAAACGTTTCGTGGATGACATCTTTTTTTGCTTGGCATTTGCTAGCCAGAGTCCCTTAGTGTTGGCCTGTACTTCAGAGAAGTAGATGAGAAACAAGAGTGGTCCCAGGACATGTATGAGAAGATCTGTGACAGTCAGGAATGGCTATGGGAGAAGGTAAGAGAGTGGCATTGAATTGAGAGAGATGGCAACAATTGGCACGACACCCCCACCCCATGTAAAACAATGGTCAAAAGGGGGGTTGATGATGATGATGATGATGATATATCATTACATGTCACCGCCACCACCTCTACCTGACATATGGGGGGGTTTATGCTATATAACAGATGTGGGGATAAATAGGACATTGAATAGCCATACAATACCCCATATTTCTTGAGATGGCCATGACAAATATCTTCCAAGCATAAAACAGGAAAAATGCAACACTATCCACTTCTGTATTACTTTGCTATACCCTTCAGTGTGATGTTTTCTAACCTCTGCTTCCCAGGTACCGAGATCTTCAGGTTTACTAGTCCTCAGGTCATCATAACAATGCCCACACTATTCTCCTATCCTGGTGATGCCTGTGGCCAGCTTCTCAGCCAGGTCATATCATGCATCACTTTTTTGAATGCAGCATCACAGGGATCCAGACAATCTTCCTTGAAATGATCATTAAGGAGAGGGAGCATAACATCCCCCTCTCTCTTCATGCACAGTGCAGGAGGTCCCTGGCAGGCTCCAGAAGGATCTGACATTCTCCCAAATTACCTGTAAAAAATGGTGTCACTTTTAAAAGGAACAAAAAGTATTTTGATGTGATTTCTGAATCATGGGTAGTGCAATGTGTTTCTGCAAAATAGCATGGCACTCAGAGATACATATATCCAGCATGACTCCCAGAGCCACTAACTGTCAGGGGAAGTATAGGCAGAAAACTACTTCCAGTCATAGATGCATGGCAGCAAAATTAGGTGCTTCATAGACATTCATGCAGTCTGACCTAATGTTCCTGCCTGTTGCACTAACAGGTATAAACTTCCATTGTTTTAGCACTGCATCACTGTGTTGTATGCTAGGTTGTGCAGTTTTAGGAAGCTATAGTGAATAATTGGGGAAAGGTATTAGGATGACCTTCAGACAGCCCTTAAGAACCAAGAGTTCTCTCACACTGTATTGTTAGCAGTGTTTGACTTCCTAAGGATGAGCACCCTTGCAGTGGTATTCACATTATGAAAGGCTAATTATGAGAATTTGTGTGCTAGCATGTGCATATTGTAAGCAGGTTGTGCTGGCAACAAGGTAGCTATCCTTGTACATGTCTCTCCCAACATACAGTGGGTGTATGGCCTATGAAATCTGTATTGGAGCCATTGGTGGTAAGTGCATTAGTCTTGTACCAAGACATATGTATATCCCCTACAGTACCAAGGCATGGTTGTACCAGGTCTATATTAGATCACCGAGCACTTAAAAAAGCGAACGGTGATTAATCGACCCTATGTAAGCAAAAGCTTCCTAGGGAAAAAAATTGCTATTCCAACAACAACAACAACAACAACAAAAGAAAAACATACTTTAAACATTACATTAACTGGGGGGGTTTGCCCCCCACATCCCCCGATGTGGGGGGCTGTGACCCCACACCCCCCTACTTAAATATACCAACTTTGAGACTGCACTACAGTGGCGAAAACGGCAAAGTAATGAAGCGGCCAAGCAAATTCTTTCCCAGGGAAAGAATTCACTTAAAAGTCACTTCGATATTTTGCCGTTTCAGGCTTTTGAGTTCGACCAAGACACATTTGAAAGATTGAGTCTTCGGTCTTCTAATAGGGAACCGGCTGTACCAATGGCATTTAACAAGGTATCCCATAATCATGGCTGAAGGGATGACTGACTTACCCAATGAGTACATGTAGGTCTTAACAATGTGGATGGACCTTGTGTGGAGTCTAATGTGCAACTACTATACGTCTCCTATTAATCCATACATATGTTATATAGCATATCTCCATAGTTTGCCCTGTGAATTTAGCAAGGCATACCCTGGTTTATGGTTTATCTGTAACTGTCATTCTACATGTCCTAGTACTATGCCATCTACTGCTCAATGCCATATATTCACAGACGTCTGCATCTAAAGAAGATAGGATGTACATCGGAGGCTGACTAATTCTAGCCCTGCTGAAAATGATGTTCTCTTACAAACACTTATGATACATAAGCTGCATGTGTTAGGGAGAGGAGGTCATAACCAGTCTTTATGGAACCAGGTGAGGCAGAGAAACGTCCATGACATAAATGCCATCTGTGGTTTAAATCATACATTACACCTGTGGTGTAAGCATGGTGCAGACACTATACCAAGCTAAAGATATGTGGTGTGGGTGACCTGGGAGCAGCACAATGACAGAGCCAAACAAGCTTTTCATGTTCACACTGGGGAAGAGTGGTTCAGAGATCATCCTCTGGAGTAGTGCACAATAACTTCATAATGCATCTACTTCATGTTTCTCAGCAGAAGATGCACCGAGTTAGTTCCATGTTCAGCATTGTTTCTATACCAGTGCTGCACATGCAGACTGAGGGCTGACCACATTATGCATTCCTTTTGTTTTTTATACAAACATCAGGTATCCAGTCACATCAGGAAAACAGCAAAGGTTAGGTCTGTATAGTACATCTCTGATAAACCTTTAGCATGCATGCCAGAAGGGGACAATTTGGTCATAGATATTCATGCTTATTCTGGTGTGTCATATTCAGATGACAGACCACTGTGATAGTAACACCTGTAAAGGTTAGAACAAGACAGCAGGCTGATGTTGGCACCTGTGCTGTGGCTGCTGTTGCTGCTGATAATACACAGATATGAGTCAGTCCAATGACTCTGTGCCACTGGCTGTCTTCATCCCAGGTGGGCACATATCCATAGCTCAGGCTGAAGGTAGGACCTCACCATAGATGTACCTGAAACTGTTCAGTATGAGCACTCACCATCCTCAGTGGAGGTGTGTCTCTCATACCTCTGATCACCAGCAGTGGTCCTCTACAACTGCTGAAGCAGATGAGCACACCGCGTTTGAGGTGGGTTTGCTCCCTCTGAAGAAACATTATGTTGAGGAACTTGCTGAGTATTCTAGCGATGGATACCTTTGAAATTCCCAGAATGTCCTCAGCTGCTCTCTGAAGTTCCTTGTATGAAGAGTATTAAATGATGTATCATACCTCGGTATCCACAGGTACGGGAAGGCAAACCCACCTTATTGATTGTGCGTATCTGTTTGTGTGTGTGTGTGTGTGTGTGTGTGTGTGTGTGTGTGTGTGTGTGTGTGTGTGTGTGTGTGTGTGTGTGTGTGTGTGTGTGTGTGTGTTTATTAATCTCAGCCGAGGCCTACAAATGTCCCAATCAATTCAAACACAATCCATGACCTCATAACTGAATTTACAATATGTCATCTGTTATCCGTATTGCTCCGAATGGCACCAGATGCCATCTGACACATAATGTTAGGAACCAGTGGTCCTAAAAAATGTCTGAAAGCTACTGCAAGGTTGTTGTTTCTGTTCCAAGTATTGTTGCTATCTGTAAGCCTGACATTTTTGGCTTGCCTTGTCCTTTTATAGTGTGGTGCGGATTGCTGTGACATTTCCTTCACATACAACTGCAAATCATAACTATGTTCACGTCACATGCATTTGCATATCATTAGGATCTCATTCCCCTGCCCAGTGTTATTTCCATCATGTCATCATTTGCATACACCTTTCTTATACATTTGGGTCCCTTGCACTTGGTGCTATAAATTGCTACAAGCCTGTGTCAATTTATGTAAGGTTGATTCTGGCAATGTGTACTAGTGAATTTATCTATGAATCCCAGTCTTTATCTCTTTTGTGAAAAAAAAAAAGCATTTAACTATTACCAAGCAAACATTACAAAAATGTTTGTCACTTTGTATTGCTTTTTGTTACAAAAAGTATAATAAAACACTTCAATACTCACTTTGAGCTCAGTCTACCAGAGCTATAGCTATTTTTTCAGCCACTTTAGAAAAGTTTCTGCTCAATTCATTGTGGTGATTGCAATCTGGACCACTGTTCATATGGTTACTGAATATAACAAACTAGGAGATTACTCTAATGCCAGAACAAGTTCTGGCACAGCTGTGCCATTGAAGGTAATGCAACTGTCCATCACTGTGCCATTGGAGGTAAGGTAACTGTCCATCACTGTGCCATTGGAGGTAAGGTAACTGTCCATCACTGTGCCATTGAAGGTAAGGTAACTGTCCATCACTGTGCCATTGGAGGTAAGGTAACTGTCCATCACTGTGCCATTAGAGGTAAGGTAACTGTCCATCACTGTGCCATTGGAAGTAAGGTAACTGTCCATCACTGTGCCATTGTAGGTAATGCAACTGTCCATCACTGTGCCATTGGAGGTAAGGTAACAGCTCATCACTGTGCCATTGGAGATAAGGTAACTGTCCATCACTTAGGATTTACCTACCCACTGCTTAGTATTCTGCTCAAATATTTTGACTTACTGCTCCAGTAACCCTCCTAGAAATACGAAAGTACACATTTTAGTATCATCATAACAGTAGATCCTCCATCATTTTAGCAATATAAATACCCTTTGCCTCTCCCTTTTAGTACTCAAAATAATGTTAGACAACCTTCTTATTTTATTTTAGTGAATGTATTAATATTGTAATACCTGCATTAATTGTTCGTGATCTTATATACTGCAATTTGTTAATCACAATCATATTTCTTTATCTGGGGTTTCTTAACTTGAAGAATTTAGTAGATGCATGCCAGTGATATTTATATAGGAAGCTTGAGTCACTGCCCGAGTTAGTTTGAAACCAGCACTGTTCTATACAGGGAGACAATATAAATATGGAAAAGATACCCAGATGCACTCAGCTTCACTGGTGAGTAAAACTAAAAATGTTATCTTTTATTGCTAATGTTATATTTTATTGTTAAAGCAACCTCCTCCTTAAGGATATGCTGTTATGGTGAGTGCAGTAACAAAACTGCACTTTCTGTAGTGCTACAACTACCCACAAACAAGAACTTGTCCACAAGATGGGAGCCCTGACAAAGAACAGAACAATGCATGTTTATGATTGCCTGACAGTACCATATCTGGCTTTTCATCTGCAATGTTAGGGACAAGGGTTTAAAAATGAAACTAGGAACCTAGTGGGCCAGGCAGAGCTGGGGATACTGAACACCCACTAGTAACTGTTCCAGAATGGAGAGACAAGTCAGTTCTGGAAAGCACTTGTAGGATACCTCACCACGGGGGTTGCAGTATTTAGTGGGGGTCATAGCTGGATAGTGGAAAACAAAGATGTTATAATGTCATTGCATGCATTACCTTTAGATAAACTGCACAGTGATTCTGATCTATTGGCATGGGACCCTTCCTCCAATACTTAGTGTGGCAAAAATGGTTTGACTGCCAAAAGGCAAGCTAGTACATCCAGCCAAGAGCCAGAAAATACAAGAAATATATAATTTATTCTCAAACTCTTGAGAGAAGCAGAATTCTGAGGGCATCACCAGCTAAAATGAAAAGGAAGTAAACATTATACCCACTAAGGTTTTTGAACTATTATTGAAAGGCTGCAACTGATTTAAAGACATAAAACATCTCTTGTAGAACTTATTTTATTGCATTTGAAATCACTGCTGTATATTTGAATACATAGGTCTTATTTTAAGTATTTCTTTTTATAAAATATGATATAAATGCCATTTATACCATACTTTTGACACTAGGTTGCATGTGTGTAAATTCATGCCATAAACTGGAGCTTATATGATGGTTAAAATAAATCTTGCTTTAAAAAGAATTAAAATATAAAATATTACAGAAAATGTTGTTTATGGAAGGTATACACCATGGGAGAAGAAAGCAAACTGTCCTTTAACTTGGGAAAATTTATTTTTGTTTTGTAGAAAACAAAACTACAAATTACATACAGACAAAATGAGCCTCGCATCAAACAAAAATGTTCCTGTCGAACGTTATATTTCTACGAATGTTAAGTCTACAAATGGTACTGGAGCTGCAGGAATTTCTAATGTAAGTAATAACAGACTTCTAAAACAGCATATTTTAGCTGCAGTTTTATTTTTGTATTAAACAAGCTGGTTATAAATACAGTAATATATTTCACTATATAAATTATCTTCATAACTAAGATAAGAAGGCAAATACTCTTTGTACGTCACATGATGAGTGCATATATTAACAGACAGCTGAGAATTAATAGTATTTTCAATAACATAAAAATGTGAAATGATTCTATGTAAGAAAATTAGTCAATTTTACTGTAGAAAAAAAAGGGCTTTTTATAAACAATGTTAGATGACATTGCTGTGATACGTCTTCACTCACCACATTGGTGGTAGCAAACAACAATAACAGACCATCTTATAACAGTCAACATATCTGGAAAGAATGTGATGGTGTCTGAAAAACATGAATTTGGTATGAGAAATAAAACTAATACTCGTCCTATTCTAGGCCAAAGTATGGTCTGAACTACTCCTCAATTAATTAAGCCAAATTCAGTTGCAGGTCCTGATGGCCTCAACTCTTTTTTTTTCATATCAAGAATTGAAACTTAAATTGCACCATGTTTCAAATGCTTATGTCTGCTTATGTTTCAGAAAAGCGGTCAAGGTGATAGTGTAGTCGCAACTGCTAAGAGGCAGATAGTTGCATACTTTTAAGTCTTTTAAGTATGATTGATAATGATCAACACAGTTTCTTGGGTGGTAGGTTCTGTTTACTAGCTCATCTGAATGTCTCTGTTAACCTTGTTGATTCAAAGGGTCTAGGCTTAGTAAAAGACATCATTTATTTTGCTTTAGCAAATATCTTTTGTTCAGTACAGCACTCTGACATACTTAATACAGGTGTCATCCTGACTATATATTCTTGCACAATTAAGTGGGCAGCTAAAAAGTTCAAGAACCATTATCACAGATCTAGAATACATAATAGATTCTCCATGAAAATGATTATTAAAATAAAAGGCATTTCACTATATTCTGTATCGGGGTCAATTCTCTTTAATCTTTGTTGATCTGCTTTCCTAAAAAATGGGAATCTGATCATCTACATTTGCAGATGATACCCAGGTAAGTTTGACTGTAACCAGCTTGCATGGTCACTGTAAAGTACAGGGCTTTCTGGACATCCTCCATGATTTGTGATTGGGTAGTGGTATAGTTTTTAACACAAATGTTGGCAGGTCACTATACTACATCAGATCTGCCTATCATTAGTCCATAGATGGGAAAATATTACCGCTGTTAGACCAAGTAAAATTTGTAGGAGTTATAATTGATTCTACCTTGAAACATGATGGACATTTTATTGGTATTTATACCATCCTATTATGTGGTTTATATGTGATACAATATTAAGCAACCTGAAGTATTAATTACCTTTTACAAGACATTAATCAGAACATATATGCAATAATATGGTTCCCTGTATATTTACATTGTTGGGAATATCAAAAAGGTAGAGAGGAGAGAGAAGTTGTATAACCAATAAGGCACATGACTTACATGGATAAATTACATATTACCAAGGGTAGACTTAATTCTAATATTTAGAGGTTTCAAAGATGTAGTCACATATGTGACTACATAAATGTAGTATATTCACTCTTTTAGTTACTTTTAGGAATAGTAATGTTTATTTATTTATTTATTTGTACATTTGTTAATTTGTTAACCAGGGAAGTACACTGGCCTAAGGACCCTTTTCAACCACAACCTGGGCCTTCAAGGCATTACACAAAGAGTAATACAGAAATTTAAAACAAAAATGTACCACATGACAATAGTTGTGGCATATGCCTTTAGTGCATGACCATGGAAAAAAGACTGAAATCACAGCAGAAGATTGAATTCCAAAATCACTGTTCTCCTTTAAACTTTGTTTTGCAGGCAGAGAATCCCACCACCTCTGCACCCCCCCCAACCTCTGCACCCCCCCCCCAAACTTACATATTCCAACTCCAAGATCACCATACCTCAGAACCTCAGAGAAAAGGGAATATTCTGGAAAATGGCATCTCTAACTTAGTATATGTAAGTCCAATTTTTTGGCCATTCAGTTTCCACACTTCAGGACTTCCTCTAGCGGGTCCTGACATTTCAAGCAGATACCAACTGAACAGTAAGAAAAATGTATTTCCTCTTAAATGCTTAACATTGCCTGTGTCAAATATAAGTCAGATGTTTTCATATATGGGAAGGTGGTAAGAAGTAAAAGAGTGAGAGGAGTACCTGGTACTGGCACGTTTTAATACGGAATTCTATTTGAAAGAAAGATAATCGCTACTAAATTTAGGTGCAAAGATGAGGAGACATTAGAGCATGAAGATTTTGTGAGAGGAAAGGACTGTAGTAAACCAGATACAATAAGGATGGAAAGACAATGGGGTGGGAATAGGGAGGTAGTGGTTGGCTGTAGGGTGTAAGGTAGGGAACAGTAGTGAAGATGGGGAGAAAGAGGAGGTTCAGTAGGCACAGCTTTTAGCACCGTGTTTACATTAGGAATGTTAGCAGAGTCTGGAGCGAGGGGAATTTATCCATGGGGTATGAACGGAACTGCACTATGACCTTTGTTGGAGATTTGTTTCCTGAATCTCTGAAGGTTAGCTTTGACCCTGATGTTTTCTGGAATCAAGTTCTAGGATGTTGGTGCAAGTTTAATATATGAATTTTGATCTTGGTTAAAGTGAATGGTAATCTGTCTAGAAGAACATCATTGGAGTTTTACAGTAAATAGGATGTGCTTCTGATGAGAAGTATGTTGTTTCGAGGGGGACATCGGTTGTCATCAGTTAATGTAAATATGAGTATGCTGAGGAGGAGGGATAACCTTGATTTTCAGATAGTCAGGCAGTGGTATTTATTGTGAGGGCTGACTTGAACAAATATGAGGATTTTATTTTTGGTCTTTTATAATATGTCCATATTCCAAATGGAATGGATAACTAGGGAAGGCCACAGTATAGTTGCAGTAGCAATAAAATTAAGGGAAGTGGATAATCTGTTATCTGTGGGAAGATGAGATAGTTTGTAAGCTATGTTGAGTTGAGTGAGCACTTCATTGACTCGACCCTTTTTGTGATGTAGGAAAGATACAGTTGGGTCAAGTGTTAACCACACCAGAAAAGTGGAAACAGCAAAAGTCTAGATAAAACTCCACAGATTTATTACAGACAGTTAAGCACACTTGTCATTGTTTGGAGGGATACTGTGGAGAAACTGAGTGAATTTTTGGAGTATATTAATGTTTCCACCACCTTTTTAAAATTTTCTTTTTCTTATGATGTTGATAGTATTACATTTTTGGATGTGATGTTGTCTAAGGATTATGTAAATGGATGTTTTATTTCTAACATCCATAAGAAGCCCACTTTCTCCAAGAGTTACCTCCACTACAATAGCTGGCACCCAAAATTTCAGAAAAAAAGCTGTGGTCAAAGGCCAGCTAGTAAGGCTTGCCAGAATGGTTTCAGGCGATTTTTTATTTTTGGTGGAGTGTGACAAATTGTTGGAGATGTTTATTAAATGTGCCTATCCAACTGAAATTTTATTGGACATTAAGAATGAAGTAGTGGGGAAAAGGCGGAGATGGCTTTATATGCCCCTGCTACCAAAACCTATTAGTATTTGTGGTGGACCACTCAATGCAAAGCACTCCATGGTGAGAGTGGATAAAGGGGTGAACTTTGATAAACCCATTATTCTAACTTTTACCATTGATACCTACAGAACAATGGATTGTATTTTAGAAAACTGGCTCATTATATCCCCTGATGAGCACCTGAGGAGGTTGTTGGGTGACAGTTTGAAAATGGTTTATAGGAAAAACAAATGTTTCAAGAATCTATTGGAAAGAAAATCCAGAAATGTGAGTAAGCACAGTAATAGTGGGATGTTTAAATGTGGGTGTTGGAGGCAGTGCCAGTTTATATTAGTGGGTGATTCCTTTTATATTAAAGGGCACAAATTTAAGGTTAAAGAGCATTTCAACTGTGAATCTAGTTGGATAGTTTATAATGCCTGTTGTGAATATTTTCCTGCCTTTTATATAGGTAAAACCTCCAGAAAACTAAAGGATAGAATTTATGAACATGACCTGGAGGTTAATTAGGCAAAAACTACTAATGGCTTGTACAGACATATACAGGCTTGCACTACTCACAGATTTAAATGTACACTTCTAGAGCAGATAAAAAGAGACCCAGGGGTATATTATTGAAGAACACCTTTTGGCTAGGAATCTTATTTGAAATTAAATGCAACAGTGCCCCCTGGGTTGAATGAAGTTTGTTCTATTAGCCCTTTATTAAAGTTAAAAAGTTTATATGTTTAGTAGTTTTTTTTAGAATAGATATTATTTATATATATTTTTTAAAGTTGGTGTTATGTAAACATACATTTAAAATTTAATAAATTAAGGGGCTGTTGTTCTAATATGAATCCATATATAATTCAGGGGCATACACATCTATTTTTATACTGTTTAAGCACTAGGTTCTATATACACAATCTTAAGTGTTTTATTGTTTTATCAAACTGATTGGTTTATTGGATGTCACATGATTAGCTTGAGATGTATTTAATGGGTTTGTATTTTTATAATGGCAGTTCTGAAGAAGTCACACTTTGGGAAGAAAGTGCTTAACTGTCTGTAATAAATCTGTGGAGTTTTATCTGGACTTTTGCTGTTTCTTCCACATTTCTGGTGTGGTTATTAGTTGGATTCTTGTTCATTTGATTTGGGTCAAGTGTTACCCCTAACTATTTCTGGGATATGACTACTGGCAAAGGGAGTCCCTTTAGGTTGGTTATGAGTAGTGGAAGATAAGCTAACAAGTGTTTTACTTGTGTTAAATGACATGATAGCTCTGAGACACTGTTGGCTACCTTAGCAATGATAATATCATTAGCAAATAATAGGCAGTTTAGTTTGTACTGATTCCAGGACATCTCATTAAAAAAAAGGGAGAAGAGGAAAGGTGCAAACACTGAGCCTTGTGGGACACCTGAGATGGTGGTTCCACATAGTTTATTGGTTTGGCTAGAAGTCAAGACATTATCTGCTAATGAGGATGTTTGTGAACCAGAAGCAGATTTCATTGAAAAATTGGTGTTGCTTAAGTTGTCTTATAAGGATGCCAAGGTTAACACATTCAAAGGCTCTTTTAATATCTATAAATACAGCATATGTAAGCATGCCATTTTCCATATTAATATACATGTGGTTAGTCAGTACTAAGTCAGCTATTGTAGCCTGTATGTTGGACTGAATCTGTATTAGCTATCAGAGTGTATGTTGTTTTTAGTCCAATGTCTGGCTGTAAATAAGGGTCTCATATATTTCGGCTATGAGGTCCATATTTGTTACAGGTTAGTAAATTGTCATCAATTTTAGGGTGGGGTCTTTTGGCTAGACAAATTATTGTGGAATGTTTACATAAATCTGGTACTAGCTTTGCTTGTGATGTGAGATGTGTGCTAGAAGGGAGGAAAGCAATTTGCATCCAGTTTTTAAAATGTGGTGAATGGTGTAGATAGTACAGTGTTTGTTAGGTGGAATTTTGTTGGTACATAAATCTTTGTTCTGTTTCCTAGTTATGGCTGAGAAGGTGATAGGGTATGGTCTACAGTGGAATGTAATAGTTCAACCCAAGTGACTAACGTTTGCAATGGGAAGTCAGGAAGCTCAGGTGGGTTGCAGATACTGACCAATATGTCTTGCAAGGAATTGGATGAAATGGACTTTTTCTTTTTTGCTTTTGGAAATAATGCATATGGTCTTTATGGTGTTCCAAAACTTCTTAGGCTGGCTACAGTTTTTGTGTTGGAGTAGTCTGCAATATACAGCTTTGACTATTTTAGTGTTGGTTCTTCTCTTTTATGTAGATTCTTTTACCAGCTTAATTTCACTTAATCTGAGGAATTGGTCTCCGAGCCCCTCAAGGCTTAGTGCCTATTTTTGATTTGCTGGTAGGTTAGCCATGGGACTTTGGTGCCTTGTAGTCATCTTGTTTCCAGTGGGTATAATTTGTCTTGTGTTGGTGCTTGTTGAGATAAGCATATTTAACACTACAATAATGAAAAACTTTTAAATGCACTGGGTCTCCAAAGTATGGAGGGTTACTACTGGCCTCAACAAGAACTGTTCCCAATATTTACAGCTTTAAGCTTTAGCTATATTTCTGGCATGATAACAAGATTTCTGACTCTTGCCATTAGTTACAGACTCGGAGATACCCTCTTCAGAGGCGTTTGGTTTATTCTATGAAAGACATTGTGATACTTTGTAATAAATTAATTCTATTACCATGGAACATATGTCTTTTAAGTAGAATTTTGGTTAACTGCCAAGCGAAATGGTAGAACAGCCTAATGTCTCTGTCTGGTGTAGATACCTCTATAGGTAGTTATTTGCAGTCCATAGCTGTGAGGTTGTAAGGGAACCAGTGCCATGCCTCTCAATTGTCCACATTTTCACAGAATGTCCAGATTATTGCTTCATATTTTTGGTCTGTTCCTCAAAAGATATGAGGTTTTCTGGCAAATCGCTGAGGCGTGAATTCATTAAATAATGACATAGATTTGAGTTTCAGACTTTATATGGTTCAGAAAATACATGCTAACATAGATCCTTATTTATTTATTTAACATTTGTTAACCGGGAAAGTCCGACTTGGAATTTAGCCAATTTTCAGCGGAGGCCCGGGGAGAAAGGCTCCAGATGCATGTCTTTGTAACGTGGGAGGAAACCGGAGCACTCGGAGGAAACCCACATGAATGCAGGGAGGACATGTAGACTCCATACAGAAGGCACCCCAGCCGAGAATTGAACCAGAAAACCTCTTGCTGTGAGGCAACAACACTACCGCTGCACCACTGTGCCGTCCTGTCCTTCTAGCAACTTTCTAAGTTTATAAGAGCAATACTGAAATATGTTCCTATTTTTGGGTCTTTCTCCCTCCCACCTCCATTATTTTAGGTTATGTACAGATTTCTTGTGCTAAGAGTTTGAAGAGTATTTTAGTAGTAATATAAGAGCAGTAACTGTTTGGCTAACCTGCATGATGAGTATCACATGATTCTTCCTGAGTCACTAGTTGCTGCCATGATTTTAAGTAATATGGATGCATCCAGACTGACTCCTGTGTGTCTATGTTATGCCTCAAATTTTGTAGGCCTATGGTAGCCCTAAAAGAAGCCATACATTGCATTGTGTCTGAGATAGGTTCTTAGGTTCATAGAAGGTTACTAGGCTAATGGCCCTAGGGTCTTTACAAGCCTAGCTGTGTAAAAACCCAAGTACCCTTATTGACCATAGTTAGATGGCCTTGTTAGCAGAGCGATTCTGTGATCAGCACTGACTGCCCCTGTCCATGAGGGACACAGATGCCACCCCTGGGATGAATTTACAGTCACCCATCCAGTTGTCAAGGTTGCACTTGAATAGGGTCTTTGAGATGCTCTGCTTCACATGGAGTGGGAGTTTATTCCAGAGGAGCTGTAATCAGTGGGAGATAAATCTGTTTCTCCAACATGTTCTGTTAATGTCATCAGCTAGGGTGAGATCCTTACAGAGAATTATTCTTGCCCCATTTGATTTGTGGATGTGCAGCAATTCCATTAGAGCAGGGTCTGAGACTGCTCTGTAGGCCAGGTGCAGGTCACTTCTCAGCAGCCTATATGATACAGAGTACAGTGACATGGCTTTCAGTCTTTCCATATATGTCATGTTTTGGAGGCCCTGGCTTCTTTTAATAAGAAACCTCTGTGGTCTCTCCAGTTTCTGCAGGGGTCTGGTGAGGTACATATAGAAGGGAGCATTGTCCTTAATTAGTGGTCTGATTAGGGTTGAGTGCAGTGGAGCTATAACCTCCCTGGTCTTGGATGTGATGTCCTTATTTATAAGATGCACATTGTAGAATGCTTTTTGTACCACTACAGACAAATGGTGATCAAAGTTTAGATTGTATCAACCTGTATTCCCAAGTATCGCAAGACTGAGTTTGATCTTAGAGGGGTGCTATGCATATCATAATTAGCAGGGGCTACTTCTTTGCCAAAGGGGATAATGAGGATTTTTTTGCATTAAGTTTTAGTCCAGAAGTTTGGCACCAATAATTTGTCTGTGTCAGCCCTTTCTGTAATATGTTAACATCATTGGGGCACCCTGTGATTGCGCCCAGTTTACAGTCATCTGCAAACTTGGTAAGTTACAGGCCATCTACTTTCACTTGGACTTCAGAGAAATAGATTCTAAACAGAAGAGGGCCCAGCACAGATCCTTGCTGTACCCCACTTGTAAACTGGTCTACTGGTGGAGGTGGACTCCCTAACTTTGACATTGTGCATTCCGTCATTGAGCCAGTTGGTTACTCATCTAGTAATGTATGGGTTAATCCACATCTAGGAGAGTTTCTCTATGATCCCACAAACCAAATTCAGCGTAAAAAAAACAGAATAAACGCCAAACTGGACTTCTTCAGAAAACCGGAAAACACTTTTGAAATCAACCACATGGTTTAAATACATCCTAAAATATCACATGATCACTTCATTTGTTCAAATCAAAAAAACCTTAAATTACATTTGAAACAAAGTCTCTAACTCAATACATATGTATAAACCAAGTAAACAAACGAAGCAGTATTTTCAAACCCATCAAGAAATAAGGTATGATAAAACTATAAAAAAAGGAAATAATAACAACATTTCAACTAGAGTCCATTACCCCACACATTACTGATGTTAAATAATCCAGATAAGCTCACCTGGGTGGGCTATTACCAAGGCTCATAGCTCTTATATTTATAAGTAGAGAACTAACTTTGTTCGCACAAGAATCCACTACTACAGACGAGCCTGAGTAAAATATATATATATATATCCCCTCCCCTGATGTCTATTGCACAGCTACACAAAAACAAACATAAAAAATAATAACCTATTAAAAACTAGGAACCATTCAATGGACCAGACTACACTCTAGAAAAGAGCGTATTTTAACATGCAAACTACGGTTTGCGTCAAATGCTAGTCTGACACAACGGTGTTAAATAATGCTAATCGATAGTATATTGTATAAAACTGAGGAATAAATCAAATAAAGTAAACACAAATGAAATAAAAATGAAAAATGGAAAGATCAACAGAAAGAAAAAATGAAAAAATGAAAATAAAATAAAAATACAAATACAACTAGAGGGATTCTAGAACACCCAAAAATCACTACCATAAAAACTTAAAAGAACCTGGACAAGAAAATAAATGGAAAAACTATTATTAAAAAACTATTAACTGGCTTAAATGTCAAACCATTATGTGGCAACAAAAACTGGAAAACTCAGAATGGTTGTTTTATAAACTGGAAGGGCTTGAAAAACTATTATCTAATTAATCTCTTTAGTTTTAAAAGGCATGATATAGACAGCATGCCATTAATACCAGGTGCATGGCAGGCATCCAGTCTCAGTTGCCATAACAACTCTCTGCATTCCAGGAGGAGGGATGTAGGACCACCTCTACCATCTGATTTAACCTGGTCAATAATGAAAAACTGAAAACTGTGATGAGGATTTTCTACATGTTTGGCTATGGCATTCTCTGGCTTACCCTTTTGCGTGGCATACAAATGTTCATAAATGCGTTCATGCAATTTCTGGTCGGTTTTTCCTACATAAAAACGCAGGACAACATGAACATTGGGCCATATATACCACTTGGGTACTTGAACAGTTATACCTTCCCCTTATCTGGTATACTACATCCCTTATTACGTATCTAAAACCAGTCTTAATATGACCACAGTACCAACACATGTTACACTTAAACATGCCGTCCCTGGAACTGGGAATTGACAATTTCTTTTGTAAAATGTTCTTCAAATTAGAACTCCTTTTAAACACTATTCTTGGTCGTTGAACCAATAGTCTACTAATAGAATCATCTTGTAGTACTAAATTCCAATTTTTCAATATAATAGAGAATAATTCTTTCGCATCCATACTATATGTCAGTATAAAACTGTTAGACAATGGAGCTAATTGAGCATTATGCATTGTAGTATTTCCCCTGTTCCAAGTGGTCTAAATTCAAAATGGGTGAATATACCCTGTTTTGTACCTCCCTTACCAGACTGTTGATAAGACCTGCTGGGTAACCCCTGTTTAAAAACAGGTTAGACATAAAGGTACATTCCTCAAAGAAATCACAGTCTCCATACGGGCAGCCCTGGCCAGTTGTCCTTTGACAATAGACCTTTTTTTTGGAAAAAGGATGGCAACTGTTAAAGTGAACATAGCTATTAGAAAAAGCCTCCTTTCTATAGATCTTAGTTATGAAGCATCTGTTTACTTTATCCATAACAAGGTTAATGTCCACATTGGCTACCTGATCGGAAGTAAAACTGTGGGTAAACTGGAGGAATTCTGTGGATGTATTAAACAAATCTATTACCTTGTTGACTATCTCAACGTTGCCCTTAAGGATGATAAACATATCCAAAAATCAGGTATATAGAGGGACTCTGTCCACAAATAGGGGATTGGGTAAAATATACTGACTCTCCCAGTATGCTATGACTAAATTGGCTCCACTGGCTCCACAAGGGGAACCCATCGGTACCCCTATTAGTTGGTGAAAGAATCTATTGTTGAAAAATACATAGTTATGCAATAAAATTATGTTCAAAAATTCACTAACCATTTGGATTTCTTTAGCTGGGGCTTGTTTTCTGATTAACATGGTCGGAAGCCAATCAAGAGCTATCGAGTGAGGAATAGAGGAATAAAGATCCTTAACGTCGACAGTTAAAAAATGACTATCCTCACTGTAAGTAGTTTGATTTATTCTAGACAGGAAAGACCAAGAATCTTTAGAAATTTGGTACTCACTGGTCACATATTTCTTAAGAATAGTATCTACCACTTTAGCGCAGGCATAAGTGATACTACCCCTAGCACTAACCAGTGGGCACATAGGTGGGTCTGATGGATTCTTATGGATCTTAGGAGATCCAAAAATGGTTGGTATTCTATATGACGGTAGAGAAATGAAGTTTAATAGGTCTAGATCTATAGTTCCATTAATGAATGTCTCTAAAATAAGAAGACACTCTTGAATTAGCTATATTTAATTCATTTCTGGATATATCAGTATATGTATCACTTTTGAGAATTTCTTCCATTTTTTAATATAATCTACCTCATTCATAACGACCAACCCCCCACCCTTATCGGGTTGCATGACTCTCACTGGAGAGTTAATTAGGGAGTCCAATAACACTCTCTCTTCCTTACTGATGTTGAATTTATTCATATTATTTGGTAGCAGGTGGTTTAAAGCGTGTCGTATGTCTAATTCACACACTTGTTCAAATACATTTAGGGATGGATGTAAAGGAGGGTTATAGGTACTCAAAATAAAAAAATCCCCTTTATCTCTAGTAAGGTTGAGAACTTGAAGGTTTAATTTCCTTACAAATATTTTCAGGTCTATGATGGATGATGCCAAATCAGCTTGTTTAGAAGGGGCAAAGGAGAACCCCTTAGCCAACAAATCCACCAATTTCTTCTCAAATGAGAAGTCTGAAAAATTATATATTTTAAAGTCCCTTCCAGTATTATATATAATGTTATTTGTCCTTGGTAGATTAGGTTCCATTCCCCCTACAGGCAGAATTAATTTCTCCTGTTCCTGGACCGGTTGCTGAATTTCCGGCCCTGATCCAATTGTGGAGACGAGGCTGGGTCCCGAAAATTTGGGCCTTCGGTTTCCTCATTGAAAGTGTTGGATTTATTGGATTTATGTTGGCCTGCTAGTCTTTCACTACGTCAAACTGGATCCATGGTCTTCAGAGAGTAAACTGAGGGAGTCTCCAACAAGCTGGACCCCTTACCTGTGTCTGGTTCTACTGCCTTAGAATAATTTCTTCTCTCTGGACCCCATGCTTTAAAAGACAAAACATTGCCTTGTGATGCTGGAGGTTTTGGATAGGCAGAACTATCTTTATAGACTTTCACGTCTCTGTTTAATTTCTTGATCTTAGTTGCTGTTAATTTCGTTATATGCTCATCAATACTGGTATAGGTCTGGTCATAATCGAACCTATACCTATGGAAATTAAAGTCGCTTTTAATCTCCCCATCCAATTTAGTAATATCCAGCACCAAATTATCAGCTGCCAGTTGGTAGTGTTTGCAAATAAGGTCCATGAGTTCAAACCTGTGTCTGTCAAACAACTGAGTTAACTAAAGATGGAACTTAGACCCCTCCTCTAAGCCTGTGGGGTATTGCCAAGATCTAAGGCCTTTGGGAACCACACCTGTTCGTTTACACTCGCTAGAATAAGTCAACTCTAACTGAATTTTTCTCAACTTCATTAAATTTTGGTCGAACACATGAAGCTTGTTAGGGAGGTCAGATACTCCTCCTGTACAGAACTATCACCATTATTTGAAGAAAGAAAAGAATGGCTGAGCCATAGATTTAAATTAGGCGTACTTTGTAAATTGAATACAGGTAAAGAAACACTACCTATTTGTGAAGGTAACCGACCATAAACCTGCCCTCCGGGTATCGCCTGACTGTCCGAAAGATGGTTGTTGGTTGGTGAAGAAACAGTCTTGTTAAAAGTAGTATCACCTATTAAGCCAGGTAAAACCTTGGGTGCACCTGGGGGGCTGCCTCTGACAAGCTCCCCATTGCCGAACCCATTGGAATTCGATGCCTGTTGTGAGCTCAAAACATCGTCCAAACGAGATGAAAGAGTATTAACTTTCTGAGTTAATAACTCAATAAGTTGAGTTAAATTACCAGTCTCTCCTCCTGTACGGGTCCCCGATGGTACAACCAGAACGTCATCCATAACACACACACTGCCACAAACCAAATTCAACATAAAAAAACAAAATAAATGCCAAACTGGATTCGGTCCAGACCAGCGGGTGACACTGAAAAGATACAGTTGCTGAATAGAATAACAAAGTTGCAAAGTATATATTCTAAATCGCAACACTTTATTTAAGCTCAATCCACAGGCTTTTCATCAGCCGAACGCCAATTTCTTCAGAAAACCGGAAAACACTTTTAAAATCAACCACATGATTTAAATACATCCTAAAATATCACATGATCACTTCATTTGTTCAAATCAAAAAACCTTAAAATACATTTGAAACAAAGTCTCTAACTCAATACATACGTATAAACCAAGTAAACAAACAAAGCAGTATTTTCAAACCCATCAAGAAATAAGAGATGATAAAACTATAAAAAAATACTCTCTTTTCTAGAGTGTAGTCTGGTCCATTGGATGGTTCCTAGTTTTTAATAGGTTATTATTTTTTATGTTTGTTTTTGCATAGCTGTGCAATAGACATCAGGGGAGGGGATATATATATATATATTTTACTCAGGCTTGTCTGTAGTAGTGGATTCTTGTGCGAACAAAGTTAGTTCTCTACTTATAAATATAGGAGCTATGAGCCTTGGGAATAGCCCACCCAGGTGAGCTTATCTGGATTATTTAACATCAGTAATGTGTGGGGTAATGGACTCTAGCTGAAATGTTGTTGTTATTATTTCCTTTTTTTATAGTTTTATCATACCTTATTTCTTGATGGGTTTGAAAATACTGCTTCATTTGTTTACTTGGTTTATACGTATGTATTGAGTTAGAGACTTTGTTTCAAATGTATTTTAAGGTTTTTTTGATTTGAACAAATTAACTGATCATGTAATATTTTAGGATGTATTTAAACCATGTGGTTGATTTTAAAAGTGTTTTCCGGTTTTCTGAAGAAGTCGGCGTTCGGCTGACGAAAAGCCTGTGGATTGAGCTTAAATAAAGTGTTGCGATTTGGAATATATACTTTGCAACTTTGTTGTTGTATTCAGAAACTGTATGTTTTCAGTTTCTCTATGATACCTGAATGGAGGATTGTGTCAAAAGCCTTGGATAAATCAAGATAGGTGGTATGTACTGTTTTTCCCTCATCCAGGGCTTTGGTGATATTCTCAAATAACTCCACCAGGTTTAATAAGCAAGATCTACACTTGACAAAGCCAGACTGGATTGGGTCAAGAGTCTGAAGATCGCCTATGTCCTTGTGGATAAGGTCCATGATGATTCTTTCCACGGCCTTACAGATAAGGCTGGTTAGGCTTATGGGTTGATAGTTCCCACGGTCAGTTGATGGGTCCCCTTTGTGCAAGGGGATTACTGTTGCTGTTCTTCACTCTGATAGAATAAATCCAGTTCTCAGGCTATGGTTAAAGAGAGTGCAACTGGCTCGGCTAGGTCTTGTTTTAGATTGTTTAGTAAACAGCCTGGGATGTTATCAGGTTCCATAGATGCTATGTTTTGGCCTTGGAGAGCGCTTGTATGACCTGTCCTTTGGAGATACTCTTTAGAGGACTGGTATCAGGAGTACTTTGGGGTATGGCTGGCAAGGACAGGGAAATGAAGTTATTGACAAATCTGTCAGCTAACAGGTTGGCAATTTCCTCAGGTTCATTTTCAGTGGCACCATCCATTATAAGTTCAGCACACAGCTAGGCATTCATTCTTAGGTTTCAGAAGTAGCTAAAGAATGCCTTATGATTGTCTTTAGCTAGGGATGCTAATTTAGACTTGTAGCACGCCTTACAGGACTTAACAAGATATTGTATTTGATTTTTCAAGCTGTGGAGGGTATTCTTCCTCTGTTGAGTCAGTTCCCGCCTGTTCTTATATATCAGTTTCTTTCTTTTATTGTATAACTTATTTATACTTACAATTCAGCAGGGTGGCCTGTTTTTTCAGGTTGACCTGCTTTTGTTCCTGTTAGGTACAGCTGAGTCAATGCATTTGTTTAAGTGGCTATATAGGGAAATTGTGTATTCCTCTGCAGAGGAGACATTATTTTCTATGTTTGCAGGGATTTTTGAAACTTTTTATACCATCACTTAGTAGGTAATAGTTTGCTTTGGAGAAAAGTTTCAGTTTTTTTACTCCTGTGGGAGTGTCTCATTTGATCTTTACTTCAAATAAGACAGATTTATGGTCTGACCTTACCAGGGAGGGCAACACACAGGGGTAGTGCAGTGACCACCCCATAGTGATGTGCACTAGGTCCAGAATATTTGAACTCCTTGAAGGCTGTGGCCGAGACGTCAGAGTTTTAAATAAATCGTGTTCTGGTGGATCCTTTGTTGTTTCTTCCAGAATATTTGAACCCCTTGTGGGTGGTCCAGACCAACTGTTCCAGGGCATTTAAATTAACAAAGTGCAGGAACCTCATGTTGATCGTGTTTGTGCTGCTGTAAGTCACACAATCGATGGAAGGATAATTGAAATCGTCCATGACCAAGTTGTTTGGCTGTATGCTGAGCAACTCTAGCAAGTCCAGGTAGGCGGTGTGCTTCTCCTGGTTCATGGTGGGGGACCTGTACCTAGTGATGATGTAGAAGGGTATTTTTCTTATTAGTTAACTGGATCTGGAGTAGCTCAAGACATTCATACTCTTTCACCAGTCTTGAGGTGCATTTGGATTTAATGAAGATGGATACACCAACACCTTGGTTCTTTCATGCTCATTTTGGGGTCTGAATATGTGAATGACATTGTAACCTTGTACGGCCGGGGTGCTCTCAGTGGCCTTGAACCAAGTGTCTGTGACTGCACAAGCGTCAGCATCTTTCAAGGTAAGGAGTGCTTCCAGGGAGTGCAGTTTACTGTTTAAGTTCCTAGCATTAAACAGCATGACTTTGAGTTTGCCTTTTAGTGGATTCATTTATGTCAGAAATGTTATTGTTCGGTCATTGACTAAAAATGGCAGCATGGGGTAGGCAAGCATATTTGCCAGTATCCAAAAACCTTGAGGAGACAGGTGAAGGCCATCTCTGGCAAAGTAGGGTGGACTGCTGACCATGCCTTCCCAGGCAGACAGATACTGTGGCATCATCCCAGGTGAAGGTAGAATAATTCTTAGGTCTAGAGAGATACCTGCCTGGGATGCATAATCTGAGAGTTCAGTCATGCCTCTCTCTCTTCATATAGTCCAGACAGGTATGTCTCACATCATTGACACTGACATGTACTATAACAGAGTCATAACGGTAATTGTTGCTTGAGTGCATGTGTGATCTAATGGATCCTGGCTCCTGATAGGCAGCTGACTGTGACCGTCTCCTTGCTCAGCCAGGTGAGAGGAACATCTATGTGTCTCACTACTGAGTCGCCTATAATCAGAACATTTGGTTTTGAGGTGTCTTGCCTTAGGGGCGTAATTGTTGAGATATTGATATGTGTGTTATGTGTGGTGGGGTATTCTGTTCGTGTATGATGTTTGTGCTTGGGAGGTCTCTGGACTTTTGGTAGGCTCTTAGTGAGTACCTCTGTGTATGTGGGTTTATGTGTCTTGACCTTCTCTTGTATGAGAGGGAAGGTGTGTGTGCTGACAACCTGTTGAATGTCTTGTTTGTTGTTATGTGAGAGGACTGATTCTAATTTCATGGTATAGTTACATCTCTCACATGCTGGATTTGCTTTAGGAACAAGTGATTGCCAATATACATGAGGCAATGGCTACATTGCCTCAGGATGCCCATGTCAATCAGTTTGGCTGGAGAAATGGTGGGAAACTGTCCATCTATTATAGCAGGTATATATTGTAGTAACTAGTGGGGATGGGCTAGATGGACCAGGATTTGCTTCTGAGGCTAACAAGGGCGTCTATTCTGTGGAAGGTTAAGGACGGAAAACTGTGCCAATGCTTTAGAATGTGCAGCTAAGTTGCTTGCTGGGTAACAATGTACAACCGTAGTTGCTTGCTGGGTAACAATGTACAACTGTGTTGTGCACAGAAAGGTAATGGAGCTAAGGAAGGTTCTCTAGTAGATATCAAAGGAAAATTGTTGTTATTTGCACCTATACACGACAGCACTAAACCCTGTTGTACAATGTGCAGCTATGCAAAAATGTGATGCTTAAGTAAAAGTAAGATCCCAGAGGCTCCCCTCACACTGGAACAAAATCCCAATCCAAGTTAGGCAGAGCCCCTCACTGACCCTCTTCAAGAGAAATCTTGATGAGTGGATGGGAGATCGTAAGTTTACCCCTGGGATCTCTTCTGTGTCCCTGCTTGACAGAGGTACAGTAAAGTAACCTTAAAAGGGCTACCTTCTGTGACCTACTATACAGAGGCACAGTCAACTAATCTAAAAGGGTGGTGAAAGGCAAACACACTCTGGCTAGGCTTATAAATGCCCTAGGGCAGATAGCCTAGTATCAGCCTAAAAGCCAAGTTAAACATTTTAATACAAACTAGCCAATGGGAGACCCCAAAACTGAGCCTTATTCCAACAATCCCCAACTCAGATGTGTCCTGGGTTGCACTCTTCTGCCACAAGGGTGCAGGAGGGCCTTCTTAATGTAGGATGGCTGGTTTTAGTGCTGAAGTAATACCAAGCAGCCTAGATACAGCAAATCTGAATCTTGTCTGTGCTATAAAATACAGAAATACTAGGATTTCAAAGTGCAGGAAAAAAAAAACAGTCAAAGCAGCAACAACAGCAAAAAACTAAACCATTAATCAAAATACAGTTCAAAAAAGTGCAATCCAAGCTTAAAATATACTTATTTTTTGTTGATCATAGTGGATGCCTTGGATTTAGTTCAGATTCACTCCAAATCTCTGGCTAAGTCACCAAACTCAGAGCAGCTCCTCCAAACTGAGTGCAAAACCGTGCAAACACGGTACTTAAATACAAGCAAAGTTAAACAGTTTTAACACAGACTAGCCAATGGGAGACCCCAAAACTGAACCTTATTCCAACAATCCCCAACTCAGATAGGTTCTGGGCTATGCACTTCTTCCACAAGGGTGCAGGAGGGCCTTGTTAATGTAGGATGGCTGGTTTTAGTGCTTAGTTTATGCCAAACAGCCTAGATTCAGCTGATCTGAATCTAGCCTATGCTATAAAATACAGAAATACTAGGATTTCAAATTAGACGGCATAATACTTGCGGATATGACTTCTACTTACCAGTGGAGTGTAAGTACAGGAGTGGTCCACTCCCAAAGACGTGTGTGGCATGCATAATATCAACAAATGGTTAAAACACTGACAAAAAATTACACACACAATAAAATTTACCACTAAACCACCAGGTAAATTTTGAAAATTGAAATGAATAATGAGCAGAAAAAAAGATAAAACAAAAAAAAAAAAACAAATAACAGAGCTCAGAACAGAAACAAAATGAGAAAAATATACAAGAAAAAAATAAGTGATATCTTTCATTAAGACAAAAATTCTAATGAAACAATCACAACGCAACAAAACACAACAGAAATAAAATGGTTGAGATGAACCAGCCAGCAACTTTTCAAATTCATAGGCAGATCTTCGTCATTGTAGAAAACGGGCTTTAGTTGCCATTTTTGTTTTTAAACTATAAGTTAATCAGGTCATCCTTTCATCCACTTGCTCAAGCAGCAATCTTGTTTTTAACAGGGCAAAATTTGGCAGAAAAGTGGAAACAATTGTAGAAATTTGATCTCTTCATCATTGCACCTGGCATATCAGGAAAAAAAATAGAGAGGTGCAGGTTACTACATTTCTACACCACAGATGAGTTGATACCATGAAGGTATTTAATACACATAATCTTATTAAAGAGCAACAGACTTATTTGGCTGTAACAATAAAAGCAATTGCCACATGATTAATATGTATTTTTATTAGAAATAAAGAGTTCAAGAGTGTAGTGATGCTTTTGCATAACTAGTTGCTGAGAAATAGAATTGCCTGTGACATAAAGAATAATAAAATGCAAAGCAAACTTTGAGTCTGAATTAGAGTTAACTCTTTAGAAAGCTATGAATATGTGCAGATCAACAGAATTATAGAAGCTTTCAAATGATGTTGATTGTTGAAGATTTTGATGTGGTAAAATTAAACGTAAACAAAGGAGAGATTCATTAACATCTGAAAAGCAGTGTAAGCAACACAACAGGAAGCGTATCTGTCTCAGGTGCAGAAGACTGTGGGTTCTACTCCCACACCATGTATATGTATTACTAACACTGCAGTACAGTATAAGGGGAGTGCTGCACTCATGAGTTTGTCATCCTTTGGATGATATGTTAAACTGAGGCACCATCTACCTGTATTGATGCTAAGTGTTGTGGTGTCTTTATTTTGGGATTGGGAGCTAACATAATGGTTAAGATATTTATCTAATAAACACAGAGTACAGGGTTTGATTCTTACCTATGGGATGGGAAGTTTGGCTAGGCTTAAAATAGCCCATAAGGGCAGATAGCCTAGTATGAGCCTATGAAAGTTGCAGATCAGTGCTAAATATCAAAACTCTTATAGTGTGATGCAGTCTGATGCTGCTTAGGTATGTTATAGGATTGGAACAGCACTAACATTCTGATAAAGGACTGTGTAGTAAATTAAAGTAGCCATGTTACTGACAGCAGTCATGCTACTGAACTGTAGTAGAGGGACCAGAGTATGAGCAGCCACTGACCAATGTGACAAGAAATGCAAGGTGGCGTGCCGCCTGAATCTGTGCAGATTGACACACTCAATAAAATGTGTCATAGTAGCAACTTAAACAGCACAGTGAAGTGCTAACTCATTTCATTATATAAATGGGGAGGAAATGGGGAGATAATACAAACCAAAGCAGAGAAAGACACAAGGTTAGTTTAAATAAAACATGGGTGGGATAAGAAGGGCATGTTGGGGGGGGGGGGGTAGAGCAGGTGCTTCTCTGTATTTTTAAAAAAGAAAGGTAGATAGGAAAGGTAACAAGGACATTTTATGGCAATAAAAGACAAAGTAAGGAAGCAGAAAAAGTAGCACAAGTAGGCAAACAAAATGCAGATAGATGGGGTGGTGTGGACACAAAAGATGCAGAGAGCAGTGGAGGGAGACAGACATACAGAAGGAAGTCAAGTGGTGAAGGGGAGATTTTGACTACAAATAGGTTATGAGAAATAACACATAAGGCCCCCTTCCCATCCTTACTCATGTATATGAATCATAACTCTAACCCTGGCATTGCTGCTAATAATAGTCCTACACATTACTGTTAAAAAATCCTCATTCTAACAATGGCACTATTCAGGCAAATTTTATCTGAAAGTACTGTTAGGTTTTAATTATTTTTTTTCTTGATCATTGTAGGTTTGTGATTTTTTTTTTGTTCTTGATATATTTGATTTTGACATTTGTTTGTCAATGTTGTATGTATCAGTGTTTATAAATGTCAAAATTATAAGAAATAATTGTAAAAATGTATAGGAATTAAAATAGACTAGAATCTGAAATTAAATCCTCATGAAAAGGAGATTATATTGTCAGCTGGTAGGAAAATGAGAAGAGTTATGGAGATACTTTAAGTGCAGATCAGTTGTAATTATGTTGAAAAGTTTTAATAATATAATAAAAGTTTTAATAATATGATTAGGCTTGAGCCTGGATATCATGCTCCTATAATAAGGGATATCATCATTCTGGAAAGAATACAGAGACATTAAACTAAGTCCATTTTAGAGCAAGATAAATTAATCTAGAAAGGTCAAAACAATTAAGTTAATTCTCACTGACCTACAGAAGACCAAAAGGTGACTTTTTACTGTATTTAAAGCATTCCGGGATGCATTGCAATGTGAATGTCACTATCAATCAACAGAATAAGGAGCGGTTTGAGACTGTACAACAAAACTGGAAACGAGAAAGACTACACAGGTACAACAAACTGGTAAGCTGCCCACGTGAGTTGCTACCCGGAAGTCCCATATCAATACCATTGTACTCTTCTGCCCAACAAACTGGTAAGCTGCTGACGTAAGATGCTACCCATAAGTCCCATACCAATGCCATTGTAGTCTTTCTTGCATCAGGCTGCTTAAGCACATATGTATCTCTAGTTATTTATTATCCATCTTTATTTATCACAAATTCCAAAATCACACACCGACTTATGGCAGTCAGCTTTAGAGATTACCTCAAAACTGGTCATCCCTCTAGCTGGCACAGCTAATGAGCTCCTCCAAGTTGAAAAAAATGAATAGGAGACACCCCAATTCAAACCGAAGATGGGGAGCATAGCAGCACACTATTAAGTGAAGAGTCAGTTAGGCAAGACAACATAAAAACATAAAGCAAATTCACTTAATGCATTAGAAGAACAGCAATGAGGAAAGTGGTCACAGGGACTGTACCAGGCCTACCCATATACACCTTTAAGTAGGTACACTTAAAAGTACCTGCCACCCATCCCATATACACCTTTAAGTAGGTACACTTAAAAGTACCTGCCACCCATCCCATATACACCTTTAAGTAGGTGCACTTAAAAGTACCTGCCGCCCATCCCATATACACCTTTAAGTAGGTACACTTAAAAGTACCTGCCGCCCATCCCATATACACCTTTAAGTATGTACACTTAAAAGTACCTGCCACCCATCCCATATACACCTTTAAGTAGGTGCACTTAAAAGTACCTGCCGCCCATCCCATATACACCTTTAAGTAGGTACACTTAAAAGTACCTGCCGCCCATCCCATATACACCTTTAAGTATGTACACTTAAAAGTACCTGCCGCCCATCCCATATACACCTTTAAGTAGGTACACTTAAAAGTACCTGCCCATCCCATATACACCTTTAAGTAGGTACACTTAAAAGTACCTGCCGCCCATCCCATATACACCTTTACGTAGGTACACTTAAAAGTACATACCGCCCATCCCATATACACCTTTAAGTAGGTACACTTAAAAGTACCTGCCGCCCATCCCATATACACCTTTAAGTAGGTACACTTAAAAGTACCTGCCCATCCCATATACACCTTTAAGTAGGTACACTTAAAAGTACCTGCCGCCCATCCCATATACACCTTTAAGTATGTACACTTAAAAGTACCTGCCGCCCATCCCATATACACCTTTAAGTAGGTACACTTAAAAGTACCTGCCATGCATCCCATATACACCTTTAAGTGGGTACACTTAAAAGTACCTGCCATCCCATATACACCTTTAAGTAGGTACACTTAAAAGTACCTGCCGCCCATCCCATATACACCTTTAAGTAGGTACACTTAAAAGTACCTGCCGCCCATCCCATATACACCTTTAAGTAGGTACACTTAAAAGTACCTGCCCATCCCATATACACCTTTAAGTAGGTACACTTAAAAGTACCTGCCCATCCCATATACACCTTTAAGTAGGTACACTTAAAAGTACCTGCCCCCCATCCCATATACACCTTTAAGTAGGTACACTTAAAAGTACCTGCCGCCCATCCCATATACACCTTTAAGTAGGTACACTTAAAAGTACCTGCCGCCCATCCCATATACACCTTTAAGTAGGTGCACTTAAAAGTACCTGCCACCCGTTATGAGGCCTTAAGAGTGGCCATCTCCCAAATCAAGCAAGGCTGTGCATGATAACGTTGGTGTCAATGTATGTCCAGCCATCCAATCATCAAGATTAGCCTTAAAGGCAGACAAGGTCACACCTTGCCTGACTTGCAGTGGTAACTTATTCTGTAGGCTGGTAATACACTGAGTTATGAACCTATCCTCTAGGGAGTCTGTTTTTTTGCTGGTATAAATTTAGACCCCAAGTATATGTGTTTGTAGAACAACTGGCATTACGATGAAATAAGATGATGAGATAATTAGACAAAGTGCAAAAGGATGACAGTTAAGAAAGAAAGTTTCAATTGTCAGCAAGGATCATGCAACCCCTATCAGGCATGATACTAAATTCAGAATACAAGCACTCAGCAGTCTTAGGATTTAGAGCACATGGAAGGAAAAAAAAAAACAAAGAAAGGAAAAGGTTCACAGGAAATATTAGGAAAAAAGAAATCAATTAATGTCTATAACACAAAGGGAATATATACTAAAAAAGGACACTGCTTGGTTACATAGCACACAGATGACAGGAAATGATAACTTTGTTCAGTCACAAAACATTCAGTGTACAGAAAATGGCTTCATCTTTCCAGCAGAGAAGGTAGAAAAAAGAGGTGACAGACAAGCAAAAAGGAAGAAATCAAAATTGAACTTGTAAGGATTAAAGAACATCACTGTAAAAGAAGAAGAGAGGCCCAACTTGACAACATGGCTCGAGCCACAGATAACTGGATCAGAAATGTACGCTTGAAAATGTTATAAGCAATGACAACAGTGAGATTAATAAGACGATTGATGATGAAGATCCTTTGTTTGTAACATCTGGAAGAGCAGACATTGCTGGATTAGAAGTGGACGAGTCTTTAGATCTGGTCAGAAATGATATACTAGTAACTGATGATTCCATCATTAGAGGACATAATGCCTACATTTGCAGACAGGATAATGAGCATAAAATAATGTTACGCTTCCAGAAGCAAAGATACAGGACGCAAGTAGAGCCTTAGGATACCTTAATGTCAGGTACTGTTTTTATTCATGTCGGTACAAATAATCTCATCTTCAAGGACTTGTTAACTGTTAGGAGGGAATTTAAAGCCCTCTTAGACAGCATAGCTTGTACTTGTGTTAGGACATATTTTTCAGAAATCATATATCAAAGGGAGAGCCAGATCAGCATGAATGAAAAGATTTCATTTGGGTAAATACATGCATGAAAAAATAGCCCATTTTAAAAAGTGAAATGTATAGAACATCCAAGCCTTATTTTGGGTACAGATGTATTTTTACAGGATGGAGTCAAGAAAAGGGAAGATAATTTTTACAGCAGAGATATTGCAATATTTGACTAACAAAAGACAAGATTTTTTTGCCAGGTTAGAGAATTAACAGTTCACAGATAGCGACATTTGAAGTATCTGTACTGCTTGTTAATGCTAGGAGCATTAGTAATATTTTTTTCTTATCTGAGATTTTCCTACATTCTCACAAGACTGATTTTGCTGTTGTTTATGTAATATGATTAAAGACCAATGACTAGACAACAGTTCTGTCATGGTATAAATGTTTTTACTGTAACAGACATTCAAACAAACAATTGGGTGGTAGGTCTATGATAGGCAATAAAGGTTGTTACAAGACCTGTGATAATTACATGTTTGATGATAACACCAGTACTGAAGATTGTGTAACTGCGACATTAAAGACGACCCTGGAACAGACAACAATTGTTGGAGTATACAGACCACCAAAGTCAAGTACTGATGACCTACAAGCAGGAGCAGCCTTTGGTCAACTGGTGTCTTAGGCAAAAGGACTCAATGGTGCCCCCCACCACTCCACCTGGTGCCCCCATCCTGGTCTGACTACACCAAATAAATACTGGCGGCCACCTACCTGGCCTATGCCTAAGGCCGACTATGCCAAGAGGAATTCATACATTTCTTGCATGAAACATAGGAGGGAAAAATAATAGTGGCTGTGGACTTCAGACTTGAACAGTACTGAATCAACAAAATTAGTCAGGGAATTATTTATAATGCATGCTTAGTAACATCGATTGCTGCAGATTGAAAAAAAAAACTACCAGGGTATGGAACATACCAGACATTGATTGCGTTTCTAAGGAAATGACTGTTACTTCATGCCAAGTTTTACCACCACTGATGTGGAATGATCATGAGGTTATTAAGGGTAAACTGCTGCTAGATAATTTTTCCAAAATGAAATTTAAACTGATTCACAGAGAATTAATAACAGACTACAGAGAAACAAAACAGTCACTGTGTAAAACTAATTGAAGTGATATAGTCAGTGGAAAAATATGCAGAAGAAATGTGACTAGTTTTGAAAGGGAAATTGTTTGCATGCAAAAAATAAAAAATAAATGCTTGACATAAGAATATATGCACAATGTCAGGAGGATGTACTTTCAAAAGAACAAGATACTTAATTAAGATGAAAAATAAAAACATAACAAATGGAAATGAGGTCAAACTATAACTTTTGAAAAGTGAAATATGCAAACTGGACAGAGAAATTAAAGAGTGTGAGACAGGATCAAGAAAAAGAATGAAAAATAAATTATATAAAGTTGTTGAGCAGAATAGCAACCCATTTTATAGACATGAAAGATATTTTAGGAGTAAAGACATACAAACTGATAAAATGTGTGTAGACTGTAAAATTTATTCTCAAACATATATTTCATATATATATATA
>NC_056742.1:373167829-373170329 GCF_019279795.1 Protopterus annectens
ATCTGAGTACATAGAAACCCTAGATGTCTTATTAAATGGGGCTGAAACTATAGGCCTAAATGGTGCATGTACAGAGTCCTTATGTATTTTAGGAATTCCAAATAGAATTCCTAATTGTGGTTGTTCTACCATCAGAAACTCAAATAGTTATGTTGTGATGTATTGCTGATGTAATAAGTCTGGCAATACTAAGTCAGTATCCTGATAGCTCCTCCTAATGGTGTCTTTAGACACTTTATTGTACTTGGATGTATCAGCTAACATTAACCTATAATACACTTAACACTTTTTCTACAGTCTGTGAAAATGAATTGTATGAATTATTTAGAGAATCAGAAAAGGAGCCGAAAAATTGTTACAAAAATAAAAACAAGAAGAGAAGTTATAACTGTAATAAGTCACAATTTAGTACAAACACAGGCTAAAGCATTGGGACAATTAAGGAGTTATGCTAACCTTAGATATATAAAGGCAGACAAAGGACAGGGGTTAGTGATTATGGAAATTACTAATTATAATGAAGCAATTAGATTAATGTTGATGTGAAAGTAGATGAATGTATAAGTTAGTATATAATGCTGTAAACAAAGTTTTTTTAGTATTGAATGATTTGTCTATTGAATTTGATTCTGTCTTTTTAAATGTGAAATGATGTCATAATTAATGTGTATTTGAAAGGAAGTGGACGTTTAGTTGTAACTGTTCTGATGAAGTTCTGAATTAAATGGAATGAAATCGCTTAAACGTTTTTCTCGCTCTGGTCCAGTGTTTTTATTTTTTATTTTAATACAGATATAACACAGAAGCCATCTCATACATGAAAACATTCATTTTTCTTGTCATTACTTTAATGGCTTGTTTAATCATTCATTCATTTTTGATACCTACTTTGTGTTAACATATTTCCGTACATGGGTATGTAGACTCTGGCTTGGAAGACAGTGTAAAGCTTGGCAAGAATTCTGGACCTGGACAGAATGCCAGTCCTTTGCAAGGTATGTACACACTGTGTATGCACACACAGACGCGCACACCTACACTCACACTTTTCTGTTTTTAAACTGACTACTAAACTAAAGACAATCTGGGTAGCTCTAATTAAATTATAACTTTGGTGTGTAGGTGTTAATGAAACCCCCTTACAAATGCTTGCACAGATATAGGATCGGAGGGGGCACTGTGGCATCCCAGCTAGAAATGGAAATGGAAAACCCGTGCTGTGATGCCCATGACTTGCTTTTAGAGTGGTAACATTTTCTTGACTTTTGAGGTGAATCACAACATTGGACGAACTGGTGTCTCTGTTCAGCTCAAAAAAAATACAAAATGGTTTGTGTAGCGGTAATGTGTATTAAACTGCCACTTCTTTCGTACAACATTAGCGTCATACCGATTAAAATAGCCATTTTCCCAAATAATGCAGTTAATTATTATCTGATGTCGGCAGCTACGCAGTTACTTCCTACTCCGTACTGGATCTTGATCGTTTAGGGAAATCATTTTGCTAATACAAATAATTCATGGCAATGTACTGCTGCTTGAATGCCAAGATGTTACCTTTTAATGTCTACAACAATATAATGATGATCTTAATTTAGTGAGATATGTTGGTTTGATTCAAAAATACATTAAGGAGTACTACACACAGACAGTTCTTGCTCTGACTAACTTGTAGTACAGCATGTCTGACTTGTTTCTTAAATTTTGCAAGCTGGCAGTGTACTTTAATTTTAAGATTTTTTCATTGGTGGTGTTTTAGTAGCAAAACAAAAGGAAATGACAAGTTTTTATGGGCTGTCAAATGAAGAATGCTGAACAGTTGCACAGTGAGACAATAAAGCTGATTATTCCTGGAGGAGTTAATACTGTGTGGAAACCCAAACTGAGTCTACTTCTTTTAAGGAGTACTGTCTATACCTCTACAAGGAAAAGAATGGTGACTCCCGTTTTATGGTTAAACATTGTGTCTGGAATGGAATAGGCTCCTTTATCAAGATTACTGTGGTCTCTGATTGAAGATATTTACATCAGGCACTTCATCCTTACTGTGCTTGATTTCTAACTTATTGTTTGATTTAAATTTGATTTGCTTATTACTCAGGCAAATAAATGGGTCATGCAACCATTTTCATTCATGACTTGACTAGATGTATACAGTTTGTTTGCGTCTTTCGGCTTTTCCCGGTTAGGGGTCGCCACAGCGGAACTCCGGTCTGCTAATGATTGGCAGTAGATTTTTACGTACTGGCTTGCCGGGCCTAACGCACAACCTTCAACGAAGGGACGCCCATTCACACATGTCGCTACACAGAAGACGCTCTAACTGAGAACCGAACATGCAACGTCTAACTGTGAGGCGACAACGCTACCAGCTAGATGCATACAGTGCAAATTAATATTCTTAGAGAGAGAGAGAGAGAGAGAGAGAGGGAGGGAGGGAGGGAGGGAGATGTGAGTGTGTATATATATATTTATACATATATATATATATATATATATA
>NC_056742.1:373177829-373400329 GCF_019279795.1 Protopterus annectens
CTAACGTGAACAGCCAAAAAAGATGATGATGCCATCTACTGGAAGGTTCCACCAGCAATAATATGGCTTAATGCATTACAAGAGGCATCATTCCGAACAGTGGCCAGCCCTGTTTGGCAGAATAAATTTCAGCAAATGACTGCCATCTCAAGGATTCCAAGACACTTTGTTTTAACATAATTTTATTTAACTGTATATATACTGTAAGCATGTAAAGATGTAGTCCCTTAGACATGTACTTTGAGGGACACAACAATGTATCATGAAAATAACATGAAAAAACAAGTATTACGACTGTTGGCTGAGAAATGTTCCCAACATGGAGTGTATATTTTTTAGAACAAGGCACCCAGGAGAAAGATATATCCCTGCTAATACATTATGTTTGGATATAATCTACCAGAAGATTCTAACTCATAGTATATGAATATCACACACACACACACACACACACACACACACACACACACACACACACACACACACACACACACACACACACACATATGCACTCATATCTGCTGTGATTGTTGATCACTTGTTTCTTCTCATTTTAAATGCCAACTCAATAAAGAGTCACGTGTCTCATTTTATCAGTATTCTTCCAAAGAATTGCTTTTTTAAAGCTCCATTGACATATATTTTAGTGTGAAACATTAGCATGAGATTATTTTATTATTAGCTTAGCTTTTTAAGAATGTTTAACTTATTATTCAGATGTACAAATTGGTAAACGCAAGATCACACAGCTATAGTATCATTCTGATACACTCAGGATGGTATAACTTTGATCTTACTAGGACGTTACATTAACAACCATAATACATTTGAATTGTAATGCACAGGCATTTTGTTTAGTACACAATAATCTATTCTTTAGTCTATCTTTAAGGCTATAATAAGCAGTAAAAGAATTTGTCACTCTTCATAAAACATCATGACTTCAGTTTTGGATGTCCTATATGTAGGTTAGCCACTTGCAAGACATCATTGACAGATGAAAATTAACTGGTGCCCTCTGTGCTTGCATCAATATTTTTTTGCTTTTGTCAGCCTTAGCTTGCTGCTTTTGGAAAAAACAGTTTTGTTTGTTCTATGTCATCAGAAAGGAATATGACTAAACATAATACAGTCTAGAAAGGAATATGACTCAATGTTCACAGAATGTTCCTCTTGTGTAAATAATAGATGCGAAAAGATTAGTGCAAAGGGAGCTTTTCCTCAGGCCTCCACTGAAAATGGGTTCTTTCTGACTCAGTTGGACTATACCGGAAAACAAATACAAAATAAATAAATTAAATAAGTAAATACCTGCCAGTGGCAGCTGGTGACGTCAAATCAAAGGGGGGCTGCAGGAGACAGCTGAATGGGTGGGATCAATGGGAAGGGGTGTGGCCAACGAGAAAGGGGAGGAGCTATCCTCAAAACCACAAAAACTAACTAAATACACTGCCCTGGGTGCCAAACCGTCATTATGAGAGTCCAATCAAGACAAAATGAAGTGTAGAAGAATAAAAATAGTTCAATGCATTGGCTGCATGACAGCTTACTTAATATCTAGATGGAAACAAAAAGGTTGTGAGGCGTGAAAAAATAAATTACTTTTTAAAAACATTAATGGAATGCCAGTCAAAATCAAGTATAAAAAGAACAAGCAGCACTCAACTCAAACCACTTTTTGCACTGCAGTTCTAATTATAATTTATATTCAGCTTTATTAAAGTACCAAGTAACATGCTGAAAGTAGAAATATCTGATGCCCCCACTTGTAAAAATGTTTCTTATCCAAAAAAAGACCTGCTGCCTGACAACTATCTACTTGTTTCGTGGGGAAAACATGATCAAAGTAAAAAATGAAAAGCAAACAAGAAATAAGCTCAAGATACATTGCTTAAAAGGATTACTGTACAGGTTATGGACCACACGATTGGCATTCTGTTTAGTTTACGGGTAAAGCCTGCAGAGATGACTGGAAGTCTCCAAGTGTAATGAACTTCTTAAAATAATGTAATCCTGTCCTTTATTACAAATACTGTCATATGCATTTCAATACCCAAGGCTTATACATTATCTAGTTAAGTATTCTCTACATGGCAACAACAGAAAGGCTTTCAATGTTGACAATTCTTTAACAGTATGCTTATTAAAGCTTACTTGCATCTTACGATCTCAGCCAAGCTTACCTGATAGTCATTAAAGTATTGCTACCTAAACACAGAGCAACAGGCACTTTGAGTAATAAGCATAAATCAACAGTACAAAAATATGACAGAAACCAGGCCATTCTGCAAAAATTAAGGACAGATGAAAAGCCACTCTAGTACTTGTGTCTACCTTGGATGGGGGGATACTCTGCGCATTTACACTGCATAACTACTCCTTGCCTTGCTTCGACACATCCAGAGTCACTACATGGGGGAGTGGGGTGCAACAAGTATGTCACAATTTGAAATGTCTCTGGCTGACTGTGATGGCCCTGACACATTTGTCATACCTCTCAACCTCGGAGCAAGAAAGGTGGACAAAGCCATACAAAGAAGTGGGACAAAGGCCCAAAAATAAGGACAATTTTTAAAATATTGCTCTTAGAAAGATAATAGACTAGGTCTTGCATTAGTATGCATTTTCTGAAGGGTATGAAATCTGAAACTGAAATGTCTGTCATTATTTTCTAACTTCAGTCTTTAATGATTTGTCACTAATTTGCCAAAAAAAACACAATTTTATGAAAAATGGACCAAAAATGTGATGTAAAAATATAAAATAGCCACACAATACAGCTGGGAACCTGTCAAAGAAGGGACACTTTAATATTTGTACTGCTAACTTGGAGCAGCTGACAAAATAAAATAATCTACATGCATTTCTGAAATAAAAGTAATCTATAACTCTGATTATTACAGTTATTTCTTAATTGTAAACCCTCCATGTTTTCTTCCAAAATTGCTATTTTGCAGAGTGTTATTAGGGGAAAGAGCAACATTTTGAGCCAAAATCAGGGACAGTTGAGAGGTTTGGCTATGTCTAATTCTGTAAAGCAATTTATTTGCATGTACCTCTCAACCTGTTAATGCAATAAATCTGGACAAGGCCAAATATATTGGGGGAACATATAAACAGTACTAAAATTTGCTCTTGTATAAACTGAGACAGTTGATAGAACAACAGGTCTTACTTTAGCATGCATTTTTCTGAAGGTTATGAAATCTGAAACTCACTGTGTCATTATTTAGTGACTTAATTCCTAAATGATTTGCCAGAAAACCACAAATTTTATGAGGAACAAACCAAAATAAGAAGCAAAAATCTATTCATTCTTTGAAAATATGGACAGTTGGGAGGTATAGTTCAGCTGGTCTTTAAGTTTGCCGCCCTTCCCCCTCACAAAATCATGATCGAATGGAGCCTCCCCCTGCAGCCATTCCAGTGATCTATTACTTGGCTATTTCACTCCATTTACCATAAACACTAATGTGCATACTGATTTATTTCTATGATGATTTGGACTTCATTTGAAAGTTTTATTTTGCATTTTACAGCACAAAACTAAGACATCTGCTAAACAAACTTACCATTAAAACTTCTCTGCCCTTGAAACTCACATTCATTGAAACAGCATTGAAACCCACATTCAAAGAAAATACATTTTACCAGTGGCAGATAAAGATTAATTCTGGGCGGTTTTCAATTCATAGGCCCCTTGCATATGAAACATACATGTGCTCTTTGATACACCTTCCTATTGTTTTGAACATTTTTCCAGTAAACAATGAAACAAAATGCATGCACCAATAATGACAAAACTGCCCAATTCAGAACATTTCCATCATAAAAGTCTACTCAAACTTCTACAGTCCACCATTATCAGTAAATATGCACAATCTCTGAAGAAGTAAAAAAGTCATCTAAATAATTCCACATTAAATAAATCTGTAACTAATGAAGAGGTTGCTGCTAGCAAACACCTTTATATGTCATGGTTTCATCGAAAAAAAAAAGTGTCTGATGCCCCTGAGGAATAAATTGCCTATATTACATTAAAAATGATAAGCTAGTAATATTGCAATAGGAAATGGATGGCAAACTGATAACAGGCTCATAGTTAGTATATTAACTTTTTCAGTACGGCAGCATTCACCCCTTGTGGGATTAGAACCAACAACCTTCTGGATCAAAAGCAAGTACACAACCTGTTGTGCTATTAACAATGCAAGCTGACTTAGCATAAGCAGCCCTAAACTTCTCTTCTTCTGCAGCTCTCAGCTCCTTGTAAAATCTACTCAATACTCAACTGCATCAACTTCGCAGCACAAGAAATCTGGAAAAGGCCAAATTTATTGGGGGGGGGTCAAAAGGCCAAAAACCAGGGACACATTAAACATTGCTTGTATAATCTTGGAAAGTTGCTAGAATAAAATGCTGTGTTACCACCATACATTTTACTGCCAAGGTCCCTGTGCGAAAGAGTCAGAGCAACATACCACTATGCCAAATCAGCTGCTTTGTGAAAGAAAAATGCTGTGTTACCACCATATATTTTACTACCAATGTCCCTGTGCAAAACAGTCAGAGCAACATACCACTACGCCAAATCAGCTGCTTTGTGAAAGAGGGGAAGACTGAAACTTAAATGGCTATCATTTAATGGATTCACTTCTCACCATTGCTGTCAACCTCTTAGCACAAAACACCTGGACAAACCCAGTAAGGAGGGAATACAGCCCTCAAACATATTCAATGAATTCAGTTCTTGCCATAGCTGTCAACCTTAGCACAAAAAACCTGGACAAAGCCAATAATGGAGTAATACAGTCCCAAAAATAAGGACAAATTTCAAATATTCATCTTATAAACTTAGAAAATTGCGAGAATAATAGGTTGTGTTACTATGTATTTTCTGAAGAATATGACGTCTGAAATTCAAATGCCTGTCAATTTTACTTCTGACGGAACAAAAACAATTTTCAGCAGAGGCCCAGGGAGAAATACTGCAGACACATGTCTTTGTAAAATGGCAGGACACCAGAGCAAATCCACACAAACACATGGATGAGATGCAGACTCCACACAGAAGGCACCCCAGCCAAGAATCAAACCAGAAAACCTATAGCTGTGAGGCAACAATGCTATCACTGCACCATCAAATATGTAAGGAATTAAACATTCAGAAACCTGAAGTCTGAAATTCAAATGCCTGTCAATTTTATTTAACATTTGTTAATCAGGACAATCTGACTTGGAACAAAAAAACTATTTTCAGCAGAGGCCCAGGAAGAAATAATGCAGACATGTCTTTGTAACATGGGAGGACACAAAAGTAAACCTACACAAACACAGGGAGAAGATGCAGACCCCACACAGAAGGCACCCCAGCCAAGAATCAAACCTGAGAACCTGCAGCTGTGAGACAACAATGCTACCACTGCACCATCAAATATCAAGCATTGCAACATTTAGAAACCACAGATATTATGAGGAACAGATCAGATCAAATATGAGGCAAAAATCTGCAATTTTTTTTACAAATGGTGGTGGGTAGGGAATTCAGGTCCTAAACACCCTAGCCATTTTACACACACACACACACACACACACACACACACACACACACACACACACACACTTGTTCTACAGTATAAACGTCAGCGATATAAAGCCTTCATCTACCAGCCCAAACTCCAGCGACTGAACGAACACCTACCCGGTACTTTACGAAGTAATCCGAATCCAGCGAACGAAGCAAGCCCACAATCCAAACACCTACCTGAAGCCTTTGTCCAGCAGTAATCCATGAAGCCCGCTCACTGAAAGTCCCGTGAGAGCAGCTCAGTCCTCCTCATTGGTTCTAACTGTGGCTGAAGCAGTCCAGAGCTCCTCTGTTTTGTGCAGTCGTCACCGCACAGATTCCTGGAATCTCACAGCAGTGATTGCTGGGTACCTCTTTCTCCATATCCGGACTGCTGATAAAGGCAGTCTGAGTTGTCCGCACATACGCAGAGGATCGGGACTCATGAATTGTTTTTTTTGTTTTACAGATTTTGTTTTGTTTTTTTGTAGGTGGGAGGGCTGTAGTCCGGCAGTCCAAAAGGACGAGCCGCCCCTGAATACCTCCAAATATGATATTGATAGATTAGGTCTTAACATCCCTTCTGTTCAGAATGTTATCCTTAACATACCTAATGTCTGCAATATTTGCTTTGGTGCTTCAGTAGATTGGTGATTATATCAATTTCAGTAGCTGTGCAAGTTACGGTTACATAATTTTTCACCTTTAGAGGTCTTTTGTTTCAGATTTTACTGTGGTGGCGGTGCTGCGGTAGCATTGTCACCTCACAGAAAGACGTTGTCCTGTTCGATTCTCAGCTAAAGTGTCTTCTGTGTGGAGACATGCGTGAATGGGCGTAACTTTGTTGAAGGTTGTGGTTCAGAGCTGGCAACTCGGTACGTAAAAATTTACTGCCAGTCATTAGCGGACCGGAGTTCCACTGTGGCGACCCCTAACCGGGAAAAGCCAAAAGATACAACAAGAGGTCTTTTGGTTCAGATTTAGTATTTTATTTAGACTAGCAAATTTAGTCCTTTCTTGTGCACAACTGAAAAAAAGAGGCACATTTCTTCTGAAATTGTCTCATTGAATGTGGTATTTTCTTAAGTGGCTAGAAAGCTTTTAAGTGTGGAAACCAGCATAAGCTAAGAATGTGTTAAAAGTCAAATAATAAAATTATGTCATGCTATTTATTCTCTCATGCTAGAACAAATGTCCCAACACTGTAGAGCAGTACTTCTAATGTAATATATCCATATCATGATTCTCTTTCTGGACAGCAAAGTCCGAAGTAGTAATACCAGAAGTTAATGTGACCAAGACTTTACTTGAAGATGTAAGACTTGCAAACGAAACTCCAGTGGTCCTCTCTACTCAACACAACTGTCCTTTTGTCCATCTAATTAACAAATCAGATTTTAATAAATATAATAATAGTAGTCTAGTAATTAATCTTATGCCATTATTTAAGGTCTGAGGAAGCCACCAGGAAGGTGGTGAAAGCGCTTATCTATCTTGTATATAAATAAATTATATGTTTGTGGTGCTGTAAGTCTTGCGACCATTTTATTTCTTTTTCTTATGCCATTATTTTATTTTTATTAACTGGAAAGGTCAAGCAAGGCAGGCCCTATTTACAATGGATACCCAGAAAGAAAAACAATTATTTGCATGAACAGGTACATCAAATGAACTTGATCATTAATATGAAAAAAACATTTAATACAAACAGTTTGTTAAATCTCAGTTAGAGATAATGGCATTGGATTGCTAGCTTCCAGAAACAACAGAAGCACAAAAACAGGCCAGATAACAATGTGTTGACTACCAACATGTTGTAATATTAATTAAAGCAAAATAATTGTCAGCTATGTGTATTTAAAATATATACAATAAAGATGAAAGTAAAACTTATGCTCTAAGAAATGCAAAATAAAGTAAATTTGCCACATAATGCAAGGACTCAAGTCACTCCACAAAAAGTACAAATACGACTCTGTCATTGTCCATGTTGGAGTGAATGACTTGACAAGTACCATCCTGGACTACATGAAAAGAGACACGGAAGAGCTGTCGGATCATGTGGCCCAGGCAGGTATGACCCTAGCCCTGAGTAGCATCCTGCCTTCGCCCAGAATGATACTACAATATAAGGACATAACATAATACACAATAATATAGACTGACTTCAACAATTGGCTAAGCTTCTGGTGTCATTCAAAGGGGATCCAGTATCTGTCTGCCTGGGACGACATGATCGACAAACCACGATGCTTTGCCAGAGATGGTCTGCACCTGTTGCCCCTGGGATACAGGTTACTGGATAAAGCTCTTGCCATCTCTATAGTGCGTTTTTTAGGCAAGATTCAAAGGACAAAACCACCACCGTAACAGACACAAGCATGCAAAATCTGAAGGTAATGCTACTCAATGCTAGAAGTCTAAACCTCAAAATGCTCTCTCTCGAGGCACTCCTAAAAATGGAGAACATTGATATCTGTGCAGTAACTGAGACCTGGTTCAAGGATCCAGAAGCACCCCTGCAATACCAGGCTACAACTCTTACCACTCTTTTCAGCCACCAAACCAAGACCGAAACACTAAAGGTGGAGGAGTGTCCATATTCACCAAGGATATTCACACCTCCAGGCTAGTTGCCCAACACAATGCATCTGAAATTCTCCAGGTGCAACTAACACTAGCTAAGACTGCAATCCAAATTGTAGCTTGCTACAGATCTCCCACCATGCCCCAAGATTCTCACTACACCTTTCTAAACATACTGGAAAATATTAAGATACAACCAAACACCCTAATACTGGGTGATTTCAACTACGCTGCCATTAACTGGGAAAACTACTCCGGTACTAACACCTTTTTCCAACGGTTCTTGGAATTCATAAATTCCAATGCCCTGGATCAACTAATCCACTGTCCCACCAGGGGCTCCAATATCCTAGACCTGGTCATTACCAACATGGGAGATAGATACCCCACTCCAGTGGTCACCCCCTCATTGGTCAGGTCTGACCATAAGCTAATCACCCTTGACATCCACATTCCACCCCCACCCCTCAGTAAGGAAACCTCCGTAAAAAAATTTCTTCAAAGCCAACTTCATGCTACTCATGTCAAAAGTGACAAGCTTCATGACACCCATGCAGACGGGAGCTTAAGGTTTGACTGCTGAATCTACACTAAGGCACTGTATGAGCACATTCACTCGTTCATGAATTGTGCCATCCCAAATAGAACCAAGATGCTCTCCTCTAAAAAAAGGAAGGCAACCTGGTGGGCCCCTGCCATAAACAAACTATACAACAGAAGGAAGAAATTGTTGCAGAAAAGAGGAAAATCCCAGGATGCAAAAAACTCTCTTACCAGCCTCAGAAAGAAGTTGAGATCCCTCATAAAATCCTCCTTAGCTAGTTACGAAAATAAAATTGCCAAAGATTCCAAAGACAACCACAAGGCATTTTATAGTTATGTCAAGAATCTAAATGGCAATGCTCAGATCTGCTCTGAGCTACAACAAAATGGCATTAAATACACTGATACCAAGGATATTGCCAATATCCTGGCAGATCAATTTAGTGCCAACTTCACCCCCCTCTCACCCCTTAAAGGGCCCATCCCAATACCAAAAAGATTGCCAAATTCCAGTAATCACGGCCACAAAGGTAGAAACTGCACTCTCCAAAGCTAAGAATACAGCATCCATGGGACCAGATGACATCCCGGGCTCTGTACTACATGAACTACAAAATGAACTGGCACCTCACCTAAGTGTTATGTTTAATCATAGCCTCACCTCAGGCTTCGTGCCCACTGCATGGCGCACAGCTACAGTTATCCCACTCCACAAGGGGGGATCCACCTTGGATCCCAGGAACTACCGTCCCATCAGTCTGATGAGCCTGATCTGCAAGGGCATGGAATGCATTATCATGGAACTTATAAACAAAGAAATTGGCAACCTTCAAACACTCGACCCCACCCAGTTTGGGTATGTGAAAGGCCGATCTTGTCTCCTGAACCTGATTGACATCTTCGAATCAGTCTCCAGAGCTGTGGACGAGGGTAAGGTGGTCCACACAGCGTATCTGGACCAAGGCCTTCAACACCATCCTCCACTCTGGAATCATAGATAAACTTACTAAGCTGGGCATAAATCCCTACATCACTTGATGGGTTGCCAACTGGGTTACTGAAAGAACCCAGATTGTAAAAGTAGCCAACTCCAAATCCAGCTCCAGATAAGTAACATGTGCAGTACCTCAGGGTTCAGTCCTGGGACCACTCTTGTTTGGCCATCTACTTCTCTGAAGTACAGGCCAACACTAAGATACTCAGGCTAACAAAGTTCACAGATGACTACAAACTGGGAGCCATTATTAAATCCCCAAATGATGTGGATATTCTACAAAAGGGCCTTACAGAAACAGATGCTTGGTGCCAGAGCCATGGGCTCAAGCTTAATGCCAAGAAATTTATAGTTATCCCCTTTGGGAAAAAAACATGTACCCATGAATTACCACATAGGTGGCAGCACACTAAACACGGAAAGTGTGATGAGAGACTTAGGGACACAGGTGGACAGTGGTCTCACCTTCGATAACCACATCGCCACAACAGTCAGGAAATCCTTCTATGTGGTACACCTCATCACTAAGGGCTTTTCATCCAGAAAAAAGGAGGTCATTGTCCCACTGTACTCTTCCCTCATTAGACCCATTATAGAGTACAATGCCCCATTTAGTATGTACCTCACACGACATCTGCAACAGCTGGAAAGGCCACAGAAATACCTCACTAAAAGAATCACATGCCTAAAGCAGATGCCTTATGCTGACTGACTAAAAAAACTCCAGCTATACTCTGTGGCATATCGTCTATTCAGTGGCGATCTCTGCTTAACATACAAGGCCATGTCAAACCCTGAGCTGTTGGACATGCTCCCCTTAAAGAAATCTCAATCTCTCAGAGCCACATGCTCCAGGGATCTAAACCTTGTCATCAGAATGAACAAAACATGCTGGAGGGATAGGTTCCTGACCCAGAGACTCCCCATACTCTGAAATAGACTGCTCATATATGTCAAACAGAGCGCCTCCTTGGCCATCTTCAAAAGGAACCTTGACGACTGGATGGGAAATAGGAAATTCACCCCGGGGATCATGTCAGTCACCCTGCTAGACAGGGGTCCAGGGAAGTAAATATTGTGGGAAGAAATAGCCAGGGAACTGTTATGGCTAGGCTTGTATAGACCCGAAGGGCCGATAGCCTAGTACCAACCTATGAACTTAAATGAATAATGAAGGTCAGAGGGAAAAAGGGAAGGAAATGAAAATGTATGTAGTAAGGGATGGAGCAAAATGTGAAAAGGAGAGGTAAGATTATTACAATGAGATAATAAAGTGTAGAAAATGGTAGGATAGGAAAATAAGGCTAATAAAGCTAAGTATAAAATGGTTAAAGCAGAGCAAGAGAAAAATCAGCTCTAATGTAGAAAGTGATGGCAGTAAAAGATAAATAACTGTTACTGGCTTACTTTTTCCATTTTTGTTTAATTTAGCTACTTTATTGCAGCATATGCAGCTGTGATACTAATGTGTAACTAGTGTGCTAAGCATTTCAGATAAATTAGTACAGCATGTATGCAACTGATGCATTTTGCACATTCAAATGCCATTTGAAAAAGCACTAATAATATTCATCTGAAAATGGAAAATGCAATGTTCTTGAGTTGGGCCAATCTTACGCTTCAGTGAATCTGGATATGTAACTCATGTAGTGTTTACTTGGCTCTGGTTATACCCACATTTTTAACCCTGATAACTTATAGTTTTTAAACTACTAAAATGTCAGAATAATTGGTGCCTAAAGTAAGAAACTGAAATATAAGTATTTTTTTTTTATATTTATCTTGTTAGCATAGGCCATTTTTAAAACTACTGAAAAATATCAGTGTAATTTTTGCCTAAAGTACACCTCTGAATTAAGTATTATTTGTTAACTAAAAAAAATAACAATCCCCAAAAAATCTGAGTTGTGTGCAGGTGTAACATGTACATTAGTAAAAAATACAAAAAGGTTTGTTGGTGCATAATAGGAAGGGGAATGACTATTTTTAGAATGTGTAAAGCTGTCATGAATTGCTTTCATTTGCAACAGCTGACACTGCAATCCTTAAGTAATTTATTTTCCCAGGAGGAAGCCTTTTTTTATTACATTGTTATTAATCTTCCTAACAGCAATAGTATGGACATGGCCATATGTTGTAGCAGAAGCAATGTTAAATAGCCCCTTCTATATCATCTAATTTAGACATTTCCTTCTGCAAACTTAATTTTATTGGCTGAACTTTGAGAAGTTATCAAACTATGACATGCAGTCAGTGGTAGTCTGATTCATTTATGGTTTTAACAATAATATGGATTTAAAATCACAAACATCAAAGTCAGATTAACACTTATTTTCTGGTTTCCTTTTGTAACATCAAAGCATTTATAACTTAAAACATGTAGTGACTGAATATGTCTTTTAATATATAACTAATAACTCCTATTTTGTAAAGTCACAGCAAAGGCTCATTGTTGTTAAGTATTATTATCACTTCAGTAATTCAACTCGCAGTTATGAATAACAGTTTCCTATGAATATTGTAATGTTAGCACTACAGTTAATGGCAGTGCCACCTTCTAAGTAAAGGAGAATTTATGTGAATTTCACAGTTTGTCTAACCATACTTTCTATATTCTATGCAGGAGGGGGCTAAACTTATGAACACTACATTTCTATAGTTTTTTTTTACATTTATCTTTTACTCCATTATCTGTTTTAATTGCACTTTTTGGAAGTACCCTCAAAAGACCAAATTTAGCTAAGATTTGTTTCACTTCATAAGACAAACACCAAATACCAAGATTTGTCCCAATGATCCTAATAATTGGATTTCTTACATTCTTCCCTTCCCTTTTTTCATACTGATTCTCTCTACCTGACATGTTTTGCTATCTAACCGTTCCCACAATTAATGTTTCCATGCAGCCTGAATACCCCATTTAAAACCTCTTATGTTACTATTACTATTTTTTCCAATCTATTTTCAGATTATATATATATATATATATATATATATATATATATATAGAGAGAGAGAGAGAGAGAGAGAGATGTATGTATGTGACTATAGCTGTAGGTATACATATTCTTTATTACAAACACAGAATGCATACTGAAGTACATATATGTAGACATATTCTTTATTACAAACACAGAATGCATACTGAAGTACATATATGCAGACATATTCTTTATTACAAACACAGAATGCATACTGAAGTACATATATGTAGACATATTCTTTATTACAAACACAGAATGCATACTGAAGTACATATATGCAGACATATTCTTTATTACAAACACAGAATGCATACTGAAGTACATATATGCAGACATATTCTTTATTACAAACACAGAATGCATACTGAAGTACATATATGTAGACATATTCTTTATTACAAACACAGAATGCATACTGAAGTACATATATGTAGACATATTCTTTATTACAAACACAGAATGCATACTGAAGTACATATATGTAGACATATTCTTTATTACAAACACAGAATGCATACTGAAGTACATATATGTAGACATATTCTTTATTACAAACACAGAATGCAAACTGAAGTACATATATGTAGACATATTCTTTATTACAAACACAGAATGCATACTGAAGTACATATATGTAGACATATTCTTTATTACAAACACAGAATGCATACTGAAGTACATATATGTAGACATATTCTTTATTACAAACACAGAATGCATACTGAAGTACATATATGTAGACATATTCTTTATTACAAACACAGAATGCATACTGAAGTACATATATGTAGACATATTCTTTATTACAAACACAGAATGCATACTGAAGTACATATATGTAGACATATTCTTTATTACAAACACAGAATGCATACTGAAGTACATATATGTAGACATATTCTTTATTACAAACACAGAATGCATACTGAAGTACATATATGTAGACATATTCTTTATTACAAACACAGAATGCATACTGAAGTACATATATGCAGACATATTCTTTATTACAAACACAGAATGCATACTGAAGTACATATATGTAGACATATTCTTTATTACAAACACAGAATGCATACTGAAGTACATATATGTAGACATATTCTTTATTACAAACACAGAATGCATACTGAAGTACATATATGCAGACATATTCTTTATTACAAACACAGAATGCATACTGAAGTACATATATGTAGACATATTCTTTATTACAAACACAGAATGCATACTGAAGTACATATATGCAGACATATTCTTTATTACAAACACAGAATGCATACTGAAGTACATATATGTAGACATATTCTTTATTACAAACACAGAATGCATACTGAAGTACATATATGCAGACATATTCTTTATTACAAACACAGAATGCATACTGAAGTACATATATGCAGACATATTCTTTATTACAAACACAGAATGCATACTGAAGTACATATATGCAGACATATTCTTTATTACAAACACAGAATGCATACTGAAGTACATATATGTAGACATATTCTTTATTACAAACACAGAATGCATACTGAAGTACATATATGTAGACATATTCTTTATTACAAACACAGAATGCATACTGAAGTACATATATGCAGACATATTCTTTATTACAAACACAGAATGCATACTGAAGTACATATATGTAGACATATTCTTTATTACAAACACAGAATGCATACTGAAGTACATATATGCAGACATATTCTTTATTACAAACACAGAATGCATACTGAAGTACATATATGCAGACATATTCTTTATTACAAACACAGAATGCATACTGAAGTACATATATGCAGACATATTCTTTATTACAAACACAGAATGCATACTGAAGTACATATATGTAGACATATTCTTTATTACAAACACAGAATGCATACTGAAGTACATATATGTAGACATATTCTTTATTACAAACACAGAATGCATACTGAAGTACATATATGTAGACATATTCTTTATTACAAACACAGAATGCATACTGAAGTACATATATGTAGACATATTCTTTATTACAAACACAGAATGCATACTGAAGTACATATATGTAGACATATTCTTTATTACAAACACAGAATGCATACTGAAGTACATATATGCAGACATATTCTTTATTACAAACACAGAATGCATACTGAAGTACATATATGTAGACATATTCTTTATTACAAACACAGAATGCATACTGAAGTACATATATGTAGACATATTCTTTATTACAAACACAGAATGCATACTGAAGTATATATGCAGACATATTCTTTATTACAAACACAGAATGCATACTGAAGTACATATATGTAGACATATTCTTTATTACAAACACAGAATGCATACTGAAGTACATATATGTAGACATATTCTTTATTACAAACACAGAATGCATACTGAAGTACATATATGTAGACATATTCTTTATTACAAACACAGAATGCATACTGAAGTACATATATGCAGACATATTCTTTATTACAAACACAGAATGCATACTGAAGTACATATATGTAGACATATTCTTTATTACAAACACAGAATGCATACTGAAGTACATATATGTAGACATATTCTTTATTACAAACACAGAATGCATACTGAAGTACATATATGCAGACATATTCTTTATTACAAACACAGAATGCATACTGAAGTACATATATGCAGACATATTCTTTATTACAAACACAGAATGCAAACTGAAGTACATATATGTAGACATATTCTTTATTACAAACACAGAATGCATACTGAAGTACATATATGTAGACATATTCTTTATTACAAACACAGAATGCATACTGAAGTACATATATGTAGACATATTCTTTATTACAAACACAGAATGCATACTGAAGTACATATATGTAGACATATTCTTTATTACAAACACAGAATGCATACTGAAGTACATATATGTAGACATATTCTTTATTACAAACACAGAATGCATACTGAAGTACATATATGTAGACATATTCTTTATTACAAACACAGAATGCATACTGAAGTACATATATGCTTTACTTTTTGCCGTAATGTAAAATTTTAATAATCTGATCTATTGGCTGAAGTCATACTTAAAAGGCCATTGAACCACTCTACCTGCATGATTAACAAAGTTTAATAAATAATAAATAAATAGATCAGCTGATATTTTAGAATATATGTTATATATAAGCTACTTTAAACTGTAAATACATTATAGGCCAGGATATCACTGAAAGGTTAAAAATCAAGAGTACATTATTGCTATGAATTCATATTTTGCCATGTAAGTTGAAAAAATCTTATGCCGCTCATGAACTAACACACCCACTTTGCCCTTAGTTTGAGGAGGCTTCATTAGAATGAATGAATGAATGTATTTGCATACAGAAAATTCATCTTTTCCACTTCTTTGCAGCAGCTGCTTTTAATAGCACAGTCACTTCTACTTTTGCTTCACACATTCTCGCCGACACTCCACCCTAAAAAACATCAAATGCTAGATAAAGCAGGACTTGTGTAGGCACGAGAGCCAATAGTGATATTGCTGCCATTGTAGCACAAATTAATATTTGCTAAATTTAAACAAACAGCTGTGCCAGTAAAATAATACATTTTTATTATTGGAATCACAAAATCAATTGGATATATAATAGGAGGAAGAAATCATGGCAGAAATTAGGAGGTGCAGCACCCAGCAGGATGAAAGCACTCTAATTAAACCAAACAAACAATTCAGAGGACAAATAAAGTCTAGCAAGGCCAAATTTGAGGTAAGCTTGGCCTCCCAGGCCAAGGACAACCACAAAGCATTCTTTAGCTATGGCCGCAACCTCAAAGGCAATACACAATTGTGTGCATAGCTCATTATAAATGGAACCACCTATACTGAGCCAGAAGACATAGCAAACCTCCTGGCTGATAAATTCAGCTTCAACTTTACTTTCCTCTCCCTCTCAACCTTCCCTCAGGAAATATCGTCAAATATAACTCCCCCTACTATCACTAGGGAACAGATCTTTAATGCTTTCTGTCTCTAAGACCAAGAACACTGCATCAATAGGCCCAGACAATATCACAGGATGCCTTCTAAATAGCATGAAACATGACCTATCAGGACCTCTGGAATTACTATTTAACTGTAGCCTACAAGAAGGCTTTGTGCCTCATGAATGTAGAAAGGCAACAGTCATCCCTCTGCACAAAGGTAGGCCATCTACAGACCCTGGAAACTACAGACCCATAAGTCTCACTAGTCTTACATGTAAAGTCATGGAAAGAATTATCATGGAGATGATCAAAAGAGATATACTAAACCTCCAGACACTGGACCCAACCCAGTTTGGTTTTGTAAAGGGCAGATCATGCCAACTCAACCTGGTGGACTTCTTTGAAAAGGTCACCAAAGCAATGGATGAGGGAAAAATTGGTCACACTGCCTACCTTGACCTGGCCAAGGCATTTGACACAATACCCCACTCGGGCATTGTTGACAAACTCAAGAGGTTAGTTACAAACCCGTATGTCACCCAGTGCATAGTCAACTGGCTCACAGCCAGGACTCAAGAAGTTAGGACTGAGGAGTCCACCTCTACAAAGATGCAGTCACAAGTGGAGTCCCTCAGGGATCAGTCCTTGGACCACTCCTTTTTGGCATTTACTTCTCAGAAGTCAAGACCAATGTCAGTGGTCTCTGGCTGACTAAATTTGCAGATGATTGCAAATTAGGAGCTGTCATTGAATCTCACACTGACAGAAATGTTCTCCAGGAGGGGCTGACACAGACAAACAATTGGTGTCAGAGTCATGGAATAAAACTAAATGCCAGGAAATGCATAATAGTATCCTTTGGAAAGTCATCCATCCCTGGTAACTGTCATATTGACAACACACCCCTTAGAATTGACCCATTAGTCTGGGACTTAGGGACACACATAGATAATAATCTAGCCTTTAATCATCACATGTTTACAGTGGTGAGGAAATCATTCTATGTCGAGCAACTTATAAACAAAGGTATGGCATCTAAGTCCAAGGAAGTCATTGCTCCACTGTATTCAGCATTCATCAGACATATAATTGAGTACAATGCCCCCTTTGGTATGTACCTATCCAGGCATATCCAACAACTGGAATGTCTACAGGGGTTCCTCACTAAAAGAATACAGGGCATAAGTAATATGTCCTATGCAGACCGCCTCAAGGCCCTATCCCTGTATTCTGTCTCCTACAGGCTTTTGGGGGGAGATCTATGCCTGGCATACAGGGGATTGTCAGACCTCACTCTGATAGACTTCCTGCATATCCACAAAACAAACAGTACCAGAATTACCCATTCTAAAGACTTAAACTTTGCCTGTGATATAAATAGGACCTGCTGGAGAAATAGGTATGTATCCCAGAGACTATCTCATCTGTGGAGCAGGCTCCCCATCTGTGTGAAGCAGAGCTCCTCTCTAATCCAATTCAAGTGCAACTTGGACAATTGGATGGGAAACCAGAAATTCATCCCTGGTTTGGCACCTATGTCTCTGATGCAAACAGGTAGCCTGTAAATGGTTCATCTCCCACGGCCATGCTTACACTTTTCAAGGGTATTGAAATTCGTCAGAGATTTGGGATGCATGTCTAGGCTTAAAAAGGGGGTCTATATTGAAACACTGAACGCTGAAAACAGCGAATGATGTTTCATCGACACATTTTCAGCGAAAGCTGAAAATGTTGAAACCACAGAACAGCGATTTCTTTCCTAGGGAAAGAAATTGCTGTTCCAACCCCCCCCCCCCAAAAAAAAAAAAAAAAAACATTAAACACTTCCAAACACATACCCTAACTCTAATTATACCCCAAAAAACAGTAAACAACTAAATACACATATGCACATAACCCAACCATACATCTAGCGAAAAAAAAAAGTAAACATTTTAAAACATATGCACTTACCTTAACCCGTGCCCTAACCCTAAGGTCAGTAACTCTCGCACATTTACATAAACAGTTCTAAACACATACACACTTACCTTAACCCTAATTCTACCCCCCCAAAACAAAAGTAAAGAGCTGAAAACACATGCAAATGTAACTCAACCATACATATAACGCAAAATAAAAAACAGTAAACACTTTCATACATATGCACTTACCTTAAGCCCCATCCTAACCCTAAGGTCAGTAACTGCTGCACATTCATGCTCGGGACCTATACTGGACAAGGGACCACACTACATTTCAGAAAATGGCAAAGCAATGAAGCAGTCAAGTGACTTCTTTCCCAGGGAAAGAATTCGCTGAACAGCCACTTTGCTGTTTTGTCTGTTTAACCTACATGTGTCGATGAAAACGCATTCGACAAAATGCATTTTCGTTGTTCTAATAGGAACCCTTAAAAAGGCCCTTGTGGTCATTATCATAGTAAACACCTATGAACCTATAATATAATAAACATGAAAATATTCCAGTGAATTAGCCCATGTCATGCAGCCAGCACTTGTGCGGAACTGCAGAAGGGTGTTGCACAATGACGTTCTACCACCTCATCAAGAGAAAATGCATCCCGAAGTAGATGCACTGTTCCAATGTGTACTTATTCTAAGCCATTCTTGTCAATTTACCAAATGTATATCGGACAACTACTTTCCCCTTATGTATAAACAGGGCGAGTGATTTATAATTCTCAAAAAATGAAATTTTGTATTCATGAGATGAAATTCTGGAATTATACCTGTCTTTTATGTGCAATTTGCCATCATTAACATTTCTGCTGCATGCATATACATGCAGGACTAAAACATGCAGTATTTTGAGCAGTAAAATTCCTAAGTATCATTATCCACCCTACCATAGTAGGCATGTATACTGCTAATGTGTGGCTGATCTTTGAGCAGTGTCTAGAAGTCGGCAGGATACAGTAGTAATGCCTTAATATTTAGGCCTCTGTTCTATGCTGCACTTGACACTTGGGCCTCAGATTGTCTAAAGTTCAACTTAGCTATAAGTTCTTGTTAAGCTGTCATTCATTGGCTTTATGTACTGCCACACCTCATTCCAACTGCAAACATGTCAATGCTGTCAAATTGTAGGCAGTTGTTTTGTGATAATGCAGATGCATGTTTTGTTTTTTTTTCCTTAGAGTTCACCTTATCTGAAAGGACCAGCATAAATCATTGCCTATTTTTATGTGAATAATATGATATGGCAAAACTAATGCATCCTGATGATTATTTCTGCATGAATGCTCTGACCTGTGATGACTACATTCATTACGGGTCAGAGCATTCATGTAGAAATAATCAGCAGAATGCTATGACCTATGATGACTACAGTAATGCATTTTACTAATATCTTTAATAGCAATATTTTCATCTTGTAGAAATAATGTAGATCACAACCTCCTGCTACATTAATAATCTGATCTTGGAAAATTAATGTAGTTTAATTTTAACTTGTGCACTGTTAATCTCTTCTGGGTTTGCTTTTAAATTAATTTTGAGTAGTATTTCTATATCAACCAATGTCTATTTCCATATTAATGAAGAATTTTACACTAACTGTAGCTTTAACATCTCCACAGCACGTATAAAAGGTGAAGTACAATGAATACATAAACACTAAGAGACAGTAGGGTAGCTTTTATTATATAATGACATTTATTTTCTAATTTACCATCTCTGACTTATGTTATTACTGAATAACTTGCTGTGAGGGAGAACTTTATAGATATTGTAGAATGGCCAGGTTCTAAGAGTAATTTCTCTGCCTAAATTTAAACAAAAATAACTTTTGTTATTGTGCAATATTACTACGTTTACAGATTAGTAGCCAATCAGGTATCTTATGTTTCATGTTACTGCATAATTAAGATATGAAACAGAAGGTCTTTTATCATAAGACATTATTACACTTCATAGGTTCATAGGCGTATACTAGGCTAATGACTACTGGGGCCTTTATAAGCTTAGCCAAGCATCCAAATTTTATCTTGCATGTTATGTGCCATAGAAGTTATTTTTAAGGGGTATATGTAAGCTATGACAAGATTTTCAGGCTGTCTCTGTACATTAGACACATAGGTGCTAGAACTGGGGTGTACTTCTGATTTCCTATCTACTGGTCCAGGTTTCTCTTGAATAGGGTTACAGAGCAGCTCTGCTTCATGGATAGAAATCCTATTCCAGAGAAGGGGAATTGTCTAAGGCACATACTTCTCCCTGCAATGTGTTCTATTTATGTTGCAAACAAAGTTTAAGTCCCTATATCAAGTAATTTTGATGCTATTTGTTTGCAAATATGTAAAAGGTCCATCAGAGTGAAATCCAAGTACAGCTTGTAAACCAGGCATAGACTGCCTCACAAAAGTCTGTAGGAAAAAGAGTATAGAGATAGGGCTTTGAGGTGATCTGCGCAGGACATGCTGTTTACACCCTGTATTCTTTTTGTGATAAACCTCTGTGGCTGTTCCAGTTGTTGCATGTGTCTGGTCAGGTACATACTGAAGGGGGCATTGCTATCAATGATGGGCTTGAAATGGGCCAAATACAATGGAACAATAAATACCTTGGGCCTAGATGTCTTACCATTTATTATAATATAATTTCCTTACTACCTTAGACACATGTTGGTCAAAATCCAGGCTACTGTCTACATATGTATCCAACTCCAGACTACTGGTTCTGCTCTTAGGGTGCATTATTGATGAGATAATTTCCTAGGGAGACTGAATTCCTAAAGGGTATGATTATGCATTTCCTGGCATTAAGGTTTAAGCTGTGACTTTGGCACTAGTCATTTGTCTGTGTAAGTGTTTCCTGTACGATGTTAGTGACTTGGGGGGATTCTACGATTGCTCCTAATTTACAATCATCTGCAGACTTGTTCAGCCAGAGGCCCTTGACATTGTCTTTACTTCCAAGAAGTAGATGCCAAAAAGGAGTGGACCCAGTACAGAGCCTTGTGGAATTCCACTACTGACCAGCCTGTGGAGGTGGTCTCCCTTATCATAACTTCCTGTGTCTTATCTGAGAGCCACTTGGCTATCCAGCATGTGACATATGGGTTTATGCCTATATCTGAAAGTTTGTTTACAATGCCCAAGTGTGGTATTGTATCAAATACCCTAGCCATGTCAAGGTAGGCTGTCTGTACTGTTTTGCTGTTTTCCATTCCCTTGGTGACCTTCCCAAAGAAGTTCACCAGGTTCAGTAGCATGACCTCCCCGTGAAACAAAAGTGGGTTAGATCCAGAGTTTGAAGGTTCTCTATGTCCTTATTAATTACTTCCATGACTTTGCATATGAGAATAGTCAGACTTATAGGTATGTAGTTCCCAGGGTTCGTAGATGGCCCACCCTTGTGCAGAGGGATGAGAGTTGCAGTTCTCCATTTGTGTGGCCCAAAGCTTGTCTGGAAGCAATGGCTAAACAGTGACTCCAGTGGTCCTGATAGTTCATGTTTCAGGCTATTTAGGAGGTATCCTGGGATATTAATGGGGCCCATCGATGAAGTGTTTTTCAATGTAGAGAGTACATCTATGATCTGCTCCCTAGTGATAGTTGGGCGGGTTTGTTAGATGGTATTTTATGAGATTCAGCCAGGGGGAGAGAAGGAGTTAAAACTGGACCTCAGTTTGTCAGCCAGCAGATTTGTGAAACCTTCTGGCTTTATGTAGGTGGTTCTATTTACAATCAGGTCTGCACAATGCTGTGTGCTGCCTTTGAGGTTTTAGACATAGATAAAGAAAGCCTTGTGGTTGTCCTTTTCCTGGAAGGTTATTTTTACCACAAATTTGGTTTTAGTAAACTTGATTTGCTTTCTTACTTTCTGTTTTAGATTGATGAGAGCATTTTATCATGCTGGGCATAGCACTTCCTAATCTTGGCTATGACTTTTTTTCTTTTGTTGTACAGCCCTTTTATGCTTTGATTCCACCAGGGTAGTTTGTTTTTTGAGCTAGTCCTGAGTTTATTTCTGGTAGCCACAGCTGTCTCTATGCATTTAGTGACACGATTGTACAGGGTTTCTGTGAACAATGCTGCATAGACAACTATGTTCTCAGGGTTTGGTGGTCTTCAAATATTTAAAGGTGTGGATTATTATGTGGAGTGTTCTGATGAAGTCATTTGACGAAAGCGCTTAACCTATGTGTGTATCTCAATAAATTGTGTTCGAGGCTGTATTTACGAGTGTCCTTTACTTTGGTTTCGAGGCTGAGGGACATTGGCTGCTGTTGCTTTTTTGATTTTTTTGGTCTTGAAATTTTGACAGATTATCACTTAGTAGTAGGACGTTTGCCTTAGAATAGTTCCTAAATGCCACAGTCACAGAATTTATTTTTACTCAAAGGAGACAGCTTTGCAGTCTGAACTTACCAGAGAGAACATCACACTGGCGGCACATCTTTCTGCCATGATCTCCCAAGTCAAGTATGTTTGGACCCCTAGTGGGCATATGGACTATCTGCTCCAAGGTGTTTGTGTTTACAAAGTTCAGGAATCTTTGGTCCTGTAATTCTGAGGTCATGTAAGTATCCCAGTTTACAGTAGGGCAGTTGAAGTCACCCATGAACATGGTATTGAGTTGAATGGTGTAGGCCTCCAGTAAGTCCAAGTATGAGTTATGGGTTTATTGGGTCATAGAGGGTGACCCTTAGCTTGCAAGGATATGATATAGGACTTTTCAGTAGCTGGGCCGAATATGTGGATTCTAACCGTGCACTATACCTCTCAACCTCTTAGTGCAAGAAATCTGGAAAAGTCTGACAAAATGGGGGTATAAAGACCCAAAAATAGGACAGATTTTAAATATTGCTCTTATAAACATATAAAGTTGCTAGAGTAACAGGGTTTCTGTTAACATACATTTTCTGAAGGTTTTGAAGTCTGAAACACCAATGTATGTCATTATTTAGTGACTTCAGTCCTCAGATTGTCCCTCTGATTTGCCAGAAAATCACAAATTTTATGACGAATAGACAAAAACAAGAGTCAAAAATCTGGACATTATACGAAAATCTGTACAGTTGAGATGTATGCCATTCTCTGTCAGGGTGTTCTCTGTGGCTTTAAACCATGTCTCAATCACTGCCCAGATGCCTACATCTGAAGGGTGAGGATAACCTGGATGGAGTGGAGTTTCATGTTTATGTGCCTGATATTAAGCAGTAACACCTTTGGATTCCCTTGGGTTGGTTTTTATGTCAGAAGGTTTGACATTGCCTATAAAAGGCACTAAGGTATGGACAATATTTTAGCCAATATTCAAATGCTTAGAAGGTACAAGTGCACACCATCCTTGACAAAGCAACATGGTACATTGAGCATATCTTCCCATGTTGTCAAATATTGTACCCCCTTAGAATGACACCAGAAACTAAGCCAATTATTGAAGTCAGTCAGGTTTTGTTCATATTGTGGCATCATCCCTGATGAAGGTAGAATGCTGCTGAATGCTAGGCGCATACCAGCCTGGTATGGGTAGTCCAAGAACTCCCACAATTTCTCATACAGTTCAAGAAAGTAAGTCTCAGGTCATTTACATCCGCATTGGCTATGACTTGTGGTCTAATGACTTGAGTGTGTGGTGATTTGGTGGATCCTGACCAATGAAAGACAACTGACTGATTCTCTCCTTATTCAGCTTGTTGAGTGGGACATTTGTATGTCTCACAATGGATTCTACTATGATTAAAATATTGGATGATGCATTGGCTTGCATTATAGGCTTTGCAGATGAGCCTCCAAAGGGTGTGGCTGTATATGTTGTGTTGTGTTGGGTATTGTTTTGGTGAAGTGCTTTTGGGATTGCTGAGGACAAATGTCTAGTATGTCTTTGGGGATTAGAAAGGTTCATAGGTTCATAGGTGTGTACTAGGCTAATGGTCCCAGAGCCTTTACAAGCCTAGTCCATAGGATTACCCTGGCATCGTGCCACCTGACCTTAGTTCCTAGTGCCTCTGTCAAGTAGAGCCACTGGAGTGATCCCCGGGGTGAATTTTCTATTCCCCATCCACTCATCAAGATTTCTCTTGAAGAGGGCCAGTGAGGTGCTCTGCTTGACATGTATGGGAAGTCAGTCCCATAGCATGGGCAGTCTCTGTGTTATGAACTTGTCCCTCCAATATGTTCTGATTGTGGTAATGAGGTTGCAGTCTCTGGAGCATGTGGTGCAGAGGAATTGGGATTTATTTACATATAGCATTTCTAACAGAGCTGGGTCAGACATGGCTTTGTAAGTCAAGCAGAGATCGCCTCTAAGTAGGCAATATGGGACAGAAAATAGCTGGAGTTTTTTGATCTGTCCATATAGGACACATGTTTAAGGCCTAGGATCCTCTTTGTGAGGTACTTTTGCGGCCTCTCCAGTTGTTGCAGGTGTCTATTGAGGTACACGCCAAATGGGGCATTGTACTTGATGATTGGCCTAATGAGGGAAGAGTAGAGGGAGACAATGACCTTTTTCTTCCTGGATGAAAAACCCTTAGTAATGAGATGTGCCACATAGAAGGACTTTCTGGTTACAGGGACAATGTGGTGGCCAAAAGAGAGGCTGCTTTCAACCTTTGTTCCTAGATCTCTTATATAATGCCTTCTGCGTTCAGTGGACTACCATCGATGTAGTAATTCAAGGGAAGTGCTGGGTTTTTCCCAAGGGGGATGATGACACATTTTTTGGCATTCAGCTTAAAGCCATGGTTCTGACACCAGTCGTTGGTCCCATTGAGGCCTTTCTGTAGGATGTCAACATCACTTGGGGAGTTAATAATAGCTCCCAGCTTGCAACCGTCTTCGAACTTTGTCAGAGTCCCTTCATATTGGCCAGGACTTCAGAGAAGTAGATAACAAACGGGAGGACCCAGGACCGAACCCTGTGGGACTCCACTTGTGACTGGTCGAAAGTCTGACTTTCACACCGTGGGTTCTATCTGTGAGCCAGTTTAAAACCCACCTAGTGATATAGGGGTTGATGCCTAGCTTAGTGAGTTTTTCTATGATTCCTGAGTGGGGAATGGTATTAGAGGCCTTGGCCAGATCAAGGAAGGCTGTATGAACCACCTTGCCTTCATCCACAGCTCTAGTGACTGACTCAAGGAAGTCGGCCAAGTTGAGCAAGCGTGATCTACCCTACACAAAACCAAACTGTGTAGGATCCAGAGTTTGGAGATTCCCTATATACTTGTTTATTAGGTCCATGGTGATGTGTTCTATAGCTTTGCATATCAGACTCATCAGGCTAATGGGGCAATAGTTCCCAGGGTCTGTAGTCACTCCTTCCTTGTGGAGAGGGATGACTGTAGCAGTGCACCATTCGGTAAGGACAAAGCCTGAGGTGAGGGCTGTGATTGAAAAGGGCACACAGGTGAGGTGCCAGTTCACTCTGTAGTTCATGTAGAACCAGCCGGGGATATTGTCAGGTCCCATAGAAGCTGTATTCTTGGTCTTGGACATTGCTGTTTTAACCTGTGCAGCAGTAATACTGGTGCCTGGCAATCTTCTGGTATTGTGATTGGTCCTTTGTGGGGGAGAGAGGGGTAAAGTTGGCACTGAATCTGTCGGCCAGTATATTGGCAATATCTGTTGGCTTGGTATAGGAGTTACCATTGTGCAGTAGCACAGAGCAAATCTGGGCATTGCCATGGAGATTATTTACATAGGTATAGAAGGCCTTGTGGTTGTCTTTACTATCTGCTGCAATTCTGATTTCATAGCTAGCTTTAGAGGATTTGATGAGGGATCTCAACCTTTTATTGAGACTGATAAGGAAGTTTTTCCAGTATTGGGACTTCACCTTATTCTGCATTAGTTCCCTCCTTCTGTTGTAGAGTTTGTTTATGGCAGGGGACCACCAGATTGGCTTCCTTTTATTTTTGAGGAGAGCATCTTGGTTCTACTGGGTATGACAAGATCCATGCATTTGTATACATGTTCGTACAGTGCATTGGTGTATGATTCGTCAGTCATGCAACTATTCTCCATTTGCATGGCTGCCATGAAATTAGCCACCTCTGTTTTTAGGAGCCCAAAGTTAGCTTTGGAGAAGATTTTCACGGTGGTTACTTTTGTTGGGGGGGGGGGTGGATTTCCAAGATGATAAGTTTGTGGTCAGATCTAACCAGGGAGGAATTGACTATTGGTGTAGAGCAATGGTCGCCTGTGTTAATAATGACCAGGTCAAGGATGTTGCTATCTCTAATAGTGGTAAGAACGAGTGGGTCCAGGGCATTGGAATTAATGAATTCCAGAAAGACACTGGGCAAGTGTATTGGTACATGAGTAGTTTTCCCAGTTAATGGAGGGGTAGTTGAAGTCACCCAGTATGAGGGTGTTAGGTTGGACCCTAATATTATCTTTTCTCAAATTTTTTTTTTTATTTTTCAAATACATTTGAATGAATTCCATAGTATTTATACATAACATCTTCAGTAACTATGTACACTATTTACATTAGCCTGACACTATAACAGATCTTAATGTGTACAATTACTTAATAAGTATGTCCAAGCCATTATCAGAGTGTCTGATCAATTACTGTATAGTGTCAATCAATGATAAGACTTTTCCCGAAGGGTTGTTGATAAATGGCTTTGGATACATTTTTAGTTCTTTAATTTTAATTTACAGTAATGCTGTGGTCTTCAGTAGGCTGTAGAAGTCTTCCAAAGTTGGTATTGTGTTTGTATTCCATCTTCTTGTTATACACTTCCTTGAAATTGCAAGTATGGTCCATACTAGATGCATGTTTGAGCTATTCAAATTAGGACCTTTATTCACATTTAATACTACAAGAGCTTTAGTTAAATAAAATGATTCATTAAATAAAGCTTGTAGAAAGTTATTAATACCATTCCAAAATGGCTTAATTTTAACACAAAGAAAATGTGGTTCCAATCTGCATTGTGTACTTGCTCGAGTTCCCTACGTTAGACCGAAAGTTCGGAAGATTGACAATCACATCACCGATGCCAGAAGACCGACACAGCAGATAACTGACAACTCGTAATCCCGACAGTGAAAACACCGACATGGGAAACGTGTGAGCATGACTCGGTAAGTGTGCAATAGTGAGGGATTTAGGGTTAGGGTGCATGTAAGGTGTGTGTGATAGTGAGGGATTTAGGGTTAGGGTGCAGGTAAGGTGTGTGCACGATAGTGAGTGATTTAGGGTTAGGGGGCGTGTAAGATAAGTGTGCAATAGTGAGGGATTTAGGGTTAGGGTGCAGGTAAGGTGTGTGTGTGATAGTGAGTGATTTAGGGTTAGGGTGCATGTAAGATAAGTGTGCGATAGTGAGAGATTTAGGGTTAGGGTGCAGGTAAGGTGTGTGTGCGATAGTGAGTGATTTAGGGTTAGGGGGTGTGTAAGGTAAGTGTGCGATAGTGAGGGACTTAGGGTTAGGGTGCGGGTAAGGTAAGTGTGTGATAGTGAGGGAATTGAGGGTTAGGGGCAGATTAAGTGAGTTAGTGTTAGGGTGCAGGTAAGGTAAGTGTGCGATAGTGATGGACCTTAGGGTTAGGGTTTGGGTTAAGGTTAGTGCATAGACAGTTGTGTGAAAGGTGTAGTGTAGGTTTTTAGGTTGTTGGTGTGCTTGTGTTGTGTGTGTTGTGTGGAACAGCGAACTTTTTGTTTTGTTAACTGTTGATTGTGGTTTGTCGGGCATGTGAACTTCTTGCAGTTTCGTTCTTGTGGTGTCGGTGTTGTGTACTGTTGGTTTACTGCAGTAGACCCACTTGTTGACATCTCCAACATATTCCTTTTATGGAAGAACTAACTTTACTGATTCTGTCTGGGGTTAAGAATGCTCTGTGCAAGTATTTCCAATTGAAAACTTTCCAGTATTGTGTAAAGGATGCATATTTTATTGATAATAAGATATTTGTTTTGCTATCTTCAGTTAACTGTATTGAGAGTCCTTTTGTTATATATTTCCAATATGAGGTTTTGGGTGTTGTTTTATAGTTTATCAATATTTTGTAAAATTTTGAAATACTGTTTCCCATGTCAAAGTCATTATATATGATTTCATATATGTATTTCATAAATTTAGGTTTTCTTTAAATGAAGAATTGTTAATTATTCTACTTAAATCTTGCGAATATGACAGAATACTCTGTAAAGTTAGCCAGTCTTGTGAAATTTTGTATGTTTTTATTACTTGCATATCTAAAACTTTTGGTTCTTTGATGCATTAGAGTCAACAAACAAATCCTTTCTGTTCCCAGGAATTAATCATTTCTCTATATATTTTATGTGGAAAGTTCTTTGTGACTATAAATGGTGTGAAAAGATCAAACCAGATTTTTAAATCATATTTGCATTAATAATTTTCCTAAATGAGTCAATGTAATAATTAATCATATGCATTTTAGTGGGTTTAGTTATGTTATATTGCATACTAATACATATGTGCCATGGCAAATTGTTTTTGTTATTTGAATTTTTTTAATCAAATTCATTTATTGATATTACAGTTAGTAATTCTTTCCAATTTGCAGAGCAATTTGGACTTATCCAGTCTGAGAGTGTTTTAGATATTGATGCTTTTATATATGTTTCTATATCAGGAAAGTTTAATCCTCTCTGTTTCCATGGTCTGATATGATGTATTAAAGCTATTCTGTTTCTTTTGGGAAACCATAAACATTTTATTAGGCATGAAATTATTTCTTTGAGTATATTCCTTTCTGGTAACAGTTGTATTGCCAAGGCTATATATAGGATCTTGGGCAGTAAAACCATTTTTATTAACTGTAGTCTAGCTTCAAATGTTAATATTATTTTGCTCCATTTTCCCACAGAGATTTTAATTGTATTGATGATATTATTGTAGTTTTCTGAGACTAATTCATTATTATCCAAGCATAACTCAATTCCTAGATATTTTAAGATATATTCTTGTTTCCCTATGGTGTGATCCCCTTTAGTCTGCAGTTCTTTTTTTATTTAAAAATAAAAATGTTGATTTATTGAAATGGAGCCCTGAAGTCATGTGAAATTTGTAAATTAATTTATCTAAGTCTTCTAATGTCTCTTTTGTATTAAAAAATGTTAGTAATATGTCATCAACAAATAGCATTACTTTAGAATTGTATTGCTCATAAACATCTATTCCTTTTATTTGTATATTGTTATGAATTGAATCTGCCAATATTTCAATAGCCAGAGCAAATAGAATCGATGACATGGGACATCCTTGTTTAGTGCCTTTTGTTATATGTATAGATTCAGAGGTAAAAGCACCTAACTTGACATACGCTAAATTATTTGTATATATATTCTTTAGGAGATGAACAAAGGATGCAGGAAATTCAAATAGCATTAGGATTGTGAATAAATAGTCCCAATATATTGAATCAAAGGCTTTCTCTATGTCTAAGCCAATTATGAGTGTTTCTTTATTTTCTTTATTCACATAATCTATAAGAGAAATTATCCTTTTAATGTTGTCATGTGTGTGTGTCTATGATATATTTATTCATTTCCAGTTTGATGACTGGGGAGGTCCACTGGGCTCAGGGAGCCTGTTTTCAATGGAGGCCTGGGGAGAAAAGCTCTGCATTACATAGTTTAATTACAGATGCATTCATAGTAAAATAGACATATTTACAATTACAAATTACAAATACATTTCATGTTAGAGAACAGGAGTAATTCTTTGGTTACATAACATCTAAATATTTCAGATGACAGTAGTGACTTCATTGAAAGTGAGAGCAATGACTTAGTTGAAGTAGAGAGAAAAGGGTGGGATGTGCTATTTACAATATGTACATTTATGTTAGATTAGCTTATATTCAGAGTTAGTCAGGAGTTTGGCATTCACGATGGAGTGGGGTGATATATAAATCAAGTTTGATCATTATTTATTGTTTTGGATAGTGGTATTTTCGTTCTGTTAGTTAATATTGTCATAAATATCTTATAGTCATTATTTAATAATGATATAGGTCTATATGCGGTACAGAGGTTCAGCGATTTGTTTTCCTTTAGGACTGGTGTGATTAAAGAATATCTCCAAGAGGGTGGTATTAAAGCTTGTGACTGAATTTCTAATAGAGTTTTATGGAAGAGGGATAGTATATTTGACGGGGAAAAAGTTTATATATTTCCATAATTATGACATCTATACCTGGAGCTTTATTATTTAATCCTCTTTTATTGTATCTGTAATTTCTTTGTAGGATATGGTGCTTGCAGATCAAGTTTTACTTTTTCTGGTATTTTTTTTGTAGTAGAAAATTTTTCATTTAGATTTAATTGATTGATATGTATAATTTATTTTTGGAAATGTTCCATATAGTGATTTCAATAGGCATCAAGAATGTCACTTATATCCGAAACATTTTTCCCTTTATTTTCATGGAAAATAATTTTAATGTTATTAGCTTTTGATTTTATTTTGATTCTTGTAGATAAATTATGTAGATATTTGGGAGAAGTGGCCAAGGTATTAATTTTTAGTTTTTCTAAAGATAAACTAGTTTTGTGTGCCAGAACTTAATTTTATGTATTGTTTAATACATCTACTTCCTTTTTCATCTCCAAATGATTTTGATTTTTGTCAGCTTTTACTTTCAAAAGTTTGGATTGTACATCTAATAATTCAGAATCTCATTCTCTGATTTTTTTTATGCCAAATTAGGGATTTACCATATATGTAAGCTTTTAATTAGTCCCATATAATTATTTTATTTATCTCTGTTGTGTAATAAATATCTAAGAAGAACTGTAATTCAGATAATAACCAGGGTTTGAATTCTTTAATTTTTGTTATATATGCTGGATATCTGGAGTTAAAGATTAATGGTTTGTACCCATTTTGAAATTTTAGTATCAATGAATTATGGTATGAAAAGGGGCAGGGAGTGATTGAGAAAGTATTGATTTTAGAGTGTAAGTCATGGGCAGAAAATATTTTATCTATTCTAGTTTGGGTACCAAATCTGTGATCTTGATGGGAAAACAACAAAGATTTAGCTTCTTTAAATTTGAAAGTATCTACATGATGAAATGATTCTACCCACTTGTTTAAAGCTTTTGATACAGCAGATGTATGCAGCGGTCTTTTATTTGTACTTTCAGAAATATCAAATATACAGTTAAAATCTCCTGCTAATATTAAGTTGCCTTTATAATTATTGGAAATGAAATCCAAGTGTTTTTAAGTTCCTGTTCCAATGCCTAGTGACCAGTATAGATTGGCTAGGGTCCATATTCTGTTATTATATTTAACTATTACTAATGCCATAAGGCCTTCTTTATCTTCATACTTTTAAATGATTTCTGGGTTAATCATATTTGTTTTCCATAAAATTGTTACCCTGTTTGTCTTTGTCTTATAAGTGGATTGCGCCAATATCATATATTCCTTAGGATTCCATTTGTAATTGTCATTTGTTTTGAAATGAGTTTCTTGAAGGAAGACAATTTGTGCTTTGTTCAGTTTTAAATATTTCAGTAGATTTGATCTCTTGTTAGGATTGTTTAAGCCATTGGTATTTAAAGATAAAGTTAAATCCATCTTAGGTTATTTAGACTATGTATTTTTGTTTTATTGTGACTAATAAACATTTTCCTCTGATAACTATGAAGTATATGTTTGAGCTTTTAAAGGAAATTATGAGTTTTATACTTTGATTGTTTAGCAATAAAGTAATGTTTTGGTCAGGCATAGTAAAAATGTTTTGTGAAATAACAAATTTAAATTAATAAATGTTAACAAAACTAAGATCTGTACTAGCCATGGAATGAAAATCATTCCTAATCTGATGGATAAACCTAAGTCCATCAGATTATCACTCATACCTTGACAATCCAGAATTATCATATGGAGAATATTTGTAATATGAATAAGCAATATTTATATTATTTTGAACGGATATAGTACTATTGTAAATTAGAATTATAATACAATATAAATGTCTACTTATTACATAACCAATTAATATTTACATGAAATATACATGACAAGCAATTCAATCATAGTAAAGTAGGATGTATCATATATAAATCCTCAGTAAAAGATTATAGCACACAGTTATTTAACATATTCACCCTTACTGATGAAGTCTTTCAAAACCTATTACTTAATATAAATAGATGGTAATAATATTTATACCTATTGTTTATAACACAATGTATTTTACTGGATATATCAGAAGTTATATTTCATTGTTTGCCAGCATTTAGTAATCATTTTGTTTGTTGCTAACTTACTTAAAGCATCAAGTTTGCTTTATATGAACATTGATGAAAGTTAGTGCATTTTAATTATCAGTGCATCCCTCTTCCCCCCATTTCCTACACATAAGGATTTTCTTATCTGTCATTTCTTATTATAAAATGAGTGAACTTATTGATGATTACTGATTACAAGTTCCATTTCCATATTTATAAATTGCCATTTTATGGCATATACTGAAAGTTTTTAGATTTAAATAGCAACATTCTATTTTGTATAATCAGCAAAGGTTAAACTGAGTGATTATTGTCAATTTAATACTATTTGTTCATAATGTGATTGTTACATTCTCTGACATTCCTAGTTCAGGCTTCTATTGTTTCCCTTGAACAACTTTGTCAGTTTGATGTCATGTATAAAACATTAGTTACCTTGGTAACAGCTTAAGTATTATGTATGTTCAAGATGGGTTACAAAACCACAATTCAAGTTAAAGCAATTATATGACTTGTTATGCTCATTTACTTATATGAGAAAATCATCATGCTTCCCCTTGATGTTCAATATAGTGTATGTCATTTATGACAAGTTAAAACAGTAGTGTTATTATACTCAAGCCCATGTTATTAAACTGAGTGTCTATTGTCAATTTAATACTATCTATTCAGAATGTGATTGCTACATTCTGTGGCATTGCAAGTTTAGGCTTCTATTATTTCTCTTGAGCAACTTTGCCAGTTTGATGTCATGTATAAAACATTAGTTACCCTGGTAACTGCTTAAGTATTATGTATGGTCAAGATGGGTTACAAAAACTACAATTCAAGTTAAAGCAATTACATGACTTGTTATGCATATTTACTGATATAAGAAAATCATCATGCTTCCCCTTGATATTCAATGTAGTGTATGTCATTTATAAGTTAAGACAGTAGTGTTATTTTACACAAGCCCATGTCATTAAATCCTGTCTTTAATATCTTAATTCAGCAGACTGCTTTATCTTATATGACAATTATATATTTTTGTCTAGATTTACTAAAATCATACATTACATAACTGTTCTGTTTTTTTTTTTGGCTGTTGCTTAGTTATTTGAGAGACCACAAGCTGTAATGCTTATTCTTATTATTAGCTCCTTCCAAGCATGTTTATACAGTAAACAGACTTTAAATTATGAGATCCTTCTAGTTTCTTATTTGTTATAAGTATATTTCCATCCTTATATACACACATATCAGTACTTCAAGCACGGCCAACAATGCCCATCCATTTTTGCCAGAATACCATTCACTAGTTCATGTGGTGTGTTTCCAGGCTGTTCTAAAATATCCAAACCAATACCTGTCCTATTCCATTTTACCAGCCAGTTCCATGCAGTGACCACTCTGCCAGTGAACCCCTCAACACACCTTCCATTCCCACTGATATTTCCACGAAGGAAATCTGATGACTCACTAGCACTTCCCGGCAACCACAAACACCCTTAGAATCAGCTATACCCATATGCCCAACACTTCCAAGCAAGCTCACCTCCCAGACCACTGCAAAGAGTACTGCACAAGACCAAGTGCTCTTAGTCTTTCATAATAACTCTGACTTCCACCCTTATGTAAGTCCTTAATGTGTTTGAACCATCTCATCTCATTGGCAAAAAGTAGTTTTATCTTGGCTGGAAAGGCCAGCTGTGCTTTAATGTTGTTTTGTTTCAACAGTTTTATTATTGGCCAGATTTTATTTCCTTTGTTCTAGTATTCTGGAAGAATAATCATTGTCAAACCTTATCAGGCTTTGATTGTATTTTACAGGTGATTTTCTCCAAGCAGATTTTAATATTAGTTCCTTGTCCAGAAATGAAAGACATTTTATAACTATGGATCTAGGTGGGGTATTTGTTGAGTTAGAAGCAGGCTTTCTCAGTGCTCTATGTGCCCTTTCAATTCCAAATGAAAGTCCCTCTTTCAAGTCTAAAAATTCTGGAATCCAGGTTAAGAATGAAATAATGTCTTCTCCTTTAGTGTTTTCTGGCAGACCAAAGATCCGTATGTTGTTTCTCCTTTCTCTGTTTTCTAAGTCATCTATTTTGTTAAGCAGCCATGTATTCTATTTAAGCAGAAATTCTTTCTGGAATTCTTTTGCTTTGAGTCTCCCTTCAATGTCATTTAGAGAAGTCTCTATATTTGTTATTTTTGTATGGTGTTGCTGTAATAGTTCCTTAAGAATATCAGTCTGTTTTTAAGAATTTAATTTGAGGTTTTCTAAGTCATTTTTAAAGCTATCCATCTTCAAAGATAGTTCCTATAAGGTAGATGTCATCAATTGCAGTTCTTTTTTCAAAGCAGCATCTGGATGAGAATTCCTTGAGTTGTTCATATTCAGTGACTCAGTACATCTCCAAGTTACTTGACAGGAACATTTTTGTATATCTCCACCAAAACTGATATTTATGTAGTTTAGTAATTTATCTATTGATTTCTGATGTTTTAAACTTAAAAATAATAACATTTTCCTATATTATTATACTAATTTATGGAGCTCTCAAAATTCACTGCTCTTAGTAGGCCATCTAGGCTCTACCCCCCTAATATTCTCCAGGGTGCTTTGGAACATGGAGTGTGAGTCTTGGGACATGGTTGGGGACTTATAGCAGGCTACGACCTGAATTGCTCTCTTACCCAATGTTAGCTGTGAAGTATCTCAGATGTGTTATGTTGGGCTACCAGTCTGGAGGTGTTTGTCCTAGAATAAGCTGGTCTATATGTTGGATCACAACTATATGTGGTGGATAAAATGCTTACATTACTCACAATCTGATTGTTAATTTGAGTGCATTTGTGTGAGTCTTGCCTCCAGTAACACTGTGTAATTACATATCTCACATACTGTATCCATTTCTCTAAGGATTGGTTTACTGTCAGTGAACATGATTAATTTCCTACATTGTCTCAGGATGCCCATTTCTAGCAAGCTGACAGAGAAATTACGAATGTGTCCATCAATGATGTCAGGTCATTTTTAAATAAACTAAAAAGGGGTGGTACAGCAGGCTAACCTGGCCACTGTGAGGGTAGAAGCCACTGTTAGGCTGTACTCTGTCATGTATCGCCTACTCAGAGGTGATCTCTGTCTAAAATACAAAGCTATGTCAAACCCAGAGCTGTTGGACATTCTACACTTAAGGAAATCCCAATCTCTCCAAACCACATGCTCCAGGGACCTAAACCTTGTCACCACAATAAACAGAACATGCTGGAGGAATAGATTCCTGTCCCAGAGACTTTCCATACTCTGGAACAAACTACCCATTCATGTCAAGCAAAGCTCATTGGCCCTCTTTAAGAAAAGTCTTGATGACTGGATGAGAAATAGAAAATTTACCCCGGGGATCATTTCTGCTTCACTGCTTGACAGGGGAAAATAATTTTCTTAGGTGGCGAAAGCCAGGGGACCTTTTTGGTTAGGCTTATATGGGCCCCAGGGCTGATAGCCTAGTACCTACCTATGAATCTGTGAACCTATGTATGACTGAATTGTTATGGCAGTGCTTGTCAGCAAGCAAACAAATTGCTCTTTGCACAACTAAGTACTGGGTGAAGTTACAAGGGAAGTTTCTTAGGAAGAATTTTAACTTCCAAGTGCCTATGTCTATAAAATGCACTACTAAATGCCAAATGGGGGCAAGCAGGGCAACTTATAGACTCAAAAAAGTGACTAAAAAAATAGAATTCCTCTGGAAAATAAAAGGATCTATTCTAAGCCACCCTATGTGTTTCCAAACTCAGACAGACCAGCTACCTTTCTACTGCCACTAGAATTGTATATCAAGTCTCCTTAATTTTAAATCACACTTCAGTTTAGCCAAAAGTGAAAAGTTACTAGAAATAAATCAAAAAATATCTACAAATAATTAGAAGGCAATTCAAAGGTAGATAAGCCAGCAATGAGTAACACACAGTTTAAGGCAATTTCAAAGCACACTAACAGTCTAAAGGTGGGGTTCTTCCCAGTTTCCTCTGTCAGTGCACAGAAAGATGAACAAAGGAGATAAGACTGGGACAAGCTTCCAGGGCCAGGTATATAGGAGATGAAAATAACAGGAGTTTCCAAGGCAAGATATATGATAAGGGTGGGCAGCTCAAAAACCATGAAGTTTAAAAGCGCAACAGGAAAAGGATGAGTGGATGAGAAACAACAAAACTAATTTAAATGTTAAGGTAAGTGCAGTATTTTAAATGTACTTTCCTGGATTTAAAATGGAATCCAAATGCTTTGTTTGGTATTACAGCTTTTCAACTTCCAGTCTTCCAAGATTCCAAAGACTAACATGGTTGACTTGCGTTATACAAAACACCAGGAAGCTGGAAATGGCTTGAAGATTCAGGCAGTACTGCTTATTTTCACACATTGTGCAGACATTTCCCACTCTCACTAGGTTTAATGACCACAAACTATAGTTAGAACCCACACAGCCAGCCAAACCTGGTTTCTTGTTTCAAGCGTGAAAACTAACTAAAACACAGAATTAGATGAGCAATGTTGCTAATCCGCTTATGAACTGCTGACAACACAAGTATGGGAATAGGTTCAGATCACTTGTGGCATTGACTAGGAAAAGGCCAGTGAAAGTTGGCCACAGCTCATCTGTAGTGGAGGGGGTTCAAGGTAAACAGCTGGCTGTGCTACCTCTAGTGGAGACCAGTAGCCTTGCAGGCACATTACTTAGCAAGGAGAGTTGCATATGCCGCTCCCCCAGGCTAAGATAGGGCTCTTCACACATGAAGGCTCATAGTATTGGTTATGTACCTTCCTGTAGGATTTCATTGTTGCATTCTGTATCTTCCCCATACAATCCCTTGCTCCATTGGCTCTACTAATGACAATAGCAAGATCAACTCCAGGTAGTCAGGGATTCACCCAGGATAACATGAATAGTTTCTGTCAAGTGTAGCAGGGGAAAAACGTAACTGGGGGATCCAGGCTGCATGGAAACATTAACTGGGGTAACAGACAGCAAAACACTTTGGGTAGGGAGAAGTAGCATAAAAAAGGAAAAGATACCCAATTACTGTTAGGAACACTGGGGCAAATGTTAGTATTTAATGTCTGCCTGATGAACTGAAACAAATCTTAGCTAATTTTGGTATTTGGAGGTTATTCACAGAAACTGCAACTAAAATAGATAATGGGATGTAAGATAAATGTTAAAAATGTATAGAAATGTAGTGTTCATAACTTTATTCATCTCTGGTCTAGACTATAGAAAGTATGGTTAGACAAGTTGTGAAATTCACATGCATTCTAGTTTACTTAGTAAGATGGTGACACTGTCATTAACTTTAGCAGTAACATGACAATATTTCAGGGGAAATTGTTATACATAGGATCATAGGAGATTACTAGGCTATCGACCCAGAAGTCATTTTAAGCCTATCCATTTCATCCCAATGTAATACCATAGAAATGCTAGTCAATACCCAAGATTGCATTCAGTAATGACTGCCCATGTCTAGGAGAGTTGTGGTCTCTATCCCCGATAAAAATTTATGGTGCCCCATCCTCTCATCCAGGTTCCTCTTGAACTGTGTCATAGAGGTGCTCTGTTTCACATGAATTGGTAGCCTGTTACAATGAAGCGTCAGTCAGTAGGAGATAAATCTGTCCCTCCCTCTCAAGGGTGAGCTGTGTCTCTTCTACAAGGCAATCTCGGACCCTAACCTACTAGAGATGCTCCATATCTGTAAGTCTAACTCCTCATGCACTATCCGCTCAAATGGCCTGAATCTAATATGTGACATCAACAAAACCTGCTGGAGAGACAGGTTTGCCTCCCAGTGGCTGCCCCGTTTCTGGACTAGAATCCCCATACATGTCAAACAGAGTACCTCACTGACCCTCTTCAAGCGCAACCTTGATAAGTGGATGGGTAACCACAAATTTGTTCCAGGGGTTCCACCTCTGTCCCTCATTGACAGGGGTGACAGGTACTGACTGAGGTTTCTTTTTTGGAATAAACTCTTGGCTAGGCTTCTAAGGGCCCCAGGGCCATTAGCCTAGTAACCTCCAGTGATCCTATGATCCAGCATGTCCTATTTAAGTCACAGACCATATTGAGGTCCCTGGAATGGGAAGTCCTAGTCCCATTTGATTTATGGTTATGCAACAAGTTCATTAGGTTTGGGTCTTGTATTGCTCGGTAGGTCAGGCATAAGTCTCCCCTAAGAAGTCTAAATATGATACGGAGTAGTGTGACAAGGACTTTAGTCTGTCTGTGTAAGGCACATGCTGGAGTCCTTTGATCTTTTTTGTTAGAAACCTCTGAGATCTCTCTAATTGCTGCAGTACCTGCCAAATGGGGCATTATACTCGACTATGTACGAGATAAGTGCCGAGTATATGGAGGTTATAACTTTGTTTGCTCTCAAGGTGATGCCTTACTAATCAAGTGTGCTATGTAGAAAGCTTTCCTTCCAATAGTAGATACATGGTGGTTGAAGTTAAGGTCGCAGTTGACTTGTGATCCCAGGTCCCTTACTACTTCATGCGTACTTAGGGTATTGTTGTTGATTTGATAGTGTGAGGGGACATTGTTTGTGCCAAAGGGAATGATAATGCATTTCTTTGCATTTAGTTTGGACCATGAATAGGTCTGTGTGAGACCCTCCTGGAGTATACTGACATCATATGGGGATTCAATAATTGCACCTAGTTTGCAGTCATCTGCAGACTTGATCAGCCACAACCCTTTAGTTTTGATCTGACTTCTGAGAAGTATATACCAAACAGTTGGGAGCCCAGCACTGACCCCTGGAGACCCATATGGCACTCCACTGGGAACAGGTCTGCTGGTAGATGTGGAGTCACCCACTTTGATAGTGTGTGTCTGGTTTGTGAGCCAGTTGGAAAGCCATCTTGCAATGAAAAGGTTTACATTCAGTTTGCTAAGTTTATCGTTAATGCCTGAATGTTGAATTGTGAAAATGTTGCCAGGTCGAGGTAAGCTGTGTGCACAGATTTGCCCTGGTCAATGACCTTGGTCACATTTTCAAAGAAATCCACCAGATTTAACAGGCAGGATCTGGCCTTCACAAAGCCAAAGTGGGTAGGATCCAGGGTTTGGAGGTCACCTACGCCTTTATTTATGAGGTTCATAATGATATGTTCCATGGCCTTACAGCTGAGGCTGGTCAGACTTATAGTTCTGTAATTCCCTGGTTGTTGCTAGGCCACTTTTGTGGAGGGGTATAACTGTTGCTGTTCTCCATTCCATGGGAACAAAGCCTGTGGTTAGGCTATGATTGAAAAGGATACTTAGTGGTGATACTATTTCATGTTTTAGCCTGTTTAGAAGACATCCTGGGATGTCATCAGGTTGCATAGAGGCTGTGCTTTTTGCCTTGGAGAAGGCTTTGAGGACCAGCTACTCAGATATTTAGGATGGGGGGAGTATGGGGGAAGGTTTGTTGTACGTTAGGAGGGGATATTGGAGCGAAATTTTCACCAAACCGATCCGCTTGCAGCTTTGCTATCTCTGTGGGGTCAGTGTGGGTGATACCATTGGCCACTAGTTCTGCGCATGCTTGGGTCCTACCCCTTAGATTACATACATAGCTGCAAAAGATCTTCTGGTTATCCTTGGCTGTATTTGCTAAATTTCTCTCAAAGGAGCCCTGGAGGATTTGACAAGTTGTCTTATTTATCTATCAAGGCTGAGGAGGGTGCTTTTCCATTGCTGGGGCCTTGCATTTGTTTTCTTGGGCAGCAACATTTTGCATTTATTGTAAAATTTGTTGATGCTGGATGTCCACCATGGCAGCTTGTTTTTACTTGGAGCTCTGACTTTGATTCTTTCTGGTATGGCCAAGTTTATACGCTTACGCAAGTGACTGTACAGGGCTTTAGTGTAAGCTTTGGCATAGTTACCACTTTCAGCTTGGGGTGGGGTTTGGAATGCATTTATACCTTCACCTAGAAGGGTATAGTTTGCCTTGGTGAAGATTTTTAGTCTGATTTCATCCTTTTTGAGTTCTGGTGTTAGTGCTAACTTGAAGGTGAGTGATTTGTGGTCAGCTTTAACTAATGAGGGTCCGACAGTTGTGACACTGCATCTGTCTGACATGTGATGAAGACCAGATCCAGAATATTTGTTCCTCTTGTCGGGATATGAACAATTTGTTCCAGGGCATTTGAGTTAACAAAGTCAATGAACTTTTGCCCTAGCAAGTTAGGGTTAGCATAGGTTTCCCAGATGATGGTGGGATAATTGTCTCCGGTTTGGTCAAGTAGGCTTCATGGGCATCATGACCCATGGAGGGGGATCTATAACTGCCTATGACTTAAATAGGGGTCTTTTCCACTGTAACTTGGACATGGAGTTGTGCAGTCTAACTAGACGTGAGGTGAATTTATCCCTAATATAGATTGATTAATATAGGTACATAACTGTGAGTTTAATTACAAAAGTGGTAATACTTAACAGTGATTCATTGCTGTGATTTTACAAACTGGGAGTTATTAGTTATATTTTTAGAGGCATATTCAGTCACTGCATATCTTAAGTTATAAATGATTTGATGTTACAAAAAGAAACCACAACGTAAGTATTAGTCTGATTTTCATGTTTTTTTATTTTAAATCCATTTTCTTATAAAACAATACACGAATCAGACCACACTGACTGCATCCCATAGTTTAGTAACTTATCATAGTTCAGTCAATAAAAATCAGTTTGTAGAAGAAAATGTTTAAATTAGATGATATCGAAAGATATTTAACATTGATTCTGCTATAATGCATATGACTATGTCCATACTACTGCTGCATGAGAACATTAATAACAATGTACTTAAAACAAAGGCTTCCTCCTGGGGAAATAAATTACCTAAACACTGCAGTGTAAGTTGCTGGAAAAAGAAAACATTCAAGGCAGCTTTTTGCTTTATAAAAATACTCCTTCCACTTCCTATTATGAACCAATATACCTTTATGTACATAACTCAACTCTTTCTGATAATAAACAAGAATTTTTTCAGTGCCTTTCTTTAGTCAGAAACTATTCTAATATTTTACAATAGTTTTAAAAATGACATATGCTAACAAAACGAAGAAATAAAATGTATTGCTTTTTTCAGCAGCATTCACATGTGCAAAATGCATCAGTCCATTGCACGCTGTACTATATTTTCTCAAATGCTAAATGCAACAGTTATGCATAACTTCACAATAATAGCATATGCTGCAAAAGGTAGCTCAATTATACAAGAAATGAAAAAGTAAGCCAGCAAAATAACATCTAATTACCATATCAATTATATCTATCATTTTCTTCAGTAGTGCATTTTTTCTCACTCTGCTTTAACCATTTTCTGCTTACTTTTATTACTCCACTTGTACATAATCTTACTTTCTCCTCTTCCTTCTCTCTCACATTTTTGTCCCATTTCTTACTCCATAATTCTACATTTCTTCCTGTTTTCCTCCTTTGTAGTGGCTTTTCTCCCTCTCCCTTTGACCTCCATTATTGAAATTACATTATTTTTTGCCTTCCTTAGTTTATTAGTTTTCTTTAACCTTTTTTGCATATATTTTAAATGCACATAGCCGACAATTATTTTGTTTTAATTAATATTACAACATGCTGGTGGTCATCATATTATTATATGACCTCTACTAGAAACTGCTGTTATTTCTGGAAGTTATCTAAACCAATGCTATTATCTCTAACTGAATTTACAATCTGTTTATATTTAAATGTTCTGTTTTATGATAAAGTCCATTCGATGTACCTGTTCATGCAAATAATTATTTACGGAGTTTTTCTTTCTTAGGCTTCCATTGTAAAATAGGTCCTGTCTCACAGGAACTTTCCAGTTAATAAAAACACTTCCAGTATAATGGGATGTAAACTTGCAGAGGACTGGAATCCCTAGAATGCATTCCCTGAAAACTTTTTAAGTGACTTTTTGCAGGGGACAAGCCCCCATATATCCCCAATGTGGAGGTAAGTCCCCACACCCCATGAACTTATATGTATCACGTACACAGTCACACCAACTCGAAGAAGATGAAAGTTCCCCAAAAAAGGACATCAGGGCATCATTGCTACCACAACTCACTGACCCTGATTTCCTATGGAGTTGCTCCAATCGCCAAGTTGAATTTTGAGAAAATTAGGCTCGAGAATTCAGTCTTCTTCCAGCCACTGGTAAACAAAAACAAAATAATAAATAAGTAGTTAAATTTGTTCAGAATGGCATAACCTTATTTAATTACCAGACTTCTGTTATAGTATTTATTAAACTGTGACATTCTTAAATAGACAGAAAAAAGGGCAGTTGTGAGGGATAAAGAGAAGATCATTGAAGTTCGGTTTGCACATCTTCTATCTTTGACTATAGACTTGGCCACATTAATTTCTGGTATAACTACTGAGGATGTCATGGTCCAACAGAATAATCCTAATACAGCTATATTATAGTAGAGATTCTTAAAATGCCAAGATAGTAATAAAATTATTTCATGCAATTGTTTTACACTAAAATTAATGTTTCTGGCTCTTTAAAATAACATTTCTTAGGAAGAACAGAAATATGAAGAGACAAGCACATTTTTTTCCATTTGTTAGTTAAAATGAGAAGAAACAAATGATCACAAATAAGAGCAGGTATGTGTGTGTGTGTGTGTGTGTGTGTGTGTGTGTGTGTGTGTGTGTGTGTGTGTGTGTGTGTGTGTGTGTGTGTCTGTGTGTGTGTGTGATGTGTGTGTGTGTGTGTGTGTGTGTCTTTTTCTGTTCTGAAGATTTATACTGGCATTAGCTCATGGTTTTATATGCATACGCTGTGGGTTAGAATCATCTGGTAAACTAACAGTCTAGGTTACAATCCTTTCCCAATTGAAACCTTCCTCTCATTTCCTCTCATGTCTCTGTTTAAACAACTTAGTTAATATTCATATATATATGCATTTTGCAACATAATTTAATATCCTTGTTCTTTGTCAACATGCTTATACTCCCTTATCCACTATAACCCTACCCCAGCACCAAGCAAGCATCATCAGCCTGTTGAAATTTTCCCACTTTATTAGAACTCATTTATCCCTGCTCTCGGATTTGAACCTACTTTTTATCCATTCTCTCTCTATTTCCTCCAATTAATAGCTTCATAGATTTTTTTCTTTCCAGAAACTGCATATTCACCCTAAACTCTCTTTCCCCTCTGTAATCCTAACATTCTGAAGTAATGTTTTATCCACTGCCTTATCTCATGCCTCATCCACTGCCTTCCGCCTTCTCCCAGCTTTACATCCTTTATCACTTTACCTTGTATTGTCAGTCACAGCCATCTATCCAATAACTATATCTCCATGTGCTCTACCAGTGACCAATTCCACTCCCTTCTCTTTAACACTGAAAAGACAAAGTAAGCAACCATTTTCTATCACCCTCTCATCTTTCCCTCTCCAAGTATTTCGCAAATTCTGACATTGTTTCTGTTCTACCTCACAAAACCACCATATATGACATTTCACAGCATTCCACTATACATACCTTCAATATAATGTCTCCTCCCAGCACACCTTATCATGTAATCTTTGCAGCATCTTGTAGAATGCATCAAATGCAAATCATATTGTGGACCTATCTTCTTTAGTATTCCAGACCCTCCATGTCTCATTCTCCTTCACCCAGGTTTGATTCAGTTTTTCATCCCTCTTTTCCATGCCTCCCCACCCAAATCCATATATATATATATATATATATATATATATATATATATATATATATATATAAATATATGTGTGTGGCTTACTATTAAAATGCTGAGCACCTGTTAGATAGAAATGGGAATGTTGAACAACAGTTAGACGATTCCCACTTTGTCTAACCTTCACAAGTGTGAGTGTTCAGATTCGTGAATGCAACAGTGCATTTACACACCTGTCTTTGGTATTCTGAATACAGATCGTGGTACAGTGGGTATCAGGAATAGCCCTTTTCCCCATTGTAGTGTGCTATTTTTTGCAGGGGGTGTGTAGGGGGGTGCAGGGGGGCATAGCCCCTCTGCAAAAAGATGTAATTTCATAGTGTGCACTCTGGACTTATATAAGTGAATGTCGAAAGTGCAAATTCGATTATGTTGGTGTGTGTAATTTGACATTCTGACCTACTTGATATTTTCAACTTCGCACATCTGAATCGCAGATGTAGACGAATTTTGTTTTGAACTTTGAGTATATGATAGTAAACCTATATATATATATATATATATATATATATATATATATATATATATATATATAGTTATACTTCCCACATTCTGATTTTGCCATTATTACACTCTTAATAGTCATATCTGTCTTGTCTTTTTCTCATCTTGCTACACGCCATTAACCTCTGCAAATTGCCTTGCGTACCAGTTAGTCTCTGTTCCCTTTAGGGAAACCTCCTTTCACCTTCACATAGCTATTTAACTTTCTATCATTACACAAAACCCACCAATCCTTCACCACTCTGAATGATTGCCCCCACTTTTTAATTGTAGTCCCAAATACCTTTTTTTTTTATTCTGCTATCCAATAATCTAAAATAAATAACAAAAATGCTGAACCAGGTGTTAAAACAAACCTTTAAATACAGTTTATTGAAGTTTACGTGCTTTCATTCTCTGTTTGGTGGAACGTCATCAGAAACGTGGCAGCCATATTGTTCTAGGGTTTAAATAGCCTTAAAGGCACAAAAACTCTGCAGCATTTAAAGGTATACACCATAAAAAACTTTCAAAATTGTCAAAGGTAGTCTAAAGCGTCATAATACAACCCTAACATTAAAACCAATTATCAGAACACTTAATAACTTTCAGAATAATGTTAAAACTATAAACATATAATGTTAAAACTATAACAAGCACTTTAGAAAATTGATTAAAAAATCAGATATGCACCATCAGATGAAATAGTTATACTTTGGCAGCTTTGAGTCTTATCATAGGTTTAACAGAAATGACATTGTTGATGCCTGGTGAATTGCAGGAATTCAGTAACAATTGTCAAAACATTTTATTTTGTTCAAGTATAAGCTCCCAGTCACCCCCTCTATTACTAGGTATAACTTTTTCAAGAATGCTGAATGCAAATTTCTTGAAATCATGACATGATAGTGAATATTTATATTAGCCATTCGCTTCAAGCCCTTTGCTAAATGAATAGTTTTGTTGATGAATTCTGTTCTGCAAAGGACCAACTGTCTTGCCAATGTAGAACGACAGACAAGAGGAACAGAAAGCAATGTATACCATACCGTTAGTGGTACAGTTATAGTGCCGCTTCACTGAGAGCAACCTGATGTAGCCAGCCACTGAAAAGTATGTTCCCTTGAGAATGTATCCACATTGCTTGCACATCCCACAACAATTCATGCCCCTTTTCCTATTTAAAGCATTTTGCATGTTGTGATTTTTTTCTAAAATAGTCTTTAAACTGGTACTGTTCTTGTACACAAATTTTGGCTGCTGGCCCAACTGGTCAAGCAGCTCAAAGGCACTAAAAATCTGTCTTCCAGTGACATTCAATGACGTTTTGTTAGGGAGGAAACAGCAGCGTTATACTGAATAACAAAGACCTGACTTAAGTCAGTTTTCTTACCAATCACATCAACAGTTAACTCATGGGGGCAACTCAGTAGGGGACTATATTTAATGTGTCTAACCTCTAAAATCCATTTCTTAAGATCCCCTAACAAAATTGAGGGGTACCCACAGTCCATAAATAAAATACAAAGTTTGTCAATGTCTTGCTTGAATACCAAGTTCAATTAGATTTCTTTTCTGCCACTTAGGGTGTTGACTGGTGTAGTGTAAGAAGGCATTTGAAAAAGTTTCTATTCTAAATAACTTAGACTCATGCCTCCCTTTAGATAAAATGTTGTATGGAATAATGTCTAGGTAGTTAACAGAACTGTCACTGGCCTGGTATGAAAGGTAAGAGAAGTCAGTAGAGCTATTCAAAAAATCCACACGTTTGTAAATCAGTGAGGTTCCCTTTCCATAGAATAAATTTATCATCCATGTACCTCATGTAAACCTCGACCTTGGAAAAAAGAGGGGAAGCAAATATTTTTGTGGTTTCCGAATACCATAGCACCATTTTCACAAATACTGGGGCCAAAGCTGCCCCCACCACTACACCCCTGTGTTCCTTGTAGTATTCCTCCTCAAAAAATCCTTTCACCTTCACATGGCTATTTAACTTTCTCCTATTACACAAAACCCACCAATCCTCCACCACTGTGAATGATTGCTCTCACTTTTTAATTGTAGTCCCAAATACCTTTTTCATTTTGCTATCCAATAATCTTAACAAATAACCTTCCCCTAAAATCCTATCTCATCTTTTCTAACTATACACTTATACACTTATACATCCAGACATCCATCTCACTCTGTATATTTCCAATCCCCATCCTTTCTGACCCTCTTCTTCCTCCTTTCACTTTGGAAGGCAAGTCATCGGCCCTCTATTCATCTATGTCCTGTTCACTTCCACGTTATAAAACCTAAAATGCAGCACACCCCATACACCCCACTGCCTTGTGCATCTTGCCCTCTCTTATTTTCCTTTTCATATGTACTTATCACAAACCCTTCGAATCTCCACTAACATTGGATTTTGTTGGTTGTTACCCACATTCTCCTCAAAATACAACACCTAGGAAAATAGAGTCTTACTAATTACCTCCACCCTGCCTGACAATCACCTCAATTTCCCAGACCAGCAACCTAGCATTTTAGTGGCCCAATCCTTTAACTCCATTCAATTCCTATGCATAATATTTTTATTCAATGAAAGCAACCCACATCTAGGTACTTTCCACTCACTGTACTGGGTAATTTATTTATGTATGTATTTATTTATACATAAATACATACATATAAATACATTTACTGACTGGAGCAGAGCATGGATACTAATGGACCAATTTTAGTCTCAGGCGGGGCTTTTACAACCAACTGTCTACAGCAAAGTAAATACATATACATTTAAACAACACAAATGTTCAAGCTGTTTACAATGAGCAAGAATATTTGATTAAAAAAACAGAGTGTTTATAGTTAAATTCCAATGTATTTATAGCCTGTATTAAGGTTTAACCTTTGAGTAAGTAAAATGTTTAAAGGTGTTAATGGGTTGGAATGATGGGCACCAGAAGGGTACAATAGTGTAGTTATCATTAGGATTACAGAGACAGAAGTAGGGACTTCAGACTGTGTAATGTCACTTGTCTGTGTAGAAATTGGCTCTAGGTGATCTGCTCACATGTACTAATGCCACCAAAAATGGGTATGGGTATGTGCCAGTGATAAGTAGGTTGAGGACCCTACCTACTCCAACCTACTTCATGGGTCCATGCCAATGATGGGAGTGGTATTTGTGCCCCTATTGGCCAGTGTGTGCCTTTCATAAAGCCTAGTAGCCCTAGATCAATAAGCAATTGGCCAGTTGGCACCCAGTTGTCCAGCTTGGGCTACCTGGGATAGCTCTGCTGAGTGAATGTTGGATGTAAAACCTTTCATCCTGCCAAACATGAAGTAAGTATTGCTACACTCAATATAGGTGCACTGATAAGACCTTGCTTGGAAGTGGATTACATAATGGTACAGAGGGGGCTGGACATGCTATGTATCTGGGAGACAAAATAGACGGGCAGTGCAGCAAAGCCCCTTGGCTTGGTATCCAGAGTCTACTACTCAGGTAGAAGACTGATTAAAAATGATTTGGGAATCATGGTGAGGGAAAGTCTTCAGAAGAGAGTTAGGGATGCTATCAGATTTAGTGACTCATGGCAATCAAACTCAAATGCATAACTACGGCAGTATTCATAATCACAGCCTGTGCCCCACAGCAGGGATGTGATACTGAGGCAAAGAGTACATTTAGACAGCAGGTGCAGGACCTACTAGATAAAGCAGGGCAACATGAATTGGTCTTGATAACGGGGGACCTGAATGCTCACATAGTGACAGAGAAGGGTATGAGGACTGCCTGGATTTACATGGGTGAGGCAACAGGAATAAAGACAGAACATGATATGAAGACTGCCTGGGTCCACATGAGTGGGGCAACAGAAATAAAGAAGCAGAATCCATTTTAGACTTTTGCCTGGCAAATGGCTTGATGCTGACCGACACATGGTTCAGCATGAAAGACAATCAGAAGATTATATAAAAGAGTGGCCAACATGTAACTCATGTGGTAAGAAAGGGTAACTGGGGTACAGTCAGAGATTGCAAATTCATGCACGTGAAACTGTTGGCATACAGTATAAAGCACTAGTCATGACAATCAGCTGCAAGCAGTGGTCAGAGAAGGCTCTAAGTTCAACAGACACTAGGCTGAGACTTGGAAGGTGACTGGAGCAAAAGTACACGAGTGAACAAAATACTCGATCCTTAGAATCTCACGAAGAAGAATGGTGATGCCTCAAAAAAGAATGTGTGGGGACTATAGACCAGATATGTGGCAGAGCCAGGTATGGAAATAAGGTACATAAGGAAAGCTGGTGGTGGAATGTGGAAGTTCAGGAAGTTATCAAAAGAAAGAAAGAGTGCAAGAAAAAGTGGGAGATAGTAAAAATGGACTAGGCTAAAAAGGAATACTGGTTGGCAACAAAAAGACTAAGAGAGCAGCAAAGAACAAGGCTTCTGGAAAATGACTCAGCAGATGTTACAAAAACTATATCAGGTAGCAAAGCAAAGAAAGATAATGAAGATAGGCACACTTCATAAGTGATTAATTTATTATTAAGTGATTTAAGAATGAATTGGCGCAGCATTTTATAATTAGTAGTGGGCGTGTTGTATTTTAGAGTTGTACAAATGTAGAGTTTTTTTGTGTTAATTCACGCTGATGATGCCCTATGGACATAGGGTGAAAGCACTTAGTCTGTGAATAAACAGTACTTTTGTTCTCCTTCCTACCAGTTTGTGGATTACTCAGCGTTTTGACACTTTTTTCTTTTTTGTTTTATGTGTACTTGCTCCTTTGAGCAAGTTTGCTTTATACTGTAATTATAATAACAAATTTAAAATAAAAAATCTGCTGTAAACCAAATATTGAACTGATAAAATTTTAATAAAACAATCTGTTGAATATAGGTCTTTGTCTTAAGGCTTTACCAGACTAATTCATTGCAGGTACATGATGCAATAAATACAAAAGTATCTTATGACTGCTACAACAATTTAGACAATTTAACACTTAAATTCTAATCTTTTTAATTTCAGTGAACTTTTGAAATTAATGTATTCATTTAAACAAGGATGGAAAGAGCCAATAAGAATTACCTACCACATATGTTCTTTATAATCCAATAAATTCTTCCAGTCCCCCTCCCCCCGGCAAATCACATTTCCATAATCTAAAAGATATAACAAAAATCTTAAAGTTTGTACATGAAGGACTATGCTTATATAAACAGTATTACTATTACCTTTATTCCTGGCATTCAGGTGCTAAATCCTCAAACAATGTTTCTGTGTTGTTCTCCTTTCCTAGAAAGCATCACATGTAGAGCATTCTGCTATATAGATTACAAAAGTAGATCTATAGTTAAAATAATTAGAAGACCCCTTACTCCTGCTTTATTAAAAAACAGAAAGCCTTTGAAATAAACTTACACTGCTTAATTTAATTCATTCCTTGGTTAAATAGGCTCTTGGTCTAAGTGTAACTTATTCCTTGGATTTGGATGCAATTACAAAGGTTATTAACAACTGGAGCATTTTAATGCCTTGTGCTGAACATGAAATGCTGTTTGCTATGACACCATTTAGAACTCTTTTCACAGTCCCCTGCTTTATCCATGTGTTTGCTGTTTTAACAACCTGTATCCACCATTTATTTATTTGAAATTTATTTATTTGAATATGTATTTACTAAGGTGTTAATTTTTTCTAGAATTTTATGTGTGACATTTGCTAGTTTTATAACTACATGTACCCCTATCTCCTATACCAGCTGGGGTCAACAAGGGATCTAAGGGCATCTTGTGCTGCTAACCATCCACTGGGAGTGTCACTTGTGGCCTGTTCAGCATTTCCACATCCCTTTGACAACTTCTGCAGGGTGCAATAGGTTGACCATTGCCAAACCACTCCACACTTCTGTGGTGAGCTTAAGACATGCCATCCCTTGGGTGAAGTACACTGTGATTGGCTTTCCAGCCTCTGTAAAGAAGCTCCACTCATTCTGTGTGGGCATGTACATGTTCTCTGCCCCTTTAGAATGGAACCACCCACTTCCATGCCACAGCCTCAGAAATCCAGGCTGCTAATTGAACCCATACCCCCTTGGCTGTAGAAAGAGTTTTATTCCTCTACACCATGTGTCTGACCCTTCCCAGCTTTTATTAAAAAGAGGAGAGAGGACACATTTCTAATGTATTCTTCTTGTTCTATCTTTAAGTGTTTCAGGGTAAAAGGCACCTTTAGTTGTAACACTTGTAGACAAAGTTTATTTCAAATAGTCCTTCCACAGTGCTTCTCTGTTTTGGGCTCTTGACCCTATAACTCTCCCCAGCCTACAATAGTCTGTGGAGCCATGTCCTTCTTTCCTATGGCTAGGACCCCTGGCTCTGCTTTTTCAGCAATAACAGATACCTATGACCCATTCTCCTGCAGTCTCCTTTAGGGCATTATAACTTGGGGCAAGGTCTAACTAGAAGAATCTGGGCATTATCTTAGACCTGTTACATAATATTGAGCGTATATTCATCACAGAGACCAGGACTGATGATAACTTTGATGTACATCTGACAAGTGCTATTTGAGGCTGTGTTATCATCAGCTAGTGTTCCAGATAGGGTGGGATTAGGGGAACTGGCATCCTAGGTAAAGGTCTCTATGGGTTGTAGATTATCTGAGGTGCGTTTTAGAGCTTTACTCCAACCATTTGATGCAATGATGGTCTGAATAAAAATGACAAAGGAAAGAAATTCAGTCTTACTTTGGGGCCTTTATATATGATAGCAGCATAGAGGGTTAACAAATCTGGTGAGAATTGGAATGCATGAGATATGGGGTTATTGATGCCACCTGCATACATAAGTTTTGGAGGTATAAAAATATTAAACTTTACTGGGATGATTGCACTAATGCGTGGGAGGCAAGTTTTGGGAAAAAAGTGCCTAGAAAGTGGAAATGTTGCTTGTTTGGTGTAGGAGAGGAAGAGGAAGATTGGGCAAGTCTGAAAATTTGATAATATTGTATATGGGGGTTGGGTCAGAAGTTACATTGCTAAGACTTGAAAGACTGAAGATCATGGAGGAAAGAGGAGATAAGAAAAGATAATATCAGTACATATCATAGGATCAGAGAGTCATAGGAAGTTACTAGGCTAATGGCCCTAGGGCCCTTACAAGTCTAGCCAAGTTCTTACACTTATTTCCATGATCAGCAGCTATTGACCATGTCCAAGAGGGAAATGGGTGGAATCCCATAGGGTGAATTTATGGTCACCCATCCAACCATTCAGATTTTTTTTGAAGAGGGCCAACAATGTACTCTGTTTGACATGAAGTGAGGAGTCTGTACCAAAGGTGCAGTAACCTCTGGGAGACAAATCTGTCCCTCCAGCAGGTTTTATTAATGTCATGTACCAGGTTAAGGTATTTAGAGCAAGTAACCTGTGTACCATTTGACTTATGGATATGCAGCATTTCCAATAAAGCAGGGTCAGAGATTGCCTTTTATGCAAGGCAGAGATCACCTCTCAGTCTGTATGAAACAGAATAAAGTGACAGTAATTTCAGATGATTCCCATAGGACAGATGCTGAAGACCTTGAGTTCTCCTTGTGAGGAACCGTTGTGTTTTTTCCAATTGCTGCAGGTGCTTGGAAAGGTACATACCAAAAGGGGTGTTGTACTCAATTATTGGCCGGATGGGGAAAGAGTACAGGGAGGTTATAACTTCTTTTTTTTTTTGGAGGCAATGCCCTTACTTATGACATGAGCAGTATAGAATGCCCTTCTTACCACTGTGGAGACATGGTGGTCAAAGGTAAGGTTGCTGTCAATCTGTATGCCCAGGTCTCTTAAAACTGAATGCGTACTTAAGATGTTGCTATTGTTGTGGTAGTCAGCAGAAACATTGCTTTTACTGAAATGAATGATAATACATTTTTTTGCATTGAGTTTAAGGCCATGACTTTGGCACCAGTCATTTGTTTGTGTAAGATCCCCTTGTAGGATGTTGACATCATTTGGAGATTCGATGACTGCTCCCAGTTTGCAGTCATCAGCAGACTTTGTCAGCCACAGACCTTTAGTTTTTGCTTGTACTTTGGAGAAATACATTCCAAACAGTAGAGGTCCCAGGACTGATCCCTCATGAACACCACTGTTTACACATATCATAGGCTTTTGAATGGATAGGACAGAACATTTAAAAGTGTACAAGGGGTGGCTGAAAGCAAGGTTATATTATAAGCTAAGTAATACCTTGGATACTGAAGAGAGTGTAAGCCAATATTAAAATGCAGTGTGTGCTATCTCGATGGGGATTTAAATGTGGAATAAGATATTTTGCTTTAATTTTGATATGCTAGTTGCAACGTTTTGGGTAAAAGGTAGAAATTTGTATAGGTTATGAAAATGTTTACGTCTGGAATGTGTTGTTGATATCTGTTATTTTGTAGACTGCATATGGAATAACAAAAAAAGTGTTAAAAAATAAAAAATAAAGTCTTACATTTTTCTTTCAAGGAAGAAAATAAGTTGTGTCAGACAAAATAAGATTTTATTTATTTATTTATTATTTGTTGACCAGGACAGTCCGACTGAGCTTGCACCCTTTTTCAGTGGAGGCCTGGGGACAAAAGCTCCACATACAAACTATACAAGTTAAACAAATTTACAGGAGTGAAGTAAAATACAATAAACACAATAAAAGTTTATTATGGTCATTCTACTTGTACACATATTGATGGAAATAGGCAGTGTATTGTGGATTCATCTAAGCTGGACAACAGTGTTATAACTCGAGGGTCTTCTTCTTCTTCCTCTTTTGGCTTGTCCCGGTTAGGGGTCGACACAGCGGAACTCCGGTCCGCTAATGATCGGCAGTAGATTTTTATGGAGCCGAGGTGCCAGCTCAATGCCCAACCTTCAACGAATGCACGACCATTCACACATGTCGTTCGAATGCCACTTGACCACAGGGAGAACATGCAGACTCCACACAGAAGGCGCTCCAGCTGAGAATCGAATGGGAGAACCTCTTGCTGTGAGGTGACAACGCTGCCGCTGCACCACCACGGCTCAGTGTTATAACTCAAGGGTATAATACACAAAACACTGAAGAAGAATCTTGTACCTTCAATGAGAAGCAGCAAATTTCTTCACCTGGTTCTAGTATGGATATTTCAACAGGTACGCCATTGCAAGTTTCACATAATGTAATTAATTCATCTGTTGTGGGCCATGGAGTGATAGCTCACCTTAATATTAGAAGTATTAACAAGAAAATACACCACCTGCATGCACTCCTGGACTTGCACTCATTTGATATTCTATGTCTTACAGAAACCTGGCTAAGACCTTCTACTCAAGACCAGGAAATTACCCCTCCTGGCTATAACATACTTAGATGTGACCGCAAAACCAAAAAAGGCGGGGGTATAGCCATTATCTATAAATCTAATCTCCAAGTTACCCTCTATAATGAGCTTCCATCACTAGACACCAAATCTGAAATATTGTCTACTAAACTCCAAATTAACAACACCAAATCTATCTACCTGATTTGTATGTATCTTCCCCCTGGAAACAATACTAATACTCTTGTAAACTTACTTAATTTCCTCTCTACCGAACTACCCCAGGAAACCATTGTACTTGTTGACTTCAACATAGACTGGTTAACCTGTACTTCCCAGAACCCTACTAACCACATAAATCTCTATGGATTCTCTCAATTAATAACCACTCCGACTAGAATCCACAAACCTAACAGGAAAGAATCTACTCTTGACTGGATCCTTATTAATAACCACCCTAGCAATTATACTCCAGGAACCCTTCCTGATAATATTAGTGACCATATGCTTACTTACATTACTAGACAAATATTTCATATCCCAACTACTCATAAACTCAAAACTTCCCGCTCAAAAAAATTCTTTAATCCTGATAGTTTCCTGAATGAATTGCAAGCATGTGACTGGTCACCACTGACCCATCTTGAACTTGATGAGGCTGTGACCTACTTCAACACTAACTTTCTTCAAATCCTAGAGTATCACGCACCTTATCGCTCTACTAGGATAAGAACCAAATCTGCCCCATGGCTAACAAAACAAACTAAGCAAAAAATGATCCTTAGAAACAAAATATGGGCTAAATGGAGAGCTACCAAATGTCCATCTGATCACCTCCTCTTTAAACAGTTAAGAAATGCCACCAAGAAAGATACTCTTAGAGACAAAAAAGACTTCTATCTTCACCTCCAACAAACCAGTCAACAAACTCCACAAAAATTCTGGTCAGGGATAAACAAACTTCTTCAACCAAGACATTCGACTACTCCTGCCCCATTAGACTTCAACCACAATAATTCCAACCAGATCCCTGATGCCTTTAATAAATATTTTACAGAAGCCATTCAAACCCTAGCCGATTCTTTACCTCCATCTACTGCTTCCCCACCAAATACCTCCAAAACTTCATCTCATACCTTTCATATACAACCTGTTCCTACATCTCTTATCCATAAGCTACTTAAGAAACTGAAACCTTGCACCCCATCTGCCGACCGACTCCCATCTGAATACCTACAAATTGCTGCAAATGCTATAGACTACCCCATATCTATACTTATTAACAGGACTATCTCTGAAGGCAAAATCCCTACCATATGGAAAGTATCTCACATAATCCCTCTACATAAAGGTGGATCTTCTATTGAGCTTTCTAACTTTCGCCCTATTGCCTTACTCCCCCCATTAGCTAAGATAATGGAAAAATGTATTCACAAACAATTACTAAACCATCTACTACAAAATAACCTACTAGCCAACTGCCAACATGGCTTCAGACCATTCCATAGCACAACAACTGCCCTTCTATCCTTCACTGACTCTATAAATAAAAATCGTAACAATAACTCCTTTTCCTCTGCACTATTTATTGACCTGTCAAAAGCCTTTGATATGGTTAACCATAACTTACTTCTAGACAAACTAAAATACCATTCTCTTGATCCACTAGCACTACAATGGTTTAGGTGTGATCTTCAAAACAGACAGCAAGCAGTACTTTGGGATAACAATCTGTCTTCATTACTCCCAATAAATATTGGAGTCCCGCAAGGCTCAATCTTAGGTCCCCTTCTTTTTTCCTTATTTATTAATGACCTACACTTGAACATACCTCAAGCCACCTGCATTCAATATGCAGATGACTCGACCTTAATATGTACTGCTAAGAACGTAGTCTCCCTCCAGTCCCTCACCCAAACTGTTTTCCAAAATGTTGAAAAATGGTTTATGCAACATTGCCTCCTCCTTAATCCCAAAAAAACAAAACTACTACTCTTTACTCCAACTCATAAATCATCCACACCATTCTTCACCATAACCTCTAACAATGCTACCAACATAACCCCAGATACTACCACCCACCTACTAGGTGTTACAATTGACAATCGTCTTAATTATGATGACCATATTAACGCCACTATAAATTCTGTTAACAAAAACTTGGTACTCTCTATAGAATTAAACCCTTCCTTACCCCCTCAGCCAGGAAAACCATTGCCCAGACCCACCTCATCTCTACCCTTTTCTATGCCTCTGCTATATATACTAACCTATCAAAAAACAACATCACCAAACTTTCTATCTGTTACAATAGCATAGCTAGATTCATTACATGTACTCCCTTCAAAACTCACCACTGTCTTAACCTCAAACAACTAGGATGGCTAGAATTGCATAACCACATACTCTGTCAACAGTTACTTATCACTCAAAAGATCCTATACCACCCCAATGATACCCCTATCCTCACTAATCTGATTTCACCTTATAAAAATCTAGCTACACTACGTTCTGCTAATAAACTCCTGGTCTCCTTGATTAAATCTAACAACAAAGCTGGCGACTCACTGTTCTCAAACACTATAGGTAAAAACTGGAATCAGCTCCCTCCTGAACTTTCTAACCTAGCTTCTACTTCTCTGTTTAAAAAACATATTAAAGAACATCTTAAAACTCAGTGGCTTTGTCCTTGTGCTAACCCAGACTGAAATATTTTCCCCTCCTACTCATACCCCTTTCCCCACTCCCCTAACTTAGGCCTCCAACCTAGGCCTCTAAATCTTGTTACTTTTTTTCATAGTAAGAGGATAAATTATAAATACTTTACTCTGATGTGCAATACCTGTTTTGTTTTACTTAGTTTAACTTTTAGCATAATGTCTATCCTATAATTTTATTACTATATTATTTCTTTTAACCAATGCTACCACTGTACTGTTTTCATACATGTCTTTGTTATATGTTGTTAACTTTGTTGTACTGTTCATGCTGGAGCTTTTCTCCCTGGGCCTCTACTGAAAATGGACAAATATCCAGTTAGACTAGCCCGGTCAACAAATGTAAAATAAATAAATAATCAGGTCAATTCTTTGTTGGACAATACTCATATTATAAATAATGATGTACGAGGACAGGGGGTTAATAATGTCAGCAATATTTTTTGGAAAGCACCCCCACTTAATGAATGGCTAATTAATGAACAACAAAATAGTGTGAGCATTCTAAATAGACAAGAAGAGGGGGTCGCAATAAAATTGCTGCTCAACCAGCTGGACAGTAGATTACGTAGAATGAAAAAGTTGCAGGTTGAGAACATTTATCTATGTGATTGTATTGCCAATATAATTGTACCGAAGGGCCTACGAGCATGGTGTTATCCTTCTGGTTTAATTTAGAACTCTCCCTTGCACATTGAACTGTTAGCCATGTATGATCAGCATGGCTTTGAGTTACTAGAAATGCTTATCAAATATAATAGTAAAAGGTGGACAATTTACTTGTAGAATGTAATAGTCTGGAAACTCAACTGCAAGCTGAAAAAGAATATGATAGGGATAAATATGAGCACCAGAGGATCTACGGAAATATAGAGCAGATCATAATGGAACTTAAGCAGAAAAAACAAAGAAAATTACATAGAGATAAACAACAGTATAATAATGGACAAGCTGAGCCAACACCACCGAGAGTGGGACATGTAGCATTTGGGGCTGTTAATGCTGTGAACAGCAACAATCATGATCAAGTAGAACAACAGCAGGAAATGCCTAATAGTAGCTTGCAGGATGGTCAATAAGGGGTAGCATTTAATTTGTATCATGAACATTTTCCACCTCTAAGAAGATCCGAAAGGATAAAAAATCGCAACAACCATAATAATAATAACTATAATTGGTCTGGTAACCAGGATTTTTACACATCTTTCAGAAGGAACCAGAGGAGGGGAGGTTTTCAACGGCAAGGCAGAGGGAGGAGATACATTTAGTGACTTTAAATATGGACAACATTAATGTAAATGATCACAAGACTGATGTTTTTGAGTTAACTAATGATGTTCTTAATGATGTTGTTAATGATGCATTTAACGAGGAAAAAAAACGGTAATAGTATTCAATACTATCAAATATTTCAATGTGTATAATTATTCTGGAGCCAGTATTAATGAGGAAATAGTTAACTTATTGAGTAAGGGGCTCATATTTGTCCCAGCAAATGGAGTTAATCTGGCTGAAGTGTTAATTGATCTTAAAATGTTTTTACGTAAGCTTAACTTCAGAATCTTGTTTGGTGATGATTCTAACACTATCAACAGTAGTTCTCACAATATTTTGCACATCCATAGCACATTCAACCCCCCTCTATATCCAGTGCATTCAATTTATGAGAAAGTATGTGAACTGGATATTAGGCACACATTATCTAAGGGAAGAAGCATCACAAGGATGATTTAATGATTAATGAGAGGGAAATATTAAAATTTCTCACTCAGCAAAATCTAAGAATTATGAAGTCAGATAACGGAGGGAGGCTGGTAATTATGGATGTGTTTGACTATAATGATAGAATTCTCACCATATTAAGTACAGACACATATCAAGAAATTAGTAAGAATGAGTTGAATGCAAAATACAGAAGAATACATATAATGTTGAATGACATATTCCTTGAAAATAGGATAGAAGTGGATACTTATAATTATCTAAATATTATTTCTCCAATTGTTCCCACCATATTCGGAGCTCCTGAAGTGCATAAGATTGAGATTGGTCCTCCATTACATCCTATAGTTGATGGATGTAACTCCATTACTTACACAAGCGCTAAATTTCTGGATAATAGGTTAAAAAAGTTTTTATGTAACCAATCCCAAATCTGTAAAGACTCATGGCATTTTCTTGCGTTAATTAACAATAGTCAATATTCAGAACAGGTTTTATTTCTGACTGTGGATATCAAGGATTTATTTTCACTTATTCCCCATCAGGAGGGGTTGCATGCTATCGAAACTTTCCTTTTGGAACAAGGGATACAGCAGTTGGAAATTAATTCATATATTGCCCTCTTTGATATAGTTCTTAAGGGCAATTACATCCAATTTAATAGTAAATATTTCCTGCAGCTAGTGGTTGTTGCCATGGGCTCCACATGTGGCACCATATTTGCCAACATGCTAATGGCAGTTTGGGAGGGACAGTATATATCAAACAGTATTTTTTATGAACATATCAGTTTATATCTACATTACCTGGATGATATTTTCATTGTATGGAAGGATGACGATTTGGCTCTTCAAGATTTTTTGACCTATATTATGGAACAGCAACCTATTTAAAATTCACATATGAGATCAGTGATCAATTATTTGGATGTGAATTTAAGTAACAACAGGACTATGAAAAGATTTAAGGCTAAAATTCACAGAAAGTCAACATATTCAAATTTGTTTTTGGATTTTACTAGTGCACATCCTATAATTAATAAAAGAGCAGTTGTCAAAGGTCAGTTTGTCCAGGCCGAAAAGATGGTGAGCCTGGACACTGGTTTTAGCATCGATGTGAAGGACTTATAGATATGTTCAAAAAAAGAGGATATCCAGACCAAATTATGTATGAGCTATATAATGAGGGCAAAGTTAAAAGAATGAATGGTCATTTTTTTACCTATTCTTAATTATAATGGAGGTGATCAGATAATGAGAGTAAATGGAGATCAATTTGATAGTTCTACAATATTTATAACAACTTTTGGTACGCATTTTTATGAAATTAAAATGATCATGTTAAAGAATTGGACAGTCATTGATGATGTGCAGATTAGGAATAAATTAGGTGATGGATTTAAAATGGTAACAAGGAGGGGTAATAACTTAAAGAATTTGCTTGAAAATGGTAGTCGAAAATACCAACTAATAAAGGTAGTATGAGTAGATGTGGTATGTTCAATTATTGTAAATATATTCTTCATGGCCAATTTTTTGCAATAAAAGGAAAGTAGTATAATATGCAAGGCAGGTATAATTGTAACTCTAAGAGAGTTGTTTATGTTGCCTTGTGTCAAACGTGCTCAGCATATTACATTTGTAAAACCACCAGAGCATTAAAGGAAAGAATATATGAGCATATAAATGCAATTAGAAAAGATGTGCTTACTAATGTGTTAGCTAAACATGTACATGAGCACAATAACTATAATTTTAAGTTTTGTGTCATCCAACAAATTATGGAAAATGAAAGAGGTGGAAATTGGAAAAAGCTGAACAAGTTTGGCAGTTGTGTTTATATGCAGATGCTTGGCCTGGATTGAATGACTTTTGCACAATCAACAGCATTCTTAAATTAAAGGCATTAAGTAGATAGAATATTGTTATATGCATTAGCAATAGGTTAGCCATTCTTATTTCATCTCATTTATATTATTTCATAAAATAGTCTTTAAAAATAATGCTATTTTTTTAAATAAAGCTGGTTCATTTAATTGCTTATATATTGTCAAACATTTTTATCATTTGATTATTTATAGGGTGTATTGTGTCTATATGCATTTTTAACAATATATGTATTGTATACATTTTTACGCAGCAAATGGGTTAATTATGGTCAAACTACATCATTTCCTGTTTATGAATGAATGGGCGGCAAGTTTGAATTAGATTTAAATGGTAGTAATGTAGTGTTTGTCTACGTCTGATGAAGTTTGCTATTTTATGTAAATGAAAAGTGCTTAACGATTAATAAATAAGGCTTTTCATTTACTTTTGTCTGCCATAATTTTATTTTACTTATTTAATTTTATTTTATTTTTGTTTTATTTATTTATTTATTTATTTTTACAATAAAAGTTTAATGATAGAAAGTTAAGCAGATGTCCATTACAGTACAAGTAACAGATTTCAGCAAATGAAGCATTTCAAATAGGTAGTAAGTATTTAGGAGGATGGTAAGAACAATTTCACAATAAACTGAGAAGATAAATACTTATGAATATATATAAATCATATCTGGGAATGGTGCCTGTTGCCCTACATTCCTGCACACACACAAAAAATACAATCATATATTTGAAGGGATTGCTGCCAAAACATAAATACAGCATGCATCTTCAACCCTAACGCCAAGTGACAGCCACCTTATGTGTACCATTCTGTTGTCAGACTGGGATGAAACTGAAAGAACAAATTGAATGCACTAACGTATTTCAATCTTTTTACTGTCAGATATATATAAACAGCATATCTTGAACTCCCTACCCCCAAAAGTTAACCACATATATACACAATGGATGTCGGTTTGTGAGGCAAATGAAAAAGATAATCAAATTAATATATTCAGACATGTTGCTCTTAATCAGTACACTGCTCCTAGATAACCTATAACAAACACCCTTCTGTGCATGCCTCCATGGCTTCTTTGAAAAGTTAAAGGTAAAATGACCACATTGTTCCCAAGCCAAAAACAAGCTCCACTGAAATTCTGTGCACACTTCTGAGGTTTGTGAGCAAAAGAAATAATAACCACGCTGTTATAGTCACCTTATTTGCACACCTGTGATGAAAACTAAAGTAATGACCAAACCATCCCCTGTCCCCAAAACAAGCTACAGCTACCTTCTAAGCAGACCCCTGAGTGGGGACAGTTTTAGACTAGGTACACATATGCAGTCTGATATTTGGGGACTACCAGGATCCCTGAAGCTGCAAGAGTGAGGCTGATCTGTAATTACTTTTGTACCTTATTTTTGAATGGTAATAAGCTGCCAGTCCCCCTTCACTACCCCAAAGAGTTATGTATGTGCCTGACAATATTGTGTGTCCAGACTGGGCCCATAGTGTAGGGTACAGATTCCCAACTGCAATTCAGGCAACCAGGGTTCAGTTAGTATAACTGGCAGGTTTGGATGTAGGCATGGAGGAGGAGGAGTGAAATGACATATTCCAGTCATCTCTCCCTTATGGAGGGCTGGGTGCACACACACACACACACACACACACACACACACACACACACACACACACACACACACACACACACACACACACACACATACATACTGGCCATCAAAGAGCAGTGGTAGAAGTAAAACAGATGTTAGATGCTTTTGTCTGCCATGCTTATACAAAAAAGAGACAGAAAGAAGTATCTAACAGGTTTTAAAACCATTAGTTCTATAGAGGGGTTATAATGCTGTTCAGTTGTCCAGTTTCATGCTCTTAAGTTTTTTCCTCAAGATTTCGGACCTACAGAGTAAAAGTAAGAGTGAAATGTTTAGAAGTATACCTCTCGTTCACTGAGTTTCCATGATCTGAAAGTGAGAATATTGAATTAAGAAGGTCAAGAAAGATGGGAGAGCTGTTTAGCATCTGTTTTATTTTTGTTGTTTTTGATATACTAGAGCAGGGGTGTTAACCTTTTGGCTTGCCAGGGCCACACTGAGTGAACAGAAATTGTCTTGGGGCCGCATATAAAATATATCATATAGTTAACTCTTTTGCTGCAACGGGTTACCAAAGTCGACCTCCTGGCTGTACTGTAGATGCATTAGAACAATGAATAAATGTAATAAATGCCTAATATTTGCCTTAAAATTCTAATTTTTAATCTAACAGTTAACTCTAACATTTTAGTTTATATATATATATATATATATATATATATATATATATATATATATATATATAGATTTTTTTTTTTTTTATATACAAATAAACAGGTATGAAATCCTTCCATTTTTAGGAGATCATACCTCTTGGTTTTGCTGGTTTCTTAAAGATGTTTTATGGCACATAGGGAAGAAGCTCTGACTGAATCACAGACAGCCTAGGTAGATTATCACCCCAGGTGCTGGGGGAGCCAGTGATGTGGGAAGAGGAATGATGAGGTACAAGGCTGCTCCTTTTTGGAGGCGGGAGGGAGCAGAATGTGAGAACATGTTCAAGGGCACACCCAGGATACAAGATCTGGTGGTGACGCTATAGCTATGACAACAGCCATCAATCAAGTTGCTAGATGGCTGGGCAGAATACAGGGCATATTATATGAGGAGGTGGCTCCCCATGGCACCCCTATGCAACCACCATGTGATGTATAGTATACAAGTATACTGTGGGTGAGTAGGGACACAAACAAAAAACTCAGCTGGACAATTATTGCACCTGTGCATGCCTGTCCACTGCCTGAATTTGGATGTTACTAGGCCCTTGGGCTGAGAAATCTTCTTATTTAGAGTAACACACTCATTGTGGAGGGGACAAATCCAAGGAGATGTCCAACATCATGGGCTTCATTAAGTATATCAGAGGTATGGGAAACGCTGCGGATCTAAAGTCAGCAGAAGATACCCAAAAAGTATCTTTATAGCAAAGATTTTTCATATTGCCATTATTTGCAATCATGATGTCTGTTCTAAGATGCAGACTTGTTAGATAGTATGAAGACCAGAATGATCAGTAAAACTCAAGAGATCTGCATTGGTATTTATTTGTCTTAGCAGAGTAAAGGATATCAGTGCCATTATCACAAGAATATGATGTGGAATCAATTATCTTTAAACCTCCAAATACTAACTGATATCTGTTTGGCCATTTCTACTTCCTGTACATAAATGGCTATATTTCCAAAAAGTATACTATAGTACCAGAACATTTTCAAGGCATGGTACTGGAATAATTACCTGTAATAAAACTCATAATCTGTGCTCTCAGTTCCAAAGGCAAAGGAAAAGTCCATCTTGAATTTTAATTATAAAACAAAATTGAATACCAATTTTTATACTACAGTATTCACTTCTGTACAGAAATGCATCTTCTTTTTAGGCAAAATGTTACAGCAACACAAAGTATTTATGTCATTGGTAAGATTTTTTTTTTAAAACCGAATGTTTTACGGAAGTAGTCTATCAATGTCTTACTACCATACCCACCTAGATATGACACTGTCTAGAAATGTCAATATCCCTACATCACTCTTCCTCGTATCATTATAAAATTATCAGGACAAACAAGAGAATATTCAACTTTATACAGCCCACTGCATGAGCTAACAGAATCTAGAAAAATAGGCTGTCTATTCTCAAATATGTAAATGTCTTCCTAAACAAGTAAAATAACTGTAGGCTATACATTTAAAATGACAGTAAAATCATATAGTCTGAGGAACAGCTATTATTTTAGATATGATTTCAGAAGACAACTCTAATGATAGGATTCTGAGATATACTTACTTGTCCGCCTGTAAATTATGAAATGAATATGAAAAAACAGTAAACAATGTGTATATAGTAATATTAGCGATACCTAGTCATACAGGACTAAACTTGTGACTCTCTTGAAATGTTCTAACAAGTTTCACAGGAAAATATGCCAGAACACTCACTCCAGAATTTACTTTCTGTTGCTGACTTCAAATGCAAAGACACATACACAATTGTATCTTCATGTAGTGTGGGTCACTGTTTAAGTCTAAATTTGGTAGGAAGCATAGGTCTCACCCTCTTAAGAGGTCAATGTGGAACACACACCCTGACAATGTGTGACAAACAGGCAAAATGTGGAACACCCTATTTTCACGCTGCACGAAAACGCACCATTTCCACGGTACCAAACTGAAGTGGTTTTTAAGCAAAATCAGTAAATGGAAGTGTATATGAAGCAAGAGTAAACACTGTACAAAAAAGCATGTAACTGAAGTCAAAAATGGTACTGTATAATCAGAAAAACACTACAATAACTAAGTACGCAGTCAGTGACAAATCCCTTACAATCAGAAAGCAAAAGCACCAATTCTGATAAGACTAAGCACACACTTTTTTCACTGAGCAATTCACGTGTTCATTATCAGTAAAATTCCTCACTTTGAGTCTTAAATTGTCCATGTTCCTTGAAGTTCCACATTAAAAGGGGCAGTTACACAATCAGTTTTAAAACAATTTTAACAGATATTCACAGACAATACATATTTGTATGAGCTCCTAGCTGAAGTTATTAGCAAGCTTTTCTGCCCTATTACAGACAGTGAGGAAGGAGAGCTCAAGGTGCAACCCTTTAAACATAAAACACTTAGGTTGCAAGAATCCCCCCACCCCTAAATACACAGCAGAGAATTCCCCTATACTCTACAGCACTAATACACTGTAATACACAAAAGACTTAACTGATATACATGGTAAATAATACTGAATCATATTACTCAGAAAAATAACTTAATATTTCTTTTTTTATGTTAACTCTTAGTTGAAGTTATTAGTAAGCTGTTCTGCCTTCGTACATAGAGTGCAAACACTGGAGACAGAACATCCCTACCCCTCTAAAAAATACTAAGCTGACAGACTTTACCTACCCCCACCAAATGTACTGCAGAGAACTTAGCTATCCTGTAGAACATAAAGTTTAAAAATAGACAAAAGCTTGCCTATTCTTTCTCCTCTGTTCTAGCAAAACCTGGTCTAAAAGTAGGCACTTACCTGTATGCAAAGATATACCACCAAAAGATACATTTCCCCAGAGAAAAAAATCACAAATCTTTTTGTGAGTACGGGCTTGCACGTTGTACTGCAGATTCCACTCTCCACTGTTCTCTGTTCCATGATCCTAATATTCTTCCTTGCTTGAAGGTAAACTGCTGTAGTCCCCAGAAGTTTGCTGGCTGAAGAAATAATCGTCAGTGCCAGAAGAATCCTGAATCCTAACACTGCTGCCATCCAAAAGAAAAAAACGATTGTTGCCACAAAGAAAAGTAAAGTGCTCCCAGCAGTACATCGCAGAGGCACGAAAACTGTCACCCGGAAGTGTCTCATTATTTTTCCGCTTCTCCTGGTTGGCTCGCTTTGCATCAGTAATCAACCTCTGATTGGCTCATAATACCTTTATGCTGATTAGCTATTTTCGTAGTATATGAGCCAGTCAGAATGCGCAAAGCGGAACCAACACTCAATGCGGAACAGCGGAACTTTGTGAGTTCTGTGCCTTAAATGCAGCACGTTCCACATAATCCAGAGCACATGGCAGCTCAGGTAGGAAGAGGAAGTGTAAATCCGCCAATATAAAACTTCCTTAAGAAAAATATGCTTAGTTTTTATTTCTGAAGCAATATCATCATAAAACAGTTATGTTCTGATGTACTGCATCCCTCTGAGCAAAAGTCATACCACCAACTATAATGGAAACTGTTTATAATGCAGCAACTGGACTTTAACTATGCATGTCAAATAATCCATATATCAATCCCTCTGATTTATTAACAAAATATTCAAGGAATTATAACATGATGTTCTGACAAAGAAATACAGCCTTCTACACTTAAAGACTTAGCTGATTGCCACCCATTTGTTCCCCACTCTTTGTGAGCTCGGAGGAGATACCAGACATTCTTTGAAAATCCGTACAGTTGACAGATACGTTAATTCAGTACAACACTCTCTGTCTCTCACACACACACACACACACACATACACACACACACACGCACACACACACACACACACACACACACACACACACACACACACACACACACACACACACACACACACACACTTCTACTTTCATGCACACAAACATTTTGCTTTCATGCATGCACTCACTCACTCACTCACTCACTCACTCACTCACTCACTCACTCACTCATCACTTACCTATTAATACAGTTAGGTGCTGTCCCTTTCAAAGGCAAGGAATGCAAATCCGTACATGAATCCCTCTTCAGTGCGAACACATACTGATTCTTTGGCACAAAATAACACAGCAGCGCAAACACACAGATCCTACTTTGGCGCGAAAAAAACTAAATGGGAAGGGTGCTTTGGTGCATGTGCACACCAACTTTGTGGTTACAGATCACTGTCATGAAAAACAAACGAAAAAAGTGTTTTGGCACATGCGTACACTGAAGTTGCAGTTAAAGGTCGTGGGCCGCATGAAAGAGCTCTGACATGCGGACCATGGGCTGCAGGTTGGACACGTCTGTACTAGAGCTTTGTTTTTTTTTTTATTTTACATACTACAGGTTATGATTCAATCCCTTTTCTTTATCATATATAGTGGCAGTGTTTTTAATTCTTACTTGACACACTATTTAGTCAAATTATTGGAGTCAGGATTTTGCATAACAAGGTTTTTGTTTCAGCTTATCATAGTGGAATATAGTGGAAGCTTTGTATAACATGCAGATGACTGCATTTCATCTTTGTAAAAGATTCCAAGGGTGTAGCTAGGCATACTCAGTGTATTCAAAGGAGTAAGTTTTTCACAGGAGCATTTCAAAAACTTTATGGCTGTACTGAGGACATAAATTTTAGAAGTAAGCTTTTATGTCTATTAATTTTTTTTTAAAGAAAACATGAATGATCACAGACATTTAAGTGAATAAGTGATTAGCAAAACTAATTTTAACTTGTCCCAAGGTTCTGTGACCACATTATTAATTATATTAGTTTTGAGGTATAGGAGGCAAAGCCTGCCCTGTCACTGGCCTACAGCTTTTTTAAGTGGCTCTGGTAGATCATGTTTCACTTACAAGTGATTAGTAGAAATGTACCATATTCATTTAAGAAATACATTGTCAGTTCAGATGTGTTCTTTAGCAACATAGACTAGACTTTGATTGCATGACTATGTTCTGCTGCTTATGCAAAAAGAAAATTCCTTGAACATCATGTCATTTTTGTAGTCAGATTCAAAAGTAATTTGGTGACTTATTCCCAATATTTGCGGTGGTGCAGCGGTAGTGTTGTTGCCTCACAGCAAGAGGTTCTCCCATCTGATGTTCGGCTGAAGTGTGGGGAGTGCCTTCTGTGTGGAGTCTGCATGTCCTCCCCACGATTTGTTGGGCATTTGAAAGACATGCGTAAATGGGCGTGCCTTTGTTGAAGGTTGGACGTCGAGCTGGCACCTCGGCGTTCATGAAAATCTACTGCCAATCATTAGCGGACCGGAGTTCTTCTGTGCTGACCCTTAACCGGGAAAAGCCGAAAGACCAACAACATTCCCAATATACAGTCTATGTGTAATAAGAACAGCACCTTAGACTACTAGTGCATTTATTTTTGGATAGCACTTTTTTTTTGTTGTTGTTGTTAAAAAGAACTATATATAAAGAATAGCAAACAAAAAAAAAATCCACTTAAAATTACCTTAAGCTGACAGTTTTAAAAAAAAACCTTATTAAGACAATTAACAGTGTTGACATGCCTCAGGTATAATGTTATAATGCAAAATTAAACCAAAAGAAACAAATCATTCTTTAAATTAAGAGTCTGGCAAGGCATCCCAGCTACAGCAGGATGTGACAGAGAGCAGCAAGAATACAATTGTCAGTCATATGTATGACTAGTCTTTTGCAAGCTGGAATAGTTACAGTGACTTTGAGGTTTGCTATGATGTTAAAACTCACAACAGATTGTGGAAAACTTGTTGAAATCAAATTCAATAGAGAGTTGAACTATTTCTAGCATTTATGCTTTTTACACTTCTGAAGCAGAACTTTTTTCCTTTCCTTTCAGGAAAAAAAAAAACAAGACAAAAAACCTACCAAATGTAGTAATCGATCTCTACTCACTAATGTACCTTCTCTAGAGAGGTCCCACACAACCTGACAGTAGTGACCAATGCTTCTAGGCACATAATTTTGGGAATCTCTCTTCTCATTACTCATATTCATCATAAGATTCTATGTGAAGAGGCATAAAGTAAATGCTAAAAGAACCATTTAGTCACTTCACTCTGAAAAAGGCATTGCAACACACAGCCATTTTATTCTGTTCCACTGCTTACCAGCCTTTATCACTTGCTATTTCTTAACAGTTGTTATCAGTTGCTAGCAATACCCAAATACCCACAAGGTTGGATACAAACACTGTATATTTAAGTGTGTTTGTGCATGTGTGCATGTGTGTGTGTGTGTGTGTGTGTGTGTGTGTGTGTGTGTGTGTGTGTGTGTGTGTGTGTGTATATATATATATATATATATATATAGGTCTACTTTGATTCACTGAAAACTCATTTCACTGAATTTCAAAACACTCACACCAAATCGCTGAATGCTGAAATCACTGAAAAGTCATTTCACTGAATCACATTTCACTGAATGTAAGTTCTGTTGGGCAAATAAAATGTATATGCCCTTTTCCCCACTGTAGTGCAATCCTGGAGTTAGTGTATATATATATATATATATATATATATATATATATATATATATATATATATATATATAGTCAGGGTGGGTGTGGGGTGCACAGGCCCTCAGCTTTTATATTTATGAATCTCATTTCACTGAAAGCTAAGAATATAAAACTAAAAGTAAGTGGGGGCTACACATCCAGCACCCCCCAAATGTGGAGGGTTGTGCCCCCCACATCCCCCATGACTATATATACTAACTCCAGGATTGCACTATAGTGGGGAAAAGGGCATATACCTTTTCTTTGCCCAGCAGTACGTACATTCAGTGAAATGAGTTTTCAGTGATTTGAGCTTTCAGCATATATATGAAATATCAAATTTAAAAATCTCGAGACTATGTAACCGAAACCCCTAAATACCGAAAGACCAGAAGTGTGAAGAGGAGTGCAGTTCAGTTACTTTGCTTACAACACTTTGAATATTTAGAGAGAAAATTTTGAAATTTGGAGGATGAAGTACTGGTAGGAAGGGGTAAGTGAAGGGAGGGGTATGAGTAGAGAAATCATGCAAGGAAGAGGTAGGAGGTCCTGGGTTGGGGTGGATGTCTCCATCCAAAAGAAGAGTGTCGAAGAAAGTGAGAAGGGAGGAGAGCAAGTTCAGAGTAGTAGAATATCTAGGTTTCTGACCAAAGGAGAGAGAAGTGTAAGAACATGTATGGAGATTGAAGAGTTCAGATAGTGAAACAAGGAATGAAATGGTGAGATTGGTTATGGGTAAGAGATAGTATGAGCGTTAGGAGAATAGGAGAGAATAGGTGATAGAATAGAAGACAGAGTGATGAATGGTAAGAAGTAGTTAGAGAGAGGAAGAAGACAAAGGTGGTGAAGAGACAGAGAGGCCACGTGATCAGGGAGTAGGTAGGGAGAGAGAAGGGTGGTAGATGAATTAAAAATGCAGTGACTAAGAGTAGTGAAAGCAGAGAAAGCAGAGAGTGTGTAATTAGAAAGGAAAGGTAGGAGTTACTGATGGGGTAGAAGAAAAGAGGAGGGGATGGGAGAGTAGTGAGGTAGTAAGGGAGGAGAGATAGGTGGAAGTGGTAATGGGAGTGAAGCAGGTGATAGATTAGCTGGAGAGTGTGACTGGTCAGATGTGGGAGGAAGGAGTGTGGTGTGAAAGAGTACATAAGTAATGAAAGTGGGGGTGGGTGGGAATGGGGGTAGGGTATGGGGAGTCAGCCTGAGTGTAGAGAGGGAGAATGGAGCAGGTTAGCCCAGCTGGAAGAGGTGCGAAATCTTGAAAAAAAAGCAGCCAGTTTGACTGAATTATGGTAGGTATTTCACAGGTAAATTGTACACTACCCATAGGGTATAGCAAACTTTGAGGTGAAGTATGAATTATTAAAGGTGAGATCAGCATACCTGTACAGTTCTGCTTGTTTGTAATCTACTGTAGCACCAAGTGTTGGGAGTTTTACTTGTGTGTATGCTAGTTGTTATAAGGTATGATAAGAGATCCGAAGAGAAATTCCCCATTCTCAGCAACTACATATTTTTAGCTGTATACTGCTATCTAGTGGTCTAAGAGGGGAAGAAGGGTTATAACTAAGCTAAATCACTAGAGGGGAGATATGATACGTAACAGGGGATATAAGAAAGAGAAAAGGACATTCTCCTGGGAAACCCTGCAAGTGTGCAAGCAACTAGACCAAACTAATACAATACAGTTTGGTTAAAGCCATAGGCTAGCACCTACATTGATTGAAGAAGGGATATTGATCCCTGTTTGCTGCAGACATGCTTCATAAAGTTCAAGGGGAGCACTCCAAAACAGGGGTGTGTAGCAGCAGGAAGGAGGAGAGAAAAAGCCTGTTTTGTTTAGGTGGAAGTACAAGCTGCAAAAGAAGTAAAGTTATTTTAATAAAGCCTCTGGTTGGAGTATAGCAGTGAAACAGATACACAAAGGACTAGGTTATAAGCTAGAACAGTAAGTGGGAGTACAGGATACACAACAGCAGTACATGTAACCTGCAATTAAAATAAAGAGTACAGAGGGGCAATAGAAATTATGCAATAGAGGAGAGAAATTGGATGAGTGAGTCAGCATGAGGAGGATGGTAGGAAAGAGAGACAGCACAGATATTTGAAAAAGAAGTCTAGGAAGGATAGACCACAAGAGTATATTGGTCAACAGGGAGGAGAAGGCAATAATATAAAAACAAACAACCAGGCAGCTTTTGATAAACCAACAATATCTGCTTAAGTTAAACTACTCAAGCTAGTATAAAACATATACTCAGGTACAGCAGCTATACAGTGAACAGAAAGGTTACTTGCTCAGAGACTGTTCAACATGTTATAGTACAATTTAACAGTAAAAGTGCAATAGGTGAAGGAGTTAAATTATGTTATTAAAATGACTTATGCCTATTGTGATGCTCAATGCACTGGCCCAGTAATCAAGGAGCCTCTATCCTCACCACTAGCACCAGTGAGGGGTGTCCACATTGGGAGGATAACACGTACACACACTGTAAAGTACAATTTCCCTTAAGAGCACACAGAGATCATAGTCAGTCTGGCACTGGTTTCTCCCTTTCTCTCCAGATCCCCAATAAAACTCCCCACTGGCACTGCTATAGGGCTCAGATCTCAACCGAGTAGTCAAGCCAAAACCTACAATACCCTCTCTGTCCAACCAGTGCTTCATGTCCCTGCCCAAATAGCTGACATACACACATTCTGAGATTTGATTTACATACAAACATGCAGACACTCTTGGGGAAGGCTGGCACAGGTTCACTAGCTATGCCTCCTTCTGCTCAGGCTATAAGGCAGTAATCCACTGCCACCAACTTCTCTTAGCTACTGTAAAGGCCCTTCTCAAAGGGTGAAGTCTGGGGGTGATCTTTAGGTGCTTCACCCCACAGTACTTCCACAGACAAGCCAGCAGTTCTAACATGAAATTGGCACCTCTGTCAGTCAGTACTTCTTTTGGGAAACCTACCCTGCTGAAAATCTCTAACAAAGCATTTGCCACCTTTTCTGCCTTAATGGAGGATAAATCATCTGTGTCAGTGTATTTTGTAGTATAATCTACTACCACTAGGATATACTTTTTCCCTGTGGAACTTGGGGTACTCAGAGGCCCCACAATATCCATAACTACCCTCTGAAATGAGTCCTCAATCACAGGCAAAGGCATCAAAGGAGCTTTCACCTTGTCTCCTGCCTTGCCTACCTTTTGGCACTGCTCACAGGTCCTGCAGTACCCTGTTACATCTCTGGAAATTCCAGGCCAATAGAAGTTCTGCATAATACGTCTCTTTGTATGTTTTATGCCCATATGACTTGTAAAGGGAATATCATGGGCTAAGGCTAGAAGTGCCAGATGGTAGGCTCTAGGCACTGCCAACTGCTGTATTCTCTCACCTTCTAGCCCTCCCCAGGGGTCCACTCTCTGTACAGTAACCCTTTGTCCCAGTATACAGAATCTCCCTTCCCTTGAGAATCAAGTGCCTCACTAGCTATCTGCCTCAGGCCTTGTAATGTAGGGTTAGAGAGCTGAACCTGTCTCAGTTCTCTCTTTGTAACCCTCCCAGCTCCCCTTCCACATGAAGTCTGGCATCCTCTCACAGCGGTGCTTCACTTTCAGCCTGGGTACTATTACTCACCTCTACCTTTGCAGTCACTCTGTCCAAGGGAACATCAGTACTCACAAGCAGCTATGACACACCTTCAGTCTCACTGGTATAGGGTAGCTCCCTCCCTAAAGTAACTACCTCACCAGTTCTGGCTGCAAGTATGTAATCTGTGTGGGTCTCCCCCAGGCTAAAAGACCCACATGCTTGTCTCCAAGCCTGACTGTGTAAAACTGCATAAACACATGGTACTGCCTCATCAAAATCCTTCCCTATCAGAACATTTGCAGGATGGTAGTTTGGTACCCCTGTTGTCTCAAGACAGCCTAGTATTGGCATTTGTTGTTCCCACTTACTGGCTCCCTCACCTTTTGTTCCCCACCTTGCCTCTGTGGACATATATATGCTACATGGCCCCACTGGTTGCATTCAAAACATTTAACCCTAGGTCCTGGATGTGTACCTGGACTAGTGGCTTTCCCTGCTACTGGCAGATTCTGTTGAGGCTGTCTTGGCTACCCACCATGAGTTCCCTTAGACCTATGAGCAGCACTGGGTGTTCCTTTCCTGTGCAGGAATGCCCTGCTTGCTAGGTATAGGCCTGCCTTCTTTCCCAACTCATCTGCAGTAGAGCATTGTTCATCAGCTAACCAGATCCTCATGTCCTCAGGCAAAGTGCTAAGGGCTTGCTCTCTCACCAAATGGTCTGCCAGCTCTTCAGAAGTGGTGACCTGACATCCACTCATCCACCTATCAAAATAAGTGCTCAGTTCAGCAGCATATTCACACACACTTTCATCTGACTTCCATCTATGCTCACAAAACTTTTTCCTATAAGCTTCAGGTGTTAGCTTAAAAAATTCTAGCAAACAGTTCTTCACAACATTATAGTTTAAAAAAATCATTGTCAGACAGTTTGGACAGCACAGTTACAGCTTTACCATGAACTAAGGGGGTCAGGAATCGTACCAAGAGCCCTTGGTCAACATTATACTATTTACATACCCTCTCAAACGTATGAATGAAACCATCAAAATTATCTCCCTCTGTAAACTGTGGAAGAAATGTACTAACTTTTTCTGCTTCTGGGGTCCGGTTACTCCCTTCCTTATTACCTCCATGACTCTGGCAAAGAGTCAGCATCTCCTTTTCATGTTGCCTCTGCCTCTCCTTCTCCTCAGCTTCCCGTTGTAGCAGTTTCAAATTCTCCTCAGCCCGCATATGTCACAGTTTCTCATTTTCCTCAGTCTCTAGATGCCTCAGTCTCTCTGCTGCTTCTGTTTCCAACTGCTTGGCCTCCAATTCAAGTCTCTTTAACTCCAGATGGATTTTTAAGTCCTCTGTAGAAAGGTTGAGCTGTCCATTCTCTAAGTGTTGTACATCTCCACGGCCAGTTTGATTGTCCTCCTGATTGCTATTTTCTGATGCAGCTGTGACCAAAGCTGCAATCATGTCTGCTTTAGTTAGGTTTCCATGCACCAGTCCTTTAGCCTAGCACATCTCTGCCAACTGGCTCCTTATGAGCTTACCATACTCCTCTACTGACATGCTTGCCTGCTCTTCTTGACTAATTAAGCTAACAAAAGAAGTACAATTGTGAGCTGTACTCTGAATGTTCACTGCATGGCTGATTTAAAGTACAAAAACACCTTCAGTGATCACTGTACACAAGCTACAGGAATTCACTATCCACACCACTACAAGCCAATTAATGTGTGATGTGGCTAACTCACCACTATCAAACAATTAATATTTGATGTGGATATTCCATCACTGCCAAATAATTAATATGTGATGCCCGTGCACTGTCCCAGTAATCAAGGAGAATCAATTCTCACCACTAACACCAGTGAGGGCCATCCACATTGAAAGGATCTCCAGATCCCCAATAAGCCTCCCCACTGGCACAGCTATAGAGTTCAGATCTCATCCGAGTAGTCAAGCCAAAACCTCCAGTACCCTCTCTGTCCTACCAGTGCTTTGTGTCCCTGCCCATGTAGCTGACACACATGCACTTTGAGATTTGATTTATATACAAATACAGACACTCCTGGGGAAGGCTGGCACAGGTATACTAGCTATGTTTCCTTTGTCCAGGCTATAAGGTAGTAATCCACTGCCACCAACTACTTTTACCAGCTACTATAAAGTCCCATCCCAAAGGGTGACCAATGTCAGTGTGTAATATTACTGTTATCCAAATAGTAAGTGTAACCCAGGGCTAAGGCTATTGGAGTGGCTTATACAGTATCACCAAATACATGCAGGTACTCTTAGAGTTTAAATTATTTCTACATAAAACAGCCACAGTTAAAAGGTTTAAAAATGTTTAATAATAAATAATAAAAACACAAGACAATACTCATTGATTCAACACAGTGACAACCGAGAGTTCAGAAACCACAGAAATACTTTAAAACAACATTGTAGGACAGTCTGACATAAATATACAAAACAGCTAGAGTCTTCTTCTTCTTCTTCTTTCGGCTTTTCCCAGTTAGGGGTCGCCACAGTGGATCACCTGTCCGCTCATGATTGGCAGTGGAGTTTTACAGTGTCGAGTTGCCAGCCCAGCGCCCAACCTTCCACAGAAGGCACACACGCACACACACACACACACACACACACACACACACACACACACACACACACACACACACACACACACACACACATGCACAGGGCCAATTTAGAGTGTCCAATCCACCTGCAGCATGTCTTTGAGATGTGGGAGGAAACCGGAGCACCCGGATGAAACCCACACGACCACAGGGAGGACATGCAGACTCCGCACAGAAGGCACCCCAGCTGAGGATCGAACCATATAACCTCTTGCTGTGAGGTGACAATGTTAACCACCGCACCACTGTGGCCACCCACAAAACAGCTAGAGTAATCTGGCTATATTCCTATCTAGCTCTAAGAGAAATACTACGATCTAGGTCTTACTTACAGAGCAAAGCAAGTGCTGGTGAGTTGTCAGCTTCAGAATAAAATCCAAAATGCAATAATTTCTTTCTGAGATAGCCCTTAAATTGATAATACACATTACTGCTGAGTCAGTTCAGATTTCATCATTCTTGTCACTTCTCTAATTTAATTCCCAGACTAACATAACTCAAAATTTAAAATTTCTTTTTGAGCTGCACTTGCCAGGAAGCCACAGCAATTAGACACTTTACATGTGAAACCTAGTAATTATCTCTGTCTTAGGACAATAGAAAGAATTTCCTAGCCTAGACATCCTGTCACCTAGCTTCCGATCACAAACAGTCATAAATTCTTTACTTATCAGCTTTCTTCCAGCAGGGTGCACTGTGGTTACATTTTTGAAGCTTATCACATAACACAGTTTTCTTACATTTGTGAAACCAACCTGTGGATCATATTAATATTTACGACATAGATTTATTTACAAAATTCTATCTGGCTGGGCTGGCAGCCCCTCAGTTTTTCACACCTATGTAAAGGAAACAAATTATATTAAAAATACTTATGCCTATGTAGGAACGGCAGTTGATAGCATAATCTTCAGGAGTACAAAGCAGTATGCAGCATTATGGGTGCAGCTAAATCTAGCAGAGACACTTTTAATTAGTAGCATCTGAAACAGTATCTACCCACAGATTGTATTAAGTGACTGCAACAACTATTTCAACTAGAATGTAGAAAAACAGTTGGTATGAAGGATAGCTCACAAAGTAACACACAAGTCTATAAAAAAACAACTTTACTGGCCATCACACTTCACAGCAATCGGAGGAAGCATCTAGGGGAGACTAAGATATTTAAAAATAACACCGTAGATGGCCTTATATTCATAAATGTCTGGTAGGAGGGGATGTGAGGACGGATCAGCACAGGAGCTAGGTGGGAGGCACACAGCTAAGCTCAGCCTAGCAGGAAAAGGTGCAAAATCTTGAAAAAAAAAAGTTTGACTGAATCATGGTAGGTATTTCACAGATAGGTTGTACACTACCCTTAGGGTATAGCAGGCTTTGCAGTGAAGTATGAAGTATTGAAGGTGAGATCAGCATACACATATAGTCTTGCTTGTTTGTAATCTACTGTAACACCAAGTGTTGGGAGTTTTACTTATGTATGCACTAGTTGTTATGAGGTATGAAAAGAGAGCCAAAGACAAATTCTCCGGTGCTCAGCAACTATGTATTTCTAGTTGTATATTGCCATGTAGTGGTTTAAGAGGGAAAGAAGGGTTATAACTGAACTAAATCACTAGTGGGGAGATACGATAAGTATAGGGGATATAATAAAAGAGAAAAGGAAATTCTCCAGGGAAACCCTGCAAGTGTGCGAGCCACTAGATATAACTAATGAAATACAGTTTAGTTAAAGCTATAGGCTAGCACCTACATTGATTGAAGAAGGGATATTAATTCCTGTTTGCTGCAGAAAGGCTTCATAAAGCTCAAGGGGAGTACTCCAAAAATGGGGGTGTGTAGCAGCAGGAAGGAGGGGAGAAAAATCCTGGGTTGCTCAGGTGGAAGTACAAGATTGATTGAAGAAGGGATATTCATCCCTGTTTGCTGCAGAAAGGCTTCGTAAAGTTCAAGGCTAGTAATCCAAAAATGGGGGTGTGTAGCAGCAGGAAGGAGGAGAGAAAAAGTCCACATTGCTCGGGTGGAAGTACAAGTCACAATGTCCAGCATCTGTGGGGGTATAAGTAAAGTTCACAAAGTCCTTGATGAGATATCGTTTTCTATCGAGATGATTGTTTTCCAGATGAGCACTACAGAAAGCCTACTCACTGTAACATCCTTCAGTAGGCTTGTAGGCGCGTACCACAATGTCTTAACTGGAGCCACATCTTTGTGTGAAACAGACCACTGTTTCAAATGAGCCAGCAGGAAAACCTGTAATGTCCAAGTGTGTAGTCTACACAAGTCCCATTAATTCATCTAGCAGCCATCTCCTACAAAGCTGACTGCTTCTCCAAATGACTCGCTCAAAGTTTACATACAGCTCTCATCCAACCTTCTGTCATGACTTTAAATTTCATCTTCCCTTATCTAAGTAAGTTATTAGTTAATAGTAACATTTTTTTAGATTCAGTCAGGAATATAGTGAAGCTTAGTTTAGATACTGTTTTCTTTATTTGCATGAGTCTGTCCATCAGTGTTCTTTTCAGTATTTCCTGTGATCTGAGCTCTGTGGTTTACTGTGAATATATATTCAGTATTTTCATTTACTTTTATTATTTCATTGTGGCTAATCCTTGAAGAAAATACTTAACCTTTGAGACTGCTTATTTTTATTTGGTGACACTGTGTGGGCCACTCCAGAAGGTCTAGCCATCTTGGTGAACTACTATCATTTGTATTAATATTAATATTGCACAGTATAATTAGAGACCCTTTTAAGAGCCTTATAGTATCTGACTGGTGGCAGCGATAACTACGTTATAGTCTGGGCAAAGCTGGTAAAGTGGATAATCTGTGCCAGCCTTTCATAGGTGTGTATGTGTGTGTGTGTGTGTGTGTGTGTGTGTGTGTGTGTGTGTGTGTATGTATATATATATATATATATATATATATATATATATATATACATACATACATACATATATGTGTGTGTTTGTGTGTGCGCGTGCATTTATGTATGTACATATGAGTCTACTTTAGATGACTGAAATACCTCTTACTTGACGTTCTAAGTACTGAGACAAAAGTGCCAAAACGTCACTTAAACGAACACTTGCATCACTGAAGAAAAACTCCAGGTAAGGAACCACTTGGCTGCACCACAAATAAACACAAAATCCGAACCACAGTAAACTCACCCATGTGGGGGGCTGCATCCTCTACACCTCCAAACTAAATATACAAACTCTGAGATCGCACTACAGCAGTATAAGGGGCAAAGTTCACCATGGCGGGTAAGCGGTTTAATTACCTCGAGTTTTTCATCAGTGATGCAAGTGTTCATTTAAGTGATGTTTCTGTGCCTTTGTCTTGGCATATAGAAAGTCGGGTAAAGTGGTATTTCAATCATCTAAAGTAGACTCATCTATATAAATAAAAATGTAAATGTTCATTTGTTCAAAATCTTAAATTACCGAAAGTTCTTCACCAATTGCTTAGAACTTTTCACACAATGTTGCATTCGAATACGCGCGTGTTTTTGTATACCTACTATTATATAGATGTCACATGTTGCATTCGAATACGCGCGTGTTTTTACATACCTACTACGGATTCTATATATTTGTATACAAATATGCAATTTTATATGTTTTTCTTATAACTTTCTTACTTTTTTTTCAGTGCAATCGATCTGCTTTCGTTCATCCAAATAATGCCTCGCAGAAGATCAAACTTAGGTCGTCGTATTCGCGGAGCGGGAGCAGTGCGACGAGTAATTGCAAATCAAACTGAGGAAGAATGGGCATCAGCGAACGAGCGAAACAGACAAAGAATGGCTCAAATACATGCCGAGGAAGCAGCAGAGCGACGTGCAGCCAGAGTTGAGGATGCACGGTTGCAAGCACGGCGATCGCGTTCTGCAGCTTCAGATCTGCTTCGTTCTCCTCGATCAGCACCAGCGGACAAAATAAATGCTTGCCTGAAATACTCTACTTTGTGGCGACACGTAAAGACATTAAAATTACAAATATGCATGTCAAGCTGCAAAACGATCGATCAGCTGAGATATTCTCACATCAATTGCTGGAAATTGGGAACGGAAAGGTGCCGGTTGATCTGACCTCAGGACGAATTTCATTGCCTCATAACTTCTGCAATTTAGTGACGTCAAAAGAAGAATTGGTAGAAAAAGTATTTCCCAATATTCAAACCAATTATAAGAATCACGATTGGCTGACTGAACGAGCTATTCTTGCGGCCAAGAACAAAGACGTCTGCGAACTTAACAATATTATTCAGTCTAACATTCAAAGCGAGGCAGTCACATACAAGTCCGTCGACACTGTTGTGGAAGCAGATGAAGCGGTTAATTATCCAACAGAATTTTTGAATTCACTCGATCTGCCAGGGATGCCACCGCACGTACTGCAACTGAAAATCGGCGTGCCAATTATTATGTTGCGAAATATCAACTTTGCAATGGCATGCGGCTTGCAGTAAAAAAATTAATGAGCAACGTCAAAGAAGCAACAATCTTGACAGGACCTTTCAAAGGTGAAGCTATCCTCATTCCTTGCATTCCTATGATTCCAACGGATATGCCATTTCAGTTTAAGAGATTGCAATTCCCAATTCAATTGGCGTTTGCAATCACCATCAACAAAGCTCAGGGCAAATCTTTAGAATTATGCAGTTTAGATCTACACATGGATTGCTTCTCACATGGGCAATTATATGTTGCGTGTTCTAGAGTTGGCAAACCAGACAATCTCTATATCTGCACAGACAATGGAACAACAAAAAATATTTTATACCCACAAGCATTGTGAAATTAAACATATTAGAAACGTGCGCTTTCTCTTTTCTTTCTTTTCCATTTAACCAGACTGAGCCACAGCAACGCGTGGCTGGGTACAGCTAGTGTATATATATATATATATATATATATATATATATATATATAGATATATATGTGTGTGTGTGTGTGTGTGTGTGTGTGTGTGTGTGTGTGTGTGTGTGTGTCTCTATACATATATATGTATATATATATATATATATATATATATATATATATATATATATAGATATATATATATATATATATATAGATAGATATAGATATATATATATATATATATATATATATATATATATATATAGATAGATATAGATATATGTAAATGTGTATATGTGTGTGTCTATAGATATCGATATAGATATAGATATAGTTACAATTAAGAAGAGTGAACGTGTGTGTGTGTGTATGTGTGTGTGTGTGTGTGTGTGTGTGTGTGTGTGTGTGTGTGTGTGTGTATATATATATATATATATATATATATATATATATATATATCCGACACACCACAAACCCGACAGCCAAAATGACCGAAACCACACAATACCGACAGTCCACATTACCGAACACCATGACACCGACTCACAACACACACACAACACAAGCATACCAAAAACCTTACAAACCTGCACTAAACCTTACATGCACAGCTATCTATGCATTAACCTTAACCCAAACCCTAAGGTCCGTCACTATCGCACACTTACCTTACCTGTACCCTAACCCTAAAGTCCATCACTATCGCACACTTACCTTACCCGCACCCTAACCCTACAGTCCATCACTAACACACACACTTATCTTACCCACACCCTAATGTACATCACTATCGCATACTTACACAGTCATGCTCATTTTGCATATCGGTGTTTTCAGCGTCGGGATTTTGAACTGTCGGTTATTTCTGTTGTTAGTCTTCCAGTGTTCTCGTCATTGGCATTTCAATCTGTCAGTGTTCTCAGGTAGACCCATATATATCTATTTATAAACAGACACAAAGTTATGTATGACATACCTCCTGCTTAGAACCATACAAGAATATGCTGCACCCTCTGCTCAGTGCCATCCAGACAGATCGGATGTGACGTGCAGATATGCATATGACATTGCATATCTGCCTCTGAGGCATAGCTCTCAACCTCTTAGAGCAATAAATCTGGACAAAGCCAAAAATAATTGGGAGACAAAGGCCCAAAATAGGGACATGTTTTAAAGCTGTTATAAACTTAGAAAGTTGCTAGACTATCAGTATGTGTGCTAGCATCCATTTTCTGAAGGATATGAAGTCTGAAACTCAAATGTATGTCATTATTTAGTGACCTCAATCCAAGTGATTTGCCAGAAAACCAGAAATTTATGAAGAACAGACCCAACATATGAGACAAAAGTCTGGGGATTCTGTGAAGTCTGGACTTTTGGGAGGTCTGCTCTGAGGGAGAAGAATGGCACCATAAATCTCCCAGTATCCAGAGACTCCTTATAAATAAAAGTTGTCTTTGCTCTCTTTGTAGCAACAGTATTTGTTTGGTCAGTGCCATTAACAAGTTTGCCAGGCAAGGTGCTATGATCATATACCATCTGAATGGTCTAAACCATACTCCACATATTGATCAATAGGAACAGGAGGAATGATGACCTTTGGTGATAGGTCACTGAGGTTGTGGCTAACAGAGAGGCTTCTGGGGTTGGGGGTGAGAGGAGAGCTAGTATAAGCTTTTGAGATATTGATAAAGTATTCCAGTAAACTTAAAGATTCAAGTATCTGTTATGCTAATACAAGCAGAAGCATTTTATTTTTCTTCATTTGTTAACTAGGTAAGCCCAAGGGACACAAATGTCCCACTTCAGGGATGATCCAGGAGCAGTGTCTGGTTAAGTGACTTGTGCAAAGTCCACACAGTAGACATAAGCATAATTATGTGTCATAAGCAATGAGAAAGTGTAGTCATCTTTACATGGTATGTATTTATCTAATTAATTTTGTGACTTTGTATATGATTTTGTACTGATTATTACTGCACTGTACAGCAAATCACATGGAATAGAGAAATTATGAAAAATAGTAGATTATAAGACAAATAATGGTGTTCAATTAATCAGGTAATATTAGACAGTGGCTAATACAATCTGAAGGACTTGCTTCTTTAAGAAATGCTACCTTCAGAATAATGGTTTCCTGCCTCATGTAGTAATTAAAACACACTGCAGTATAATTTATAAGTGATAAATATTCTGAGAGGCCACTTTCATTATTTATTTATAGTGCCGTGAACATAATATTCCCTGTTGCACGAAAGCAACAGAGGGCTAGAGTTGTACATTGTTAATTCCTATTTTATCAGGACTGATGACTGTCTTGAAAAGACAAAAGCTGAAGAAACCATTACTTTAGTTGTTACCAAGTGTCTTCTAAAAGAGGTAAAAAGTACTACAACTGAATCTTGAACTACCTTAGAGACATAATTTCTGTAGTGTCTGTCATCCAGACTGTTAAGCATATGTATAAAATGTGGAAATAGCCTTAGATGAGATGTGCAGATAGAATTAGAACCATTCAAATAGTAGTTTCGTTTTAACAACAATTTAGTAAAGAGGCCTCTGGGAGTTTTAATAGTACAATCTTATCTCTTCTTAGAACAGACACAAGTAATAAATCCTTCAACAAGTACTTGGAAGAGCAAGCAGTTCATTACTGAAAACAAATTTTGTGAGTCTCATGGGGACTTCAGAAGTAGAGGTTTGATTTACATTGTTAAATGTAGTTGCAAAGCTTTTTTTGCAAGCAAAACCGAACACAGGCTTCAATGAATAATTGTTAAATAGGGATATTAAGAGAGGTAACAGATTAAATGCATTATGTAAAAATGTATTAGCCATTGATCATAGATTTAAATACACATTTCATCTCTTATTAAGTGGACAAAAATACCTTTTTGGAAGGTGACTATGTGAAAGAGTAATTAAAAATGTATCTTAGGTGACTATTTCTATTAGGTATTTCATTAGGCTGAGGTCTGAATGGAAGTTTATTAGCTAACATGACTGGCGAATGCATACATTAAATGTTAAATCTCTCTCTACCAAAATCTGTGATGGCAGTGGTCTAGAAGTCCTGATATTTTAGTTAGATCAATATCATGAAAACACTGCTCATTTTTTTTACTTCAGTACTGAATTAAATTATCAGATAACAGCTGCAAACATACTCTGTGTTAGAAGTATTTTATTCATTAGAGTGCACTAATGCAATGGGAGCAAAATCTGCAGCTATATGTATTGTGGCTCATATATATATATATATATATATATATATATATATATATATATATATATATATCATTCGAGATACAAAAAGATTAGGATTCCATTAATATGCAGCACAAGGTTTTTGATGGCTGTTGGTTGGTATGGAGACTGTATGCAATCACATTACAATCATTTGTCAATTACTTGAATCTCAGGTGTTTGGGGATTGAGTTTGCGTAGAGAGTTGACATTTTCACTGCGGTGTTTTGGCTACTTGTATTACTATAATTTTACGTGACACAGTTAGGGGTACCACCTTTTCATACTCTGTACGTGCAAACTCCTGGATGATAAATGCCCTGCCCCTCACTTTCTCTTATGCTTTCTGAGTACCGTCCACTTAGTTATTGGTCCAAAATCTTCACCTTGTCCTGTAACTCTCCCTCTTCTTCCTTTTACCTATCCTAACATATTCTCTCTCACCACATAACACCCATCCTCTATTTCCTACTTTTCTCTCCTTCTACCAAATTATCTTGCAAATACATTTCATAGCTCATTACATGATGCTGCTATTGACTAATGATATGATATTTAAATTTTGCATACATGTTGGCTACTTGTTTCCTATGTTTCCTATGTTATTTAAGTAACTATGTAATTTTTTTGGAGATTTTCTCCCCTGGCCTCTGAAAAACGGGAGCTTTCTGCCCCGTCAGACTATCCTGGTAAACAAATGCAATAAATCAATAAATATACTATAAATCCTTTTCCAAAGATTTATTCTTGCAGGCTAATTCTTGTCTGGCTTATACGAATACATTTTCAGGAACGGTAAAACCCTTATTCATCATTATAATAAACACATTTGTATCCTTCAGTTCAGGGTATATTTGTGTAGAAAAAAAAACATCACAGGCTCTTAACAATGAGGATTATAGAATACAGAGTATCTGCAAGATCTAACATTCCAAAGGAAAAAAAATCCCCCGTTAGACATTTAAAACGATATCTTTCTGAGGTTGCTTCTTTTCTGACATAGAAAAGCCTTATACACATAAGTTAAACATAAAAAAATATTATTTTATTCAGAAAAAGAAGTACTGCAATATACACACCATGGATTACATGATCATATACATGAATTTGTTTTGATATATGAGTTCATTTTAGTCAAATGTTGACCTAAGAGAGGACAGGTAAGCCTGCCTAAAGCTTACTGATCTTATTTAATTTTCTTTATTTATTAAACAGTTTTCTTTTGATATTAACATGAACATTCATTTATTTAATTCTCATCGCTAAAAAGCAATTTACCCTTAATGGATGCAAAACGATGGCTGTAAAGGACACATGACATGAATGGCTTTTAAATAACGTGCACTGATAAAATCTGTTGTGTGACACTTCAACACACAATATTTAAACAAGCAGGATAAGCCATCTGTGCTCTTTTTGCAGTAATGGCTGGTTTCCACAGCCAAGCACACAACATGCTGGTTCTTCTGCAGGTTTGTATTGGAGCTTGCTTCTCATGGCATAAGGCACTCTGGAATGGCACACGGACTTGGCAAGTGCCAGATATGCAAAAGATGTGATCCCTCTAACATGCTTGCTTGTAAGAAAATCACTGAGCACAATAATTATGGGTTCAAAATGATAGACTGAAGGAAATCTCTGATGTAAAAGCATGTGAAAACATTTTGCTAAAAGCAACTTTTAGAATGCAACAAAAGCAATTTTTGCAGGGCACAAGTCCCTTTCACCCCTGATGTAGAGGGGAAACACATCCAGCTGATTCATATATACCAACTGTATGATTGAAAAGTTGTCGGGAAATGTGCAGAGTTAACACTGTTAAAACTAACTTTCAGAGAGTATTTTCATGGTATTTGTGATGTTATGAGGTGCCAGGGAGAGTAGGGCAGTACATGTGTACATATGCCAGCATAGCTAGCTGGAGTTTTGTAAATAATTTTATGTTATTTGACTATCACACTGATTTGTACAGATGTTTGAGTTAAAAATATATTTGTAAAATTACTTGTGTTAAAAATGTATTAACAGTAGGCCCTGCTGGACAGAAAGAATGTATGCATGTATATTAGGTTGTATTGTTGTAACTGATCAAATGTGTATGTTTATCAGGGAACCCTGGAAGGGTGGAAAGTTTGAAATTGTGTTATAGTTTTCAGATGCTGCCACAGATCTTAGCAAAGCTCTGTGTCTGTATTGTACCAGAGTCAGGTGCCAGAGGTGATGTCATCCTCTAAGCAGCATCTGGTTTCTTTGGAACTCTTGCAGCAGCACTTTAGAGCCTGACAGGAAGGATTTATGACAGGATATATATCTCACACATTCATACAGACAAAACAGACATCTGCTGTGGTAAGACACTCAGCATACATTAGCTTACCTTGCTTTAGTAAGTAGTCAGGGAACAGTAATTCTTTAGTCATTCAGGGACATTTAGAGAGAATTGTTTAGTATTGTTTTCTTCATCTATGAGAAACTATCCAACTGTATTATTTTTTATATCTCTCTGGTTGAAACTGTTGTTTATTGTATTCAGTATTCTGCTGTTTTCTGTTTTATTATTTATCATTAAATATTTTAATTCCTTTCATTGTGGCTGGTCCTTTAGAGAATGCTTTTAACATCATGAGAGTACTTATGCTTGTTTTAGTTACACTGTCTCTGCTCTTGAAATCCTTGCTGCTTTAGTCACACTCTAACATTTGTATTAGTATTAATTCTACACAGTATAATTGGGTACCCTTTGTAAGAGCTTTAGGGTAGCTGACTGGTGGCAGCATGGTTACCTCAGAGTCTGAGCAGAAAGGGGCACAGCTAGTAAATCTGTGCCAGCTTTTTCCAGGTGCATGTGTGTGTGTGTGAAACTCAAATATCTAAGTGTGTGTGTCAGCTACTCAGAACAGGGACACAGAGCTCCAAAGAGGGCAGTGTAAAGTTTTGTGTGGGTCTGGAGAGAGAGGTATTATCCAGCCCCAGGTCTGGAATGTGCTCCCTGTGTGCATTTAATGGAAATTGTGTTTGGTGCATGGCACAGCATCTGAAAATACTGTGTGAATCCATTACTGCTCTTAGTGACCATCCCTCACCAGAGTCAGTGGTGAGGATTGAGTCTCCTTGATTGCTGACCTAGAGTATGGACCTGTCACAGTATCCTGCCTGTCTAAATGATCAGAGATAAGCAGTTTAACACATACAAAAATGTTAAAATGGAAATAAAGACACAATGAACAAAGTAAAAAGCAATGTTGACCATAGCTTATACATTTGGAACTAAATATGTTTAATTTTCAGCTTTTATTTATTTATTGATTTATTTATATATTAATTATTAGGTGATTTCACCAGGTTAGACCCACTAGTCCAGTACTATCTTTCCAGGGAACATCTGAGGTGGTATTCATACCGACTAGGAGAAATTTGTCAAAGGTACTGGGCAACTTCCCCCTACTCTTTCTTGACAGCTGGGTGGCACTTGAGGGCTACTGCCAAGGTTAAAAAAAAAACAACATGGCAGGGAAGAAGCAGACTGAGACTAAAGTGAAAGAAGGCTTTAATGGTATGATTACTGGCATGAGGGGTGGTAGTGGTTATGGGGATGAATGGAGGAAAGCTGGAAGCATCACACTAGAGAGGTATTCTGAATAGAGATGTACCAGATAATGGAGAGGTAGTGAGATGGAGTGGCATAGTTTATCAAATGCTGGGAGAGGATTTAGAGACTGGATTGCCTGGTGGACCAAATAAGGAGATTATTTCAGTGAAGCCTGAAGGAAAGACCTTGGGGGGGATGTTTGGCAGTGTAGAAGCCAGTTTTAAGGCATACCCCTACAACAGGGTGGTTTGCTGTTTGAAAAAAATGGAAATTATATGGTGATATTATGAAACAAGTAAAAAAGAAAGGAGACTATGAAAGATGGAAATCCAAAAGATTCATAGGAAAATATCAGAGGTAAAGATAAGAACAAAAATAATGATAACATAGATAGATATGCTATTCTGAACAATATTATTCTGCTAATAGGTTTTCAGTTAAGAGATATGAGAGCACTGATTTACTTAGGTACACAGGATTTTTGTGAAATAAAGTTTGAAACTTTTCACTTGCTAAATGGTTTATGAATGAAGTGGAAAAAAAAGAAAACAATATCACCATGGAAACTATGCTTTCCAGAACGTAGGATTGTGCAGTCGGAAACTTCTGATATAGATGAACTGAATTTAATTGTGTACAATAAAGTACACGAGGTTAAAACATGCATCATGAATGGAATGTTTGAACAGAGTACTGGGAGATGTAGGATGATGGTGGCTGTGTATGAAGGAAAAATGCAGCTTATCACTAACACAAAAAAAAAAATAGAAATTTTAGGGATTAGGTCCAACTAAAAATGTTTTTTTTCCATGGAGATAAAACTCATTTGGTGCAAGATTTTAAGAAAAGAATGTGAAGAGAGGGGGCATATTATGAGGAATTATAAGCCAAAGTGTAGAAAATGCAATGAGTTTGTGCACTCTTGATTTGATTGTCCTTTGCTGGAAAAAAAAAACATGACATACGAAGAAGAAAACTATAAGGAAGAAAGGCAGTCTGATGAGAGTATTACCGAAGATATTTTTGCAAAAGAATTATGAGGGAAACATGAAAAGAAAAATATAGATAATACTGAAAAGGGAAAATTAAATGAAGAAGAAAACATGGCTAATACAGAGAAGGACGGAGTTAATGAAGACTGGAATTGTTTACAGACAGAAAATTCTCATGTACAAATAGATATGTAGTATTAGGGATAGATGAAACATGAGAAGAAGGATTTGAGACAGGGAAGGAACAAAAACAAAATGATGACAAATCTATTTGGGGAAGGATTAGGAGCAGGAAAAAGAAAAAAAAAATGATAGTAAGAAGGGCAGAACAAAGAAAAAGCATGATTTAGGAACATTAACACTAAATCTAAATACTATTCAAAATAAGATTAGGAGCTTGGTGGTGACTGAATGGTGCAAGAAATTAAGCATGGATGTAACATATTTGTTGAATACAAGATGTGTGAACATGGAAAAAAGAGAAAAAAATTAAAACAATATGGGGAAGCAAGATTATATTGTCAGTGGAAAATGACACATTCAGGAACAGGAATTTTGATAAGAAGTGAGGGACTTAAAAGCATTTGATACATCAATAGTACTACCTGAAAGGTTGGGAATATGTGTTATGAGAGGAACAGAAAGATGTATCAGACTAATAGGGTTATATGTACAGTAGTGGTCAATAAAATAAGACCACTTCAATTTTTTGACCAATATTGCCTGTTTCTTGTCTTTTTGTATTACAACAATGATTACTGTAGCTCCATTCAGCCTGACAAGCAAATGTTTATTGAAAAACAGATAAAATTCTACACATCTAACAGTCAATATTTGGTAGGATTTCCCTTATTCTTCTACACAGCCTTGCTACAAAATGCCGTGCTATAAACCAATGATTTGCAGTACTCTGACATGATCTCAGTCACCCAAACATGTTTGATGACGTCTTTTAAAGCCTTTTCTGAGGTTGGCCGATGTGCTGCCACTTTCTTCTTCATGGTATTCCTGCAATTTTCTATGACATTGAGATTTGACGAATTTGATGGCCAATTTGGACGGAGCTGAATGTGATTGCCGGCAAACCATTTCTTGACTGTCTTGCAGTATGGTATGGAGCTGAATCCTGCTGAAATATTGTTGCTCCGGAAATGCTGATATGGAGTTTTACTTTTGAATTCAGCACAAAAATATACTTTGCAGCATTCAATTTTTTACCTTTTCAAATATATGAATTCCATAACACCGTTTTGCCAAGATGACTCCCCATACCATAATGGATGGAGGTTGTTTGACTGTCTTAATCGTATACTTTGGATTCTGGTGTTCGCCAAGAGGACATGTAATTGCAGCCTGACCCTTGCACTTGCTGCAAAGTACTTTCATCAGTAAACAACTCTTGTTCCCACCACTCTGCAGACTTATCTTTCAAGACATGACAAAACTTTATCTGATCTTGAATTTGATTCTTTGTCATCAGCGGTTTCTTAGTCTGTCTTCTTGCCCCCAGATTAAAATCTTCTGCTAGATGTTGTCTAACTGTTCTGGAACTGATATTAATTCTGTGTTTTTTTAGCAAGATGAGCTATTCAAACAAAGTGTGAGGACTTGATTTAACAATTCTCTTCAGACATCTGTCATCTCTGAGTGATGTTTTGTAATCATGGCCACAGTTAGCATGACATGTTGCACCACCCAATGAATGGTATTTTGTATTCCACATTGTAAAATAGCCAAACATTTAGCAATATCATATTGGGAGTAGCCTTCGCAGTGCTATAACTTATCCCTTTATGAAGTCACTTAAATCACGCTTTCTAGCCATTCTAACCAATACAGATCATATACATACATTTATCAATTCTCATACAATTTTCAGTAAAAATTACTGCAGACAAGCAAAACTGTGTAAACAAGAAACAAAGACACTCTAAACAATCAAAAAAGTGAAGACTGTATATACGTGTAATATAAAATTAGCATATTGCAAACATTGCAGCCCATAGGATGAGGCAGTGTTGCAGCGTTAGCATTGTCACCTCACAACAAGAGGTTCTCCGGTTCGATCCTTGGCTGGAGTGCCTTCTGTGCAGAGCCTGCATGTCCTCCCTGCATTTGTGTGGGTTTCCTCTGGGTGCTCTGGTTTTCTCCCACATTTCAAAGACATGCATCTGGAGCATTTCTCCTCGGGCCTCCTCTGAAAATTGGCTTTGTTCCAAGTCGGACTTTCCTGGTAAACAAATGTTAAATAAAATAAATAAATTTTGTTAAAAAATGATTGGTGGCTTTATTTTTTTGGCCACAAATGTATGTAAAATATGATTGAAAGAAAAAATGTTTGAAAAGATAAAGAATTATGTACTGCTAAATATCTCAATAATTGTGTCTGGGATTTTAATTGCAAGTTAAGAAAGCAGAGAGGAAAAAAAATAACAAAATATTAAGGTGATGAAATAATTAATAAAATGTTGAGGGTTGACATGAGAAGTAATTGGGTCAGGATGTACAGAAAAAGAATTTTTAAAACTGAAATAGATTATGCTACATATTCAAAAGATGGGAAGGAAGTGGTGGGTAGAAATGACTAAGTTTTCAGATCACAGAGCAGCCTGGGCTAGAAAAGGAGATGATAAGGAAATAAAGGAAGGAAGGAAAGGGAATAAAGAGACCAACTGCTGCGGTTAGCAAAATGGATGAAATGAAGGCAGAATGTAGGAAATTGTAGAAGGAAAATATATCCGTGACAGTGCATTATGAAAAATGGACACAATGGCTGATGGTATATATAAGGAAAAGTATAAAAAAGTTTTCTTAGAAGCTGAGAACAGGATGAAAAGGGGTAGCAAGATGGAATATGAAGAAACTGTAAGAAAGTATGAAAGAGGTAGCAAAAAGTGAAATAATAGAAAGAAATATTGTATGTCAAAATAGAGAAAAAGTAAACACAATGATGTACGGACATTTTTTTAAAAGGAAAAACAGAAGAAGTCTCACCTTTTTTAGGGAAAGTCATTAAAACAAGAGATTGGAAGATGGTTTCAATATTAGATAAAGATAAAATATAAGGAGTTTATAGAGGTGGTTGAAAATGTTATAAGTAGAATGTATGAAAAAGAAGGCAAAAGAGAAAAAGAGGTGAAAATGATATCTGGAAATGTTAAGAAAAACATTTATAAGATGAAATTAAAATGGAAGAATTGGAAGAAACTGTAAAGGAGGGAAAAGGACGAATCTGCACCAGGACTATAGAAATAAAGTTATAGATATTATACAGGAATGGATGAAACCGCTTGTTAAATATTGAATGAGGGGTTGGAGAAAGATATAAAAGAAGACTAGATATGAGATGGAGTGATTCATTTTATATAGAAAAGGATAACAGAAATACACAAAAATTAGAGGCCAATAACTTTAAGAAATGTAAGTTATAGTGTTTTTATGAAAATAATGCAAAAAATAATGCAGAAATTATTGGTTAAAGTTTTAGGGGATGCATTTTGGTGCAAAAGTATGGAGGGAAAAAGAAATGTTTGCAATGATAAATAACGCAAAAGATATAATTTGCAAAGAAAAACAAGTATGAATATAAAATGAAGGACCAAATGACAGAAATAATGGAATCTGTGGTTGTTTACTTATTTAAAGTAACGTGATGTAGCAAAAGCATTTGACAGTGCGAATCATGAAGCAATATGGAAGATATTTGAGACATAAGGGGTTGGGGAAAAAGTGGTAAAAATTATTTAATTGTTATTTTTTTTATTTGACATTTGTTGACCGGGATAGTTTGGCAGAAGCCCTTTTTCAGTGGAGGCCAGGGGAGAAAAACTCCACAATACAACTAAACAATACGCTTTATAGAATAAGATAGATACAGTACATAGTATAAAAAAAACAAGCAAATTTATAGAGCCACACACTATGATGAGAAATGAGTTCTGAGGATGATGTAAAGATGCAATCTGTAGTGCAGTATGACACAAATATAAACTGCTAGTAAGCACAGAGAGTTCAGTGGAGAATAAAGGATAATAGAGGTGTTTATCAACTATGTCCCCTGAGTATGTCTTTTGTTTTATTGATGGATGCAGTAATACAAATGTGTAATTGTGAAATGATAGAAGCAATATGAGAGATGAAAGAAGGAAATGTAATATCTATGTGCTTGTGATATGCAGATGGCTTAGTTATTTTAGCTAAAATTAGGTATGGATGGATGAATGAAATCTGGTAAGGACTAAAAAATGTTAAAAAACAATAATTGATAATAGACTAGAGGCATAGAAAAAAAATGGATAGGGGAGTGAGCTTATAGCTGAGTTGAGAACAGATGTTACAGTAAAAATGGGATAATTAGTAGGGCATATAAAACAATGTATGATAACTGCAAGAATCAATCAGAAGATGTTATAGAAAACCAGTAAATGAAAATGGAAAGGCATGATACCAAGGAACAATCAGAATATATATGTCCATTGCTCCCAAATATGCAACAAAATCTAGAAGGTTTAGAATCTCTGCATGGAAGTGTTTGAATAGGCATTCTTATACCCCAGGCAAACTTTGAATATATTTTTTACAGGTAGACAGCTGGAGATGTGATGGGAACAAGAAGGATTCCTGGAACAGTCTTTTTTGGCGGGGATTGTAATGAGTTGATATATTTTTGAAATTCCCTTCAGGATATTTTGTCAGAAATGCAGGGCAAACAATTTTAACTAAGGAACAAAACAAAATAAAAGATGATTATTTTGAGCTGGGATGAAAGAAATTCAGTTGCCTAGACACATTAAGAGTCTACTAAGTTTAACGCTTTTGGTTGCCAAAAAAGCAACATGTATACTTTTTTCTTAAATGATAAATTAGAGTCTTTCCAACAAGTGTAATAGAATTGTTGAATATTGTAGAGGAGATGAAAGAACTGGAAGTGTTTTTTTTTTTATAAAGTGAAGGACCAAATGATAGAAATAATGGAATCTGTGGGAACAATATGTACAGAATAATGTTCAGGAGGAGTGATACTTAAGGAAGACTTAACTTGAGTAATCTATATAACGTTAAAGCTAGTAACTTATAAGCCAAATATCATATCTTTATAATGTATACAAATGAAAAACATTGTAATGTTTTTTCTCACTTTTATAATTGAATATGTATGCCACTGTGCTTAGTGTGATATTAATAAAGATTTCTGAAAACAAAAATAAAAACAAAATGAAGAATGGGGGGGGTGTTGATGAAATTAGGAAAATGAAAAGAATATATATTACATTAGAAAAGAAATAAGTGTTTTGGGGTGAAATTTGGTGAGTTCGAAAATATTATAGGACAACTGAAAGAAATAAGGGAAGAAATTAAAAAGTTTTTAAGTTGGTGGAAATGCTTTTATTTATCATTTAAAAAGGTATATATGTTAATGCAAAACCTGTTATTCTATCAACTTTCTAAGTTTATAATAACAATATTTAAAATTTGCCCCTATTTTTTGGTCTTTGTCACCTTTTATTTATGGCTTTGTCCAGATTTCTTGCTCTAAGAGGTTGAGAGGTATGCTTGAAAAAGTGACCCCAGGGTTGAGGGGGCCTTGATAACTATTACTTGAAAGAGGGAGCTGTTTTGGCAGCTCCTTTTTAATTCTGTAAGTTTACTAGGTCTAAATGAGCAAACCTCAATTGCCTGCTTACTAAAACAAAAAGCATTATGTAGATACATTTTTTCCACATCTGTGTATATATACATATATATACACAGATGTATATATATATATATATATATGTATATATATATATATATATATATATATATGTATATATATATACATATACATATTCTTTCATAGTTTTTATTATTTTTATGTGTTTGGACATGATTACTATGTATGTCTGCACATAGGTTTATAATGCTGTTACAATATGCTTTTAGAAAATGCATTTATTATAAAGCTGTGTTTTAGATAACTTGTCCCTTTAAATTTAAGCTTTAAGAAGGGCTTAGCTGTCATGTGGCTGTTTACTATGTGTTTGAACTTTGTATATAAAGCTTTGTCTAAGAAAAGCTATTTTATCTGATGACGTTTTAAAATATTAGAATGAAAGCGCTAATCCAATTTCTTTTAGGACTAAAGCTGTGTTTGTATCTATCCTGCTGCCTTTGTGCTGGTTTTGTGACCAATTTAACAAAAATACTTATAGAAGTTGATTATATTCTTTCAGTGTAACACATGCATCAGAAATGTTATCTTCTTTGAAATAACAACACTGAATAATTAAATACTTCTTAACATTCAGTCTCAGCCTGCATATAGTTTTTTTACCAAGTGAATGGAGAACAGCTACAGTCATTCCCCTGCATAAGGGAGGAACTTCCATAGACCCAGGCATTTACAGACCTATAAGGCTGATCATCCTCATGTGTAAAGCCATGGAAAGACTTATCATAGAGCTAACTAATCAGTTTGAATTCATCAGGGGCAGGTCATTCTTACTCACCCTGGTGGATTTTTTGAAATGTTCAGCAAAGCAATGTATAAAGGCAAAATGGTAAACAAAATACATTCCTTGACCTTGCCAAAGCGTTTGATACAATTATCCACTCAGGCATAGTAGAAAAACTAAATAAACTGGGAATAAACTCCTATGTCACAACACTGGATTGTCAACTGGCTGTTAGATATGACGTAGTAGATCAGGGTTCAGTGCTCGACCCTCTCTTGTTTTGTGTCTACTTTTATGAAGTAAAAGCCAATACCAAAGGGCTCTGTCTAACTATGTTTGCAAATGACTGCAAGCTAGGAGCAGTCACTGAATCACCAAATGACTTAGAAATCCTGCAGGAAGGTCTATCTGAAAAAAATAAATGATACCAAAAATGTATTATTGTATCATGTGGGAAGTCATCTATCCCAGGCAACAACCATGTTAACAATATGCCTCTAAGAGTTGACCCATTTGTTTGTGATTTGGATACTTATGTGGACAATGACCTTTGATGTAAGAAAATCTTTCCATATTCACAGCGTATAAAGTAAAAGATTGTGTCTAGATCTAGGGGTGTCATTGTCCCCCTTTACTCAGCCCTAATTAGACCAATAATTAAATATAATGTGCCTTTTGGCATGCATCTGTCCAGTCACATGCAACAACTGAAACACCCACAGAGATGCCTTACTAAAAGGATACAAGGTATAAACAACATGTCCTATGGGGACAGACTTAAAGCCCTGCCACTATACTCAGTATTTTACAGACTGCTAAGAGGTGACCTGTGTCTGGCATACAAGGCATCCTCCAACGCAATATTGATGGATTTACTGCACATCATCAAGCCAAATGGCATCAAAATACTCCGTTTAGGGATCTAGACTTCTTCTGCAACATCAACAGAACAGTTTGTAGGAACAGGTATATCTCCCAGAGGTAACCATTGCTCTGGAACAGACTCCCCATCCACATAAAACAAAGTTCATCGACATCCATTTTCAATCACAACTTGCATCTATGGATGGGAAGCAGAAACCTTACCCCAGGACTGCCCCTGTACAATTAATGGACATAAGCAGCTCCTAAATGCTTTATCCCATGCATGGGTCCCCTCAAATGATCTATGGTATGATCTGGTTAATATATAATTATCGACCATGGTATGGGTAAGGGTAATCTCAAACCAAATGGGATGGGTTAATTTGATCACAAAAAGGGAAACTTGCTAGGCTTAAACTGGCCTGCAAAGGTAGCTAGCCTAGTACTTAACTACGAACCTATGTTTCCTTTGAGAAATCACGTTTTTGTTTCCTGGTGAACTAAGGTTTTAAAATTGTGGTTTACCAAACTGGTCTAAAGTTATTACTTAAAATGGATGATAATGTACATTTTTAAAGGAAGTGGTTGTTTTATAACAATGAACAAAAAACGAACTCTGTGGGTTAGGTATACTCTTAGAAAACATTATTTTAAATCAATACTATTCTATCCATCTGTAGTTCCAACAATATATTCACAGTTTTGTTGTGTATGACATATGAACAGTTTATCGTTTATGTTCACTATTTTGTTTGTCTTTTTCTCATAAGGGAAATGAAATTGATGATGTTCCATGGTACATGAATGTTAATGGAATGGTTGGAGATTCACCGGATTTACCTCCATCAACAGACTACAAATATGATCATCATGGATCTCTTAAATACAAGCAGGCCCTAAAGACTCTGATTCCCTTCCGTCTTAAACAAAAGTAAGTTGCCCAGTTAAATAATTCTGTTAATATTATGTTGCAAATAATTAACTGATGGAAATGTGTGCTATTTCATACATTGGTGACGACTCAATGCAGTTTATTCATTTTTGCAGGCATTTTGATATACCAAATAAACTGCTTATTTGCAATGAAAACTAAAATGAGTAGCACACATGAAGGTTTAAATCTAGCAATATATCATAGCTGTCCCCACAACTGTTGTATGTGCCTGCCCCCCGGAATGTTGTCTGTTAGCCAGGAAAAAGAAGACAAGACAGTAGAACAAAATGAATATGGATCAGTTAAACAATAGAAGGTGTCACGATTGATAACAATCTCTCCTTCGACCTTCATATCAACAATACCATTAAATCTGTAAACAGGAAACTTGGCTCTCTATATAGAATCAAAACTTTTTTAACCTTCCCTGCAAAAGTGAATCTTGCCCACTCACATCTTATTTCCACACTTCTCTATGCCTCACCTATCTACACTAATCTTAAGAAAAACAATCTCTCTAAACTATCCACCTCCTACAATAACATAGCTAGATTTGTTACTGGAAAACAATTTAGAACCCACCATTGTCAGAATCTGCAACAACTTAACTGGCTTGAACTGACAAACATGTTGCTTCTATCCCAACTTATGTTTGTCCAAAGAGCCTTTTACCAACCTCTTAATACACCTGCTCTTTCTAACCTCTTAAGCCCTTACTCAAACCTGAACTCTCTCCGCTCTTCTAGCAAACTGCTAGTTACCTTAACCAAATCTAATAACCTTGCTGGTGATTCCCTTTTCGCAAATGCCATTGGGAAACACTGGAATAAACTTCCTCCCGAACTTACTTCAATTGCATCTACTGCTCTGTTTAAACAAAAACTAAAAGTCCACCTTAATAACCACTGGATATGTTCCTGCTCTAAACCTGATTAAAATTTTCTTGGCTCTTTCTCCTCCTCATGGCTATTTGTCTCTCTCTTTCTGGTAATACATATCTCTTCTATCCTGTACTTTGTTTTGCAAAATGTTCTCTCTCTTTCTTGGTCTCTTACTTTCTCTAATTTAACTTTCTCTAATTGATTCCAATGATGAAATTATGTTGAACTTATGGTTTATACCTTTAAATATAATTAGTTATTCTGGTCTTGAGTAAATACCTACCTCTTTTTTAAATCTGTTTGTTAATCTGTTATTATGTATTTGTTGTTTTGTTGTATCCGTCCTGTCTACATGTGGAGCTTTTCTCCCCGGGCCTCTACTGAAAATGGAAATACATCCAGTTAGACTAGCCCGGTTAACAAATGTAAAATAAATAAATAAAATAAATAAATGTAATAAAACTTTCATATTATGAGTGATTTCAATTAAGCTGATATTCGTACTCACTATAATGGAATGACAGTGCAAAAAATGAAAATAATCTAATGGAATCTTAACTTTGACTTTCTATACCTTAGTGTACATATGTGCTTTTGTATTGGTGAGTGTGTGTATATATATATATATATATATATATATATATATATATATATATATATGTATGTGTATACACAGACACACACACACACACACACGCACGCACACACACACACACACACACACACACACACACACACACACACACACACACACACACACACACACACACACACACAGAATAATCAAAGCCACAGTTCTATAATTAGGCAAAACACTTTCTCTAGCGCTAGACACACTAAACACTGTAATAATAACCACTACAGAATAAACAAACATACTGGTAAATAAAAGGTCACATTTAAACCTTATTTGAACTGTTATCATTACACCCCACCCCAGAAACTATACGGCAAAAAGCTAGCAGAAAGAAATTCAGTGAATTAAAGCAAGCAAATACACTTTATACAATATAAAATAACCTGTATGCATGAATCATTACACCCCACCCCAGAAACTATACGGCAAAAAGCTAGCAGAAAGAAATTCAGTGAATTAAAGCAAGCAAATACACTTTATACAAGATAAAATAATCTGTATGCAAGAAAAGGAAGAGCTAAAAATAGCAATGAAAACCTGGAAAGAGTCTCAGTGCGACTGAGAAAGAATTTACCATCTATAGTACCATTCATAAAATCTGGATTAAATCATCAATAAGCTTTCAAACATAAAGCTATTTGCAAACTTCCCAAGATATGATACATTTCTCTAAAGAAATAAGTCTTTCAGCATGGTGGGTCTTGAATGCAATATGAGGCACATGTGCTTAATAACGACTCTGGGCCAACAATGCATATTCCACTAGCTAGAGACAGGTTTTGTCCTGGTTTAATCTGGTCAGCATAGCATAACTAAAGAATCAAGATATGTGAATCATTCATCTTAATGAGATATGAGGTGCCCTGAGTGTCAATAATAGCTGCAGATCATGGCTTTTGATACCAATGCCAATAATAAATACATCTTTGGAAAGAATTTTCATGGACATTGCTTGCCCTCTAATCAAGTTCAGTAATGCATACTACAAGTATATTTTAGTCATATTAGACTACGAAACTAAGTACTGTGAGGTGATCCCCATTCAAAAAGCTAATTCTTAGACCATAGCAAAGTAAGTGACCAGCATTCCAGAGATGATACACGCTCTGCAAACAGTCCCAAATATCCTCAGTGATGATTGTCAGCTTGCTTCTCAATGGTCATTTAAAACAAACAAGAAATATCCCAAAATCCTCTGTCAGCATTACCGTGTTTAAACAATAGTAAATAGATTCTAGTGCAATACTTGCAGCAACCCAATCTCTTCTCTTTCCACTTCCTATAATCTAATATATCCTATTCAAGATCAATTATTTCCACTCAAAAAATGTAGAATTCAGGGAAGGTCAGCCCCTAGTTTACATCTGACTTAAAAAAATAATTAAGGGAAAGGATACAACAGGAACCAAATTTAAAACTCAAGTAATGCTAACAAACTTCAGTACCCAACTTTATATAACAAAACAACAGAATAGTGCTCAACTAAGTAAAATCTATTTACTTTTAGATGTATGCAAACAGACTACCTTTTCCATCCAAAATAGTTATTGGATGCATTAAAATGTATTGGCACCAACAAGTTATTCCCTTTGATAAGCCATGACTTCTGCTACTGCAGATACGTTACACTGCATCAAGAAGAAAATTCCCACTGCTCCCACTCTTAATCCTATCCCTTTAGCGACACTCATTCACTATTGCACTAGTATCTTCAGTACCCACAATTCTGTGTTAAGAAAATTCTATTCATAGCAGGAGATATGGTAGATTCTTCACCTACCTCCCTGCATAAAGTAGACTGTTCATATATTCATTTCTTTCACCCGACTCACTCTAAACGTCTTCAGATAGTCAGGTATTATGTGCTTTCATTGCTGATATCCTCAGTCTTATCCTCACTAAGGGATGGATTCCACATAGTTTGAAACACCCTCTGCTTATCCCACTGCCCAATGTAGTGACCCCTTCAAATGCTTCTGATTATTGACCTACTCCGAATCTATCTTCACTAGCCAAACAGCCATAAAGTTAATAAATGAACACATTTTTGAATATATTCATAAATATGACAATCTCAGTTACAAGCAACACAAGTTCCAAAAACGTGCACGCTGATTGGTCAGCGTACACATTGTAAATCAGAGTTATAGTAATGGAAAAAGGTCCAGTCCCCCGGACTTTTTCCATTACTATAACTCTTTTTTCTCACTGTTTTGCTATGTTAAATGAGTTTAACATAGCAAGACAGATTTAAAAAAGCAACAGAGAGAGATTCTCCGTTGCTTTTTTAAAAGCTGTCTCGCTATGTTAAACTCCTTTAACATATCGAGACAGTTTGTAAAAAGCAATGGAGATCTTCCTTTCTCCGTTGCTTTTTTCAAAACTGTCCCGCTATGTTAAATGGGTTTAACATACTGAGACAGCTTTCAAAAAAAGCAACGGAGATTCTCCATTGCTTTTTTTAAAGCTGTCTCGCTATGTTAAACCCATTTAACATAGCGAAAACAGTCTGTAAAAAGCAACGGAGATCTTACTTTCACTGTTGCTTTTGCCCACAGTTCTGATGTCCTGCATAGGCGTACGCATGCGCAGTACATCAGAACTGCCGCAGAATACCAGACAGCTGCAGAAGGGCAGCAAGGAGGCATTATACAATGCCATTATTTAAGAAAAGTAATTATTTTTTTTCTTAAATAATGTCATTGATAATAATAACCACTTCTGGGTGTGGTAATGCTGGATTTACCCACGGTTGGCTGTTTGGCCACTTGGGCGCCTCGTGACCAAACCACACCAACCATGGATAAATCCAGCATTACCCACACCCAGGCGTGGGTTATTGCTATAATACATCAGCACAAAGGCGTATTATCCACTGATATTCCTTCATCTCAAGCTTATTGTTAAGATCTACCGCCTTGTATATCCTTACATACTCTATCACCCTAAAAGAGAATTTATATGCATTTCCATATGTAATGATATCCTTAGCCAAGGAATTACTGTCAATATTTCTTTTTATTTCTGAATGGTGCTCAGTTATTCTTTCCTTCAGTTTTCTGGTAGATTTCCTAACATAAAATGCCTGACATCTATTACAGGTAACCAGGTATATTATATTCATTGTAACATGTTACTAAGCCAGAAAATATGCAACTCTTCCTAGTTATAGGGTGTTGAAAAATATTATTTTTGTTAATGACTTCACAACAGCTACAATTGTAGCAAGGAAAGGTACCTGATTTAGCTGCTGTTACCCTCCCCATTCTTGACACACGTCTTTATAACATAATATCTGCTTTAAACTCTGACATTTTCTGTATGAGAAACTGGGTTTCATGCCAGCTATGGGACATAATTCAGGTAGAGATGTTAATATACACCAGTTATTAATAATTCTTCACTGGGTTTCATGCCAACTATGGGACATAATTCAGGTACAGATGTTAATATACACCAGTTATTATTATTAATTCTTCTTACCTCAGAAGTAGCTCTGTTGAAAGCTGTAACAAAACGTAGCTTACCTACATCTAAGTTGGTCTCCTTAGTTATAAAGGGTACTTCCATTGTGTTCATAGAGAAATAAGGTTTAGTACTATCATCCCTACAGCTCAAGACATATTCAATTTCCATATCTAGGGACTCCCTATTATAGCCCCTCTCCATAAATTCATCTTTCAGTTCTTGCATTTGTTTCTTAAGTTCTTCTATAAAAGTATTAAATCTACTAATTCTAACAAACTGAGCTTTTGTGACACTTTTAAACACATGTGGTACATGCATACTGTTTCGATGGAGAAGTTTATTCCTATGTGTAGGTTTTTTATAAACAGTAGTTTGAATTTCAGTACCATCAAACAGAATTCTCACATCCAGAAAGTTAATGCTAGTATCTGAACATGTTGTTGTTGTTGTGTCTTTCGGCTTTTCCCGGTTAGGGGTCGCCACAGCGGAACTCCGGTCCGCTAATGATTGGCAGTAGATTTTTACATGCCAAGTTGCCAGCCCTGACGCACAACCTTCAACGAAGGTATGCCCATTCATGCATATCTCCACACAGAAGACGCTCTAGCTGAGAATCGAACAGGACAATGTCTTACTGTGAGGCGACAACGCTACTGCAGCACCACCACCGCTGTGTTGCTAGTATCTGAACATGTCATAGAAAAATATAAAAATCCAATGCTGTTATTTAGATAGCTTAAAAACACTTCTAGTTCATCCTTACTACCATGCCAAACAAAAAACAAATCATCCACATATCTTTTAAAGCAACTAATATTCTGAGAATATTGCTGTGGGCCATGATATCTAAATTCAGTCTCCCATTTATCCGGTACTAGGTTGGCATATGTGTTAGCAATTGGAGTAACCATTGTTATGCCAGATATTTGATGGTAAATTCTTTCATTAAAAACAAAATAATTATTATCTAGTACTAATGGGAGTAGTTCACATGTAGTTTCACTGACTCTACCAGAGTGTTGCCCACTTTTGACCAGCAGTTCCCTTATGGCATCAATGCCATAACTATTAGGTATAGCACTAACAAGTGACTAAATGTCAAGAGTCACCATTAGAAATGTATTTGTAGTACCAAAAGATTTATATGTGTTAAACCAACCACAGAAAGTGTGTGTGTGTGTGTGCGCACATTTTGTACATTTATGCAAAAGTTTTGTAGTGTTTTATGGTTGTATACATGTCTATGTTTTGTGTGTGTGCACATCTTGTGCATCTGTTTATGTGGTTTCAACTGTTTTGTGCTTGGGTACATGTTTATATTTTGTGGGTATATTTGCAAGTTTTGCACATTTGTTTATAGGGTTCGCACTGTTAAGGATTGTGTACATTACTATGTTTTGTGTGTGTGTGTGTTTGCATGTGTATATATTTTGTACACTTATGTAAAATGTTTGCATTGTTTTATGCTTGTATACGTGTCTATGTTTTGTGTGTATGTTTGTTTTGTACCCTTGTTTATAGGGTTGGCAAGGTTTATGTTTGTCTACATGTCTATGTTTTGTGTGTTTGTGTGCACATTTTGTACATTTGTTTGAGGGTTTGCCCTGTTTTATGGTTCTGTACATGTCTGTATTTTGTGTTGTGCATGTTTTATACATTTTATTGTGTTTGCACTATTTTATGGTTGTGTACATGATGTTGCGCGCGTGTGTGTGTGTGTGTGTGTGTGTGTGTGTGTGTGTGTGTGTGTGTGTGTGTGTGTGTGTGAGTGAGTATGTGTGTGTCTGTGTGCGTGTGTGTGTATGTGGGTGCACATTTTGTACATTTGTTTAAAGAGTTTGCAGTGTTTTATGCTTGTGTACACATCTATGTTTTATGTGTGTGCATGTTTTGTACATTTGTTTATTTGGTTTGCATTGCTTTTTTGTGTACATGTCTAGGTTTTGTGTGTGTACATGTTTTGTACATTTCTTTAAAGGGTTTGCACTATTTTATTGTTATGTAGATGTCTATCTTTTGTGTGTTTGCATGTTTTGCACATTTTCTTATAGGGTTTGCAAAGATTTATGATTGTGCACGTGTAAGGTTTGTTTGTGCAACATTTGTACATTTGTTTAAAGGCTTTGCACTGTTTTATGGTTGTGTACATGCCTATGTTTTGTGTGTGCATGTTTTGTACACTTGTTTATAGGATTTGCACTGTTTTATGGTTGTGTATGTGTCTATGTTTTGTGTGTGTGCATATTTCATACACTTGTTTTTAGGGTTTGCATTGTTTTATGGCTGTACACATGTTTATATTTTGTGTGTGCAAGTATTGTACTTTTGTTTATAGGGTTTGCACTGTTTTATGATTGTGCGCATGACTATGTTTTCTGTGTGTGTGTGCACGCACGCGCGCGTGTGTGTGTGTTTGTGTGTGCACATTTTGTACATTTATGTAAAAGGTTTGCACTGTTCTATGGTTGTGTACATGTCTATGTTTTGTGTGTATGCATGTTTTGTATACTTGTTTATAGGGTTTGCATTGTTTTATGGTTGTGTACATGTCTGTGTTTTGTGTGTATGGGCATATTTTGTACAAATATTTATAGGGTTTGCACTGTTTTATAGTTGCATACATGTTTATGTTTTGTGTGCCTGTGCATATTTTGTACATTTTTTATAGGGTTTGCACTGTTTTATGGTTGTATACATGTCTATGTTTTGTACACTTGTTTATAGGGTTTGCACTGTTTAGGGTTGTGTACATGTCTATGTTTTGTGTGTGTGCTCATTTTGTACATTTGTTTATAGGGTTTGCACTGTTTTGTGGTTGTATGCATGTCTATGTTTTGTGTGTATGCATGTTTTGTACATTTATTTATATGGTTTGCACTGATTTATGGTGGTGTATATGTCTATTTTGTGTGTGTGTGTGTGTGTGTGTGTATGTGTGTGCACATTTTGTAGATACGGTTTGCACTTTTTTATGTTTGTGTACGTGTGTGTGTGTGTGTGTGTGTGTGTGTGTGTGTGTGTGTGTGTGTGTGTGTGTTTGCATATGCATGTTTTGTACATTTGTTTATAGAGTTTGCCATATTTTGTGGTTCTGGACATGTCTGTGTTTTGTGTTTGTGCATGTTTCATATCTTTATTTATAGTGTTTACACTGTTTTATGGTTGCATACATGTTTATATTTTGTGTGTGTGCACAATTATTTATAGGTTTTGCACTGTTTTATGGTTGTATATGTGTTAATGTTTTGTGTGCGTGTGCATATTTTGTACATTTCTTTATAGGGTGTGCACTGTTTTATGGTTGTGTAAATGTCTATGTTTTGTGTGTGTGTGTGTGTGTGTGTGTGTGTGTGTGTTTATACATTTTGTACAATTCTATATAGAGTTTGCACTGTTTTGTGGTGGTATACATGTCTATGTTTTGTATGTGTGCATGTATTTTAGATTTGTTTATTAGGGTTTGCACTGTTTTATGCTGGTGTTCATGTATATGTTTTGTGTGAGTGTGCACGTTTTGAACATTTGTTTATAGGATTTGTACTGTCTTATGGTTGTACACATGTGTATGTTTTGTGTGTGTGTGTGTGTGTGTGTGTGTGTGTGTGTGTGTGTGTGTGTGTGTGTGTGTGTGTGTGTGTGTGTGCAGGTTTTGTATATTTATTTAAAGGGTTTGCACTATTTTATGGTTATGTACGTGTCTATGTTTTGTGTGCATGTTTTGTACATTTGTTTATAGGGTTTGTACTGTTTTATGGTTATGTACATGTATATGTTTCTTGTGTGTACATGTTTTGTACATTTGGTTATAGGGTTTGCACTGTTTTACTGATGTGTACATCTTTGTTTTCTGTGGGTGCACTTGGGAACTTTTACTTTAGTTTTAATCAGTCGAATAATTATTACTTCTTTAGTGGAATTCTATTATGACTGATAACAATAAGGGTGTAGATAAAATTTTGGTGATGCACCAAGAATACAGACATATTTTGCATGCACTAAGAGTTGCCATAATCATCACCTTCACCATCATCACCACATTATCATCGACTCCCTTTCTTACATTTTTACATTGAATCATAGTTTTGTGTAGAGTCTCACCACCTGTCACAATTCAGAGGCACTGCCCTGCCTTCTTTTCCTGACTTGCCTGGCTGTCACAGGTCTTCTTATACAAAATTCATTCATCTGATGGATGGATGCCCATGTCTCCAGCTGCCTTCTTAATGTCTCTCCCAAGTCTGTTTTACCAGATTGTATTTTTCTACTGCACATATGACTCAGCCACCATAATTTGCTATAAGAATTTATGTAAATAAAAACATATCTACAAGGTGCAACTGACAGAATGTATGGAATTTCTGGTTATGTTATTGCAAATATCTTAAATTATAGGTTTCGTTATTGTAAAGATCTTGAATTATAGGTTTTGTTATTGTAAAGATCTTGAATTATAGGTTTTGTTATTGTAAAGATCTTGAATTATAGGTTTAAAGAATGAGTTTTATTACAACTTATAAAGCCGCAAGCCATAAACCAAGTTCCTTAATCATATAGAACAACATGTTTCATGTGTCACACAAACCAATTTGTTGTATATATTTTGTAGGTGAGAGTAGTGCTTCCGAATAACTTCAGTGTGGTACATTAATTGCCTTAGGGACTATCTTCAAGTGGTTTTCTGCTTTAGTACTCAGTTACTTTTTTGTTGTTCCATTTAATTTAAATCTATCTTTATCTAGCTATATCTGTATCTATATATCTATCTATATCTACGTCATTATAACGATCTGTCTATATACACACACACACATATATATATATATATATATATGTATATATATATATATATATATATATATATATATATATATATATATATATATATATATACATACATGCATACATACATATGTGTGTATATATGGTTATACTTCAGAAGATCGAATGGCTGAAATATCGAAAACCATATGGTCGAGACCATATAATCGATATTTCAGAAGATCGAACTTCTGAAATTGTAACAAAAATAAAAAAAAAAAAACTGTTAAAGAAGATGGTAATGCAGGGGAGCATATACCAACTCCGAGATCGGTCTACAATGTTAATACAGCGTGGAAGATTTTCCTATTCCCTGCTGTAGTGCGATCTTGGAGTTGGTATATTTAAGTAGGGGAGTGTGGGGGGGTGCAGGGGGGCTTGAATTATCAATCATATGGTCTTGACCATATGGTCTTCGATATTTCAGCTGTTCGATCTTCTGAAGTGTAACCGTATATATATATATATATATATATATATATATATATATATATGTGTGTGTGTGTGTGTAGTATAGAAAATGTTATGTTAGGATTTGCTACTTTTGTAGCTCAGTTATTGTTTTAACTTTTTTATTTAAGCTGATTTAGACTGTTAGACTTTGATATGCTTTTTTGACTGCTTGTTGTCAATGTTTTATTTTATTTTCTATACATTTTAATAATTTTTCATTCTACTATGAATTCATTGTTTTTCTATAAACTTGATTTCCATGAAGAGTATTGCTTTTTGAGAGGTAGTTTATTTTTAAAACAGAGGAAAACAAAGCAAAACACAATAAAAAAGATAAAATGGAGCTGACCAACCACTACATCACATTTATTAAACAAAAGTAATAAAAACAAATGAAGACTGAACACTTTTGTCTTGACACTGCAAAGACTTCATCAGAGTGGTATATCTGCCATAAAAAAGACTTTAAATACAGATTCACAGCCAATCAAACAATAAATGCTAGCATGTCCTATCATTCAACCTAACTGATGATTCTGGTAAAAGTACAACAGCAAAACAAGGAACAAGTGGACCATATATGTAAATGAATAAAGATATAACATATATAAAATATGAAGTTATCATTGCTGCAAGAAACTCTAGCATATAAATGCAAAGCTAAAAACTTAGCTTTGGTTGGCTCCATTTTATGTTTATATTAGGTTGTTGATTTTTATTTTTGTGTTCAATATATGAGGTTACATTTTTTGTTGTTACACTGAAGTGTGTGTATTTGTGTGGGCGCACATTTATGTTTGTCTTTGTGTCTGTGTATTTATTACATAAACAGAGATAAAAAAAGACAACTTTGCATCTTGTAATCTGTATCTTTTACAGACTTTATATTACTTTAACAGCCTAGTGGCTTTTTGTTTTGCTACCTATAACCTGCTCATGGTAGAGTTGTGGTTGAAATGGTCTGTATGGATCAACACAACAAATTTGTTAACAAAAACACACAAATAAATAAAATCAATATTACTAAATATTTAAAAGAAAGGAGTTATGAATGCTTATCAATGAAAATCACTTGAGTATTAAGGTTGAAATGTTGTTGGAAATTCACCCACTCACATAATAAAGTCACCAGGGTGTAGTAAGTAAACTGTCTACTACCACTAGTTCCATGACTACATATAGAAACGTCCTAGTAACATTTGACTCTATTGTCAGGCACACTGACTCCTCCATCCTTACAGGGCTGGATGAGGCAAGGTTACAGCCAGCTGTCTCACCAGCTCCAGGATCCATGATGTTGTGATGGCTCTACAGTCCCTTCAACCTGGCAGAAATTATTATTATCTTGGGGTAACCCATAAAAGTTTAAAGGCTTAAGGTGCTCAGTGGTGAGAAATATATTTAGAGACAGCTTCAATCTCACTGTGCATGTGTCAAATGCAGGAAAGAATCAGGACCTATGTAGAATCCCACCTTCATCCAAAATGTTGCTTAAATACAAAGAAAAGATAATTGGTTACAATTGACTAAGTAGCTGATGTCATTCTAAGGGTGTTCACTTTGTGTCAGTTTGGGATGGAGATAAGCTGACAGTGCAACTTGCTTCACAAAGGGTGACCTTCACCTCTCCTTCCATGGCTTCTGTGTACTGTCTAAAGCCTTTGCTACCCCATAGTGCCTTTTTAGATAGAGCCCAGTTGCTGGACATCCCAACATAAACAATGAAAAATACAGTTGATTCAAACTTCAAATCATACATCTTGATAGCTTTTCTCAATGCCAGAAATCTAAATTGCCTGATCTTCAGGCTCTCTTACAACTTGAATGTGGCCATATTAGTGCTGTAACTGAAATTTGTTTTCACTATAGAGATAACACTCCCTCCGTACCTGACTTTTCTGAATAACCTACATTCAGGCTTGATTCAAGCTGTACAACATCACCTCTAGGAAGATTCTCAGACAACCACAAACTAAACTCATGGAGCTCCATCTTATCATGAACAAAACAAATTATTGATTTATAACCTGTTATAGATACCCTCCATATCCTCAGAGGACCATGAAGGATTCCTAAATGTACTGACCAAACTACCCATAATGAAAAAGGCCTTTATGAGGCATGCTTTCAATTTATGAATAAACTGGTGACATACACTTCCAAAGTTGCGCATGTCCAGAGATTCCTGGACCAAATAAATGGGAATTCCCTAGAACAAATAGTAAACCAGCCAACTACAGTACAGCACATTCTAGACAGTGTCCAGACTAACACAGCCCTCAAATGTACCACTCCTTTACTGCCTCTATCCCTGGTTAAATCTTACCATAAACTTGTGACCTTTTTTTTAAAGTCTCAAACAGCACTGAAGTCAACACATCTGTATTTAAGAATTTCAAATGTACAAACTTACTCAAAGTCTATAGTAAACTCACAAAATTTACTTGTAATATTGCCATTCCTAATGCCACCTCACCTACTACTTATGCAACAGAGCTCTATTCCCACTTAAAGGAAAACTCTACCTTCTACAGGTTAACTCAACTCTCAGGTTGCTTTTCTCCCTACAGTATGGTTCCAGTATTGTGTATGTATCAGAAACCTGCTTGTACTTTATATAAAACTTTCCTTTCCGTTGCCTTGGAGTCAAAGGAAGGGAAAAAACACCCACTTTTTTTAAAATTTAAATCTCACATAATATGCAGAATAATTTGTCTGCACCTGCATGACGTACCAGAATCAGAAAAATCTGTAGTCAGGTACTGCTGACAATCATATATGGGTAATTAGTCACACTGATGTCAGGAGCACAATAGCGGCTGTAAAAAAAAAAAAAAGACAGAGACGTGAAACTGTTTTCTTCTGTCTTTATTGCAAACAGAAAGAAAACTTACACTAATTCAGAGCTGTTCCCAATGTAGCCATGCCTTCATTGCAAAACAGAGCAATTAGATCAGTCAGTGGTTCAAAGGCAATTGTAACATCTATTGAGAAATTAAAATAAGCAGCTTCACAGTATTGAAATGCAACATTTTAATCTTTGTTTGCTGTTTATACTACTTTCCATTTTAAGATGACTTAAATGTAGTATCCAAGATGTCTGTGACATCTACAGAAATGTCAGAAAATATTTTTTTTGTAATTCTTGTAAAGTAGCAACACATTTATCATAGTGACTGGTGGAGGATACTGTTGAGTTATCTCAGACTACAAAAAGATACTTCGAACAAAGGCCTGCAATTTGAATACTATTTTAGTTGCAGCTGTATAACTCCTTAGTATACTGTAAGACAAGCTCTGAGACACATAAACATGAGGGCTATTCAAGAAACAAAGGAAGCAATCCTGTTAGAGCAGGTATGCTGCCTCGCTAGAGACGGCTTGCACCTGTCACCCTTAGGCTTTCGAATAATGGCCAAGGCTCTTGCCACCCCATCGTGCCTTTTTTAGGTAAGGCTCAAAATACAAACCCACCACCATAAATAGCACAAGTAACAAAAAACTGAGGGTAATGCTACTCAATGTCATTAGTCTAAACCTCAAAATGCACGCACTAGAGGCACTCCTCAGTATGGACAAAATTGATATATGTGCAGTAATAGAAACCTGGTTTAAGGCTCCAGAGAGCACCCCAGCACTACCAGGCTACAACTCATACCATACATTTCGGCCACAGAACCCAAACCGAAATACAAAAGGTGGGGGTATATCCATATTCATCAAGGATACCCACACCTCCAGGTTAGTGGCACAGCACGATGCTTCAGAGATCATCCACATGCAACTAACAATGGGCAAAACTGCAATTCAAATTGAAGCTTGCTACAGATCACCCACCATGTCCCAGGACCCCCATTCTGCATTTCTGGAAACACTGGGAAATATAAAGGTCTTACCAAGCACCCTAATATTGGGTGATTTCAATTACCCAAACATTAACTGGGAGAACTACTCAAGTACTAACTCCCTTGCCCAACTTTTCCTAGAATTTATAAACTCAAACATCCTGGTTCAACTGGTCAACACTCCCACCAGAGGTGACAACATATTGGACCTGGCCATCACCAACATGGGCGCCCGGTGTTTCACACCAGAGGTCAACCCCTCACTGGTTAGATCTGACCATAAGTAAATCACTTTGGATATCCATATTTCGCCCACACCCCGGACAAGAAAACCACTTTGAAAAACTTTTCAAAAGCAAACTTCACATTACTTTAGACCGAGGTGGAAAGTTTCAAAGCCCCCATGCTGAAGGATAACACTCTCCAAGCTGCAAAATCCTTTACTAATGCATTCTATGGGCAGCTACAAGAATGCATGGATCGTGCCATCCCAAGCAAAACCAAGACTCACTCCTCCAAGAAAAGGAAACCAGTCTGGTTGACTCCTGCCATAAACAAGCTATACAATAAGAAGGAGGAAACTAGTACAGAAAAGAGTAAAATCCCAAGAAGGGAAGACATCCCTGATCAGTATCAGCAAGAAACTACGATCCCTCATAAAATCATCCAAGGCCAGCTTTGAAAGAAAAATTGCCAAGGACGCTAAAGATAACCACAAGGCATTCTTTAGCTATGTCAAGAATCTAAGTGGCAATGCTCAGGTCTGCTCAGAGTTAGTGCAGAATGGCACAAAATACACTGAACCGACTGATATCGCCAACATCCTGGCAGACAGGTTCAGTGCAAACTTCACTCCCCTCTCACCCCCAAAAGAGCCCATAACCACCACCAGAAGAATGAAGAATGTAGAGTCCCTGAAATCACAGACACTCAGGTTAAAACAGCCCTCTCCAAAGCCAAAAACGTAGCATCAATGGGACCAGACGGTGTCCCAGGCTGTGTCCTACATGAGCTCAAAGACGAACTATCCCCTGACCTAAACACACTGTTCAAACTCAGCCTCTCCACGGGCTACATAACCATAGAGTGGCGCACAGCAATGGTTATTCCACTCCACAAAGGTGGAACCACAACAGACCCTGGGAACTATCACCCTATAAGCCAGACTAGCTTGGTCTGCAAGGCTATGGAGCGCATCATCATGGAACTCATTAACAGAGACATTGGGAACCTCCAAACACTGGACCCTACCCAGTTTGGCTTTGTTAAGGGCAAATCATGCCTACTAAACCTGGTGGACTTCTTTGAGACAGTTACCAAGGCTATAGATGAGGGAAAGGTGGTACACACAGCCTACCTAGACCTCGCTAAGGCCTTCAACACCATTCCCCATTCTGGTATTATAGACAAGCTCACCAGCCTGAACATAAACCCCTATGTCACAAGATGGGTTGCCAACTGGCTCACGGACAGAACCCACATGGTGAGAGTTGCAGGAGCTAGGTCCGACTCTAAACCGGTTACAAGTGGCATTCCCCAGGGCTCAGTCCTAGGACCCCTTCTGTTCGGCATATACGTCTCAGAGGTACAGGCAGGAGGACTATGGCTGACCAAGTTCACAGATGACTGCAAACTAGGGGCTATAATTGACTCTCCGGCTGACACAGACATCCTCCAAAAGGGTCTTATTGAGACAGATACCTGGTGTCAAAATCATGGCCTCAAGCTAAATGCCAAAAAGTGCATAGTCATCCCCTTTGGAAAAAACAAAGTACCCACAAACTACCACATAAGTGGTAGTCCCCTAAATAGGGAAGACGTAATAAGGGATCTGGGGACCCAAGTAGATAGTAATCTCACCTTTGATAATCACATTGCCAAAGTGGTTAGAAAATCCCTTTACGTGGCCCACATAATCACAAAAGGTTCACATCCAGATCAAAAGAGGTCATTGTGCCCCTCTACTCATCACTCATCAGACCCATCATAGAGTACAATGCCCCATTTGGGATGTACCTTACAAGACATCTGCAACAGCTGGAAAGACCACAGAAGTACCTCACCAAGAGGATCACTGGCCTCAAACAGATGCCCTATGCAGCTCAACTGAAGAAACTCTAGTTGTACTCGGTTGTATACTGCCTACTCAGAGGTGATCTCTGCCTAACATACAAGGCCATGTCCAGCCCAGAATTGATGGGCATGCTCCACCTAAAGAAAACCTTATCCCCTCAAGCCACACGCTCTAGGGAAGTAAACCTCACCACAACAATAAATAGGACGTGCTGGAGGGATAGATTCCTGTCCCAGAGACTTCCCATACTTTGGAACAAGATCCCAATCTACATTAGGCAGAGCTCCTCGCTAACACTCTTCAGAAGAAACCTTGACGAGTGGATGGGAAACAGAAAGTTTACCTCGGGGATCACTTCAGTGGCTCTGCTGGACAGAGGCACAGGGAACTAATCTAAGGGGGCGACGAAAGCCAACACATTCTGGCTAGGCTTATAGATGCCTTTGGGCAGATAGCCTAGTACCAACCTATAAACCTATATAAGATGATAGTGAGTGACACCAATCCCATTATATGTCAATGGAATGGGAATACACCACTACTTCCTTTTGTCTAGCATGACTCATATAATGCAGACTTGAAATGGATTATGGGAAACAGAAAGGCTTGAAGGAAAACAAGATCATGCTGATATGTCAAGCTGAATTGACAGCCATTTTGCAGAAAACATATTGAAAGAAGCAGATTCTATAAGATTTTGAGGTATTAAAACAGCTCTGAAAACAAAACAGAGAAAAAAATACAGATTTTTAGTTCTAATGTGGAGTTTTCCTTTAATTGTTTAGATTTGACTGTCCCTACTAAAACCAAATATAAAGGTAACAAAGCACCCTGGTGGTCTACCAGTACAAATAAGGTCTATAATGAGAAAACAAAATATCTGCAGTCCTGGTAACAAATCTAATTTCTACATGAAAAACAATGTGTCAAAAAATATTAGCAATGAAATAAAAGAAGATCAAAGGAAAACTTGAACTGAAACTAGCACCAAAAGGGAAGGATAACTTGTTTTGCTACATTAGGACATTAAAATATAACACCCAAAAGTGTAGTAAACTGGTCCAAAATGGAACCACCTACTCTGACTTAAAAGGCATAGTTAATAGTCTAGCAGATAGATTCAATGCCAACCTTACTGAAAACACACTCACTGAAACTCCACAAATCTCTGAATCTGCCACATACCCTAAGATAATAAAAGATGATGCCAAACTGTGTTATCTAAAACCAAAAATACTACTTCCATGGGTCCAGGCAGTTTATACGGTTACCCAATAAATAGCTCCAAACGTGCCTTGCTGGAACCCTTCCAGAACTTGTTTAACCTAACCTTAACCATGGGATATGTCCTAGAAGCATGGAAAACTACCTTTGAAATGCCCTTTCACTAGGGTGGTCCTTCAACAGACCCCATTAACTATAAAGTCATTAGCCTAACTAGTTTAAATTGCATGGCTATAGAAAATATCTGATTTCATGAACAATGAAAAAAAACACCTTGTTCAACTTGGTTACCAGCAGTTTATGTTTCTTTAGGAATGATCATGTCTGATCAGTTTAATAAACTTCTTAGAGAAGGTCACAGAGGGAGCAGATAGTGATCATTCTGTTCAAACAGCCTATCTAGATCTGGCCAAAGCAAATGACACACTCTCCCATGATAATAGTGTAAATAAACAAAGTGCACTAAATATTGACCCTTACACGGTCAGGTGGATAACAAACTGGCTAAAAGACAGAACACACATTGTTAGGGTAGCAGCAGGTGCCATCTTAGATAGCAGAAAAAGGTAGTTACAACAAGTGGTGTATCTCAGGACTCAATGCTTAGACCTCTCCTTTTGCATTCACTCCTCTGACCACTAAGCCATAGACACAGATCCATACCTATGACTATCCAAGCTTGCCCATGACTGCAAGCTGGGTGTTATAGTCAATCAGCCCTCAAATACCAGTTCATCCCAGCAAGAACTCTCACTAAACATTGATGAATGGAAAAAAGGTTAAAATAAATGGAAACATTTGCAGAATTGTTACATTTGGTAAACAAATATTTCCTTCAGAGCTAATGTTTGCATACTGGATATTGATCTACAGGTCTGGTAAAGGAATGGAGAAGTTTTTTTTTTGTCAGGAAACATAAAATTGTATTGATAGGAGAATTTAATCTATCAGATGTAGACTGGTGAATTCCTGCAACAAAATTCAGAGAAATAATGAAATAGCAGAGGTATTAGATAAAGAGGAATTCACTCAGCAGAACAGTAAGCTATAGGGAAGGGCAAATCACTACAGATCATACTTGGTAAGAATGAGTGGTTCTGAGACAAATAAAAACACTCCTGGCTAACAGCAATTGTACAGGAGTCTAGATTATCATGGGCAGAGGTGGATGACAAACAAGCAAAGAAATCCAAGATGTTGAACTATAGATGAGTAAACCATATTAACGTATGAAACATTTCTGAGGGTTCCCTATTGTAATTCTGAGCCTTACACCTATAAGTCTCAGAAATACAAAAAGAAATAGTGAAACTACAGGAGAACAGCAGATATCAAAAAACATTGTTCTCCTTTAAAGATGCTTTGTGCAGGGGTGAAAGCACCCCTACCCACCCCTATTGTGAAACTGCAGGATAAGAATCGATATGTGTTTGAAGACATGTCATAATTGTCCCAGACTGATTCAGTTTTACAATTAAGTTACACTGGAACTTGACAAATGAAACCCACACAGACTTGTATACATTGATTTTAGTAGAGCCTTTGAAGCAGTCTTTTTCAGGAAACTAGTTGGCAAATTGCTGGGACTTGGAGTAGGACAGAAGATGACTAAATAGGGAGAAGGGTGTCTGGCTACCAGAAAACAAATTGTAAGTAATAGGGTTACCAACAAAAATAAAAGTACTACATATAGTTCCACAGAGGCCAGTCCTGGGATAAATACATTTTGGCATCTTCATACCAGACTTTGTAAAGTGTGCTGAGAACAGCAACAGCTTATTTGCATATGGCACTGTAATCAGAGGAAAAGTGGAAGCAGAAGGCCTTCAAAGGGACCTGAGGAGACTGGCAAACCTGGATGAGAGGTGACATCTAAGCTGTAAAGTGTTTCATGTATGCTCTAGTCATCACAAAGTGGAGTATTAGCTGGATAGAGAATCGCTAGAAAGCACATATTAGTAAAACACCTTGGTATGGTATTAGTGGCAAAATCAAATTAGCAGGTACACAGTAGGACTGTAGGAATGGAAGAGCAGCTCTACACATTGAGGGTATTAGAGCTAAATCAATTTTCACTGCAGGAAAGGCAGGGGCAGGGAGGAAGGATGTGGATTCAGAAGATACTTAGGGAGCAACGTAATGGAAACCAGCTCAACATGAAGAAGACAAAGCAGGAACTGGCACGCCTACAACATTATGGAAACAAAGTTTAGCTTAGAAAGAATTTTTACTCAGAAAGAGTTGTGGATAAATGGAAAAGTGGAAGAATAAAACCATAGAGTCCTTCAAGAAGGAATGGAAGGGGTGTTGGGATGAGAAGGTGCATCATAATAGCTATACAGACAGCAAAGGCTAAGTAGGTAATTTGTTTTTCCACCATCTCACTTTTGTAATGTAATGTAATGTATTGTAAGTGGAGAGGGCTCTAGAAGACTGGAAGGGAGATAGATTTACAAGTCTACAATGGTGAGATTCTAGAGCACATTAAAAAGTAAGCAATTTTAAAGGAATGCAAGAAAGCATATTTTAGTCTCAAATATAATGAGATTTTAAAAAAAGAGGAGGGTTGATGTTCTCTTTTTTTAGCAAAGCTGTGAACCCTCTAACTCTACTCCAGACATCCTTGCCTGTAAAATAAACATGTTTTATGAACTACATTTAATGCATTTAAAGGCAGCATAGCTTCATTATGAGGAATATTGCATCATACACCCTTTTCAAGAAATGAGTGGACTACATATTGTAGAAGGACATTCTCTATTTTAATAATGCAACTGGATACAGTCCCAATGAAAGATATCTGACCAAGCTGCATAGTCTCTATATGGGGTAGAAAACACTGTAGGTGCATGATTTGCTTTAGACCTAGCTGAAAGCCACAAAAACAAAGGTTGTGGTTAATGAAATGTGGAAGACAGAAGACTATTCTGCTCCTGGGTGCCTGTGGCCAGTGTGTTTTCATATCTTCAATACTTACAGTCCAGGGCTACTGTAAGTGAGGGTGGACTTGTTTATGAATAAGGTCTGCAACATGTTTTATGTTCAAGGAAGGAAATAAAATAAAAATAAAGAACTAACACAAAGTAGAAGACGTATCCAAGGCATGGCAGTTGAAGTTCTTTCTTCTGGAAACCCACAAAATCCAAGGAGCATTGGTAGAATGATCTCATAATAATTCTAGACTTTAGACCTGAAGACATTTCTGTAAGTGCTGGTATTATTTAAAAACAGCAGTGGCATAACCCTGCCTGCATTACCGCAGCTGCCATAAAGGTAGATCTGTGATGCTGGTATTTACCTTCATTTGGTCGACTAATACAAATATCTACATCCTGAAGGTAAACTAATCTACACTGAAAATGGAAATGCTGACTTCCTAATAATCATGCACCAAGGTTCCTTCTCAGGGCATGAAAATATTACCTAAAAGAAAAAAACATAAACAACACCCCCCCAGCCCTCCATACCCTCACTAATTATATATACTAATTCCAACATCACACAATCCCTGGAGAAAAGGGAATATTCCCCTACTCAGGGATTACTGATCTTGCACACCTGTCGACTATCTGTATAGTCGACCAAATGTAGTTGATTAAAGATGACTAAATATAGTCAAATAAACAGATGTCAAAACAACGAAACTCTCTGTCCACCAAACCAACAGTACCTGATGCTGGACAACTTCGCCTTTTGAGTCCTTGGGAAAGTTAGTGCTAAGCTGAGAATAGGTAATGAGAGTCATTAGCACAGAATATCTTAACGTCTCATTATGTCTTCCTAGTTCAGGATGACACCCTGACATTCAGTACCTTAGTGCTGCAACGTACTGAATTCGGTGCACTCCACCCCCTGGGACAATGTCACTTCCAGGGTAAAGAAAACAGGCCAGTTTGAGGTAGTGGGAGCAAGATGGCAGAAACTCTATTCTGGTACTCTGTCCTTTTTGGCATTATTCCTGAGTTTGCAGAACATCCCTAATTTTCTTATATTTTTGCCCTGTCCCTCATGTAATTTTTGATTTTCTGATTAATTATTGAGGATTGCACTCAGTCAGACATTATAGTTTTATACTTCCTATTATACAGAACTGTTCATAAAATCCATGTTGATGCAAAATCCGTATGTCTATTAACGTTTAGGTGAAGTAGAGTAATATTTAATATGAGCCCATGATTTGAGGACTTTATCCTCCTAATTCATTTCATCTTCTTAAAAGTGGTACTGTTTTCTGAAGATGTAAAAAGAGACTGTAATATGATTAATGCAGCAGCTATTTTCTTGGATCTATATTAAATCAGCGAATGCTTAAAAAAGCCAATGCTGATTTATCGACCCCATGTAAAAGAAAGCTTACAATCCAGAACACTTAGAACAGCGATTTTTTTCCCATGGAAAAAAAATCGCTGTTCCACAAAAATAAATAAATAAATAAATAATTTAAAGTATCACATAAAGTGGGGTACTTCACCCCCCAAACCCCCCCCTACTTAAATATAATAACTCCAAGATTGCACTACAGTGAGGAAAATGGCAAAGTAAAAGAATTAGTAATTCCCAGGGAAAGAAATCGCTTATATGCTGTTCTCTATTCTGCTGTTTTGTGCTTTTAAGTTTGATCAAGATGCAAAGGAATGCATCTTCGATTATATAATAGGAACCCATTTTCTTGTAGCTCAAGTCTGTATATTAACATTTGGTGTGTTTCAGCCATCAGTTGAAAACACAATAACACTAATATATCATTTGATATGACCATTTCTTTTCAAACAAGTTCAGTGTCCTAGGATGCAATGATAGCAAATGTGCAGTTGAATAGCAGTGAACCAGGAATATCATGCATGAGCACCCTACAGCAGCAGCAGGTTAATATATATCACCCCATAATTTCATTATAATATTTGAGATGACTAGCACCTTAAATACTAAGTCTCTGGTATTCAGGCCGACTGAGGGCTTCCTGCAGGCAGATAACCCATGTGTGATGACTGCAACAGTGAAACACGAAGAACATCTACATCTGTGCAAATAGTATGCGTTTGATGCAGCCTAATAAATTAAAATGACACCTTATGTGTCTCTTCTTACCTACAAGGCCAGCCATCACCTGAACTGTAATAAATAGAGAGGTATACATTTATATACTTGGGATCATCCATTAATGTCAGCTAGGAAGGTATCTAAAGGTTAACGTTTAACATTTCCCTTCTAATGCCTAGAGAATAAGTCATGTTTAGACATAACAATGGTCTTATGTTGGGTCTATACAGTAGCTGGTTACTCACAATAATATCATCATTTAACAAGCCTGGAGGTCAGCTTTGTATCTGCAGGCACACGTAGGCTCAATTCATTTTCCACCCCTGGGCCCTTAAAGCAAACACCTAAAGGTTAGTGTACTTTTCTCTGATCAAGTATTGTTGTTACTATTATTATTATTATTATTATTATTATTATTATTATTATTATTATTATATTGTCGTTAGGTTCATTCATTATTCATTTCATTCATTATTTTACTGTACACTTTCCACTTCAGGATTGAAAACATAAAGAAGCTACCCCCTCACATAGTGGGCATAAGGTAGATAGGCAGAATAGCTAGCTAATCCTAGGTAGGATATAATTCTGTTGCAGGATACACACACACACACACACACACACACACACACACACACACACACACACACACACACATGTACTCACACACACACACACACACACACACACACACACACACACACACACACACACACACACACACACACACACACACACACACACACACACACACACACACACACACACACACAGCACAGGAACATGCATGCATACACACACACACACACACACACAGACAAAGCGAGTTTGAAGGATTGAGAGTTTATCTGTTGCATGTGTTTGGGTTACCTCTTTTTCATCTTTAAATCCTTCATAGTAATGGAGTTGGCATTTATAAGCAATGCAATACCCATTTACTTCAAAAATGGAGAAATAATGTAAGGCTAAACTAACGAGATTAGTTAGGCAAGTTATTTTCACACAGCACTGCCATTTGCATTTTGTGCACTCCCCATTTAGTTCAGTCATTATATAATGATCACTAACACTTGAGTGATATGCTGAAGAAGATGAAGTAGGATACGTAGGACTTCCTAAGGCCTTAAACTGCATATACATCTACTAACCAGTGGTTTCACACCAGTTACATTTCAGTTTTAGATATATACTAATTCTCTTATAAGCATGTATGAAACAATTTTGAATATGCTTTTTGAGAAAATAATTCTACGTAATATCTGCCATTTGCATATAGAGATTATTTTAGAAAAGAAATGGTCTCTTCTCTGAAAATAATACATTATTTTATCCTCAACAGCATTTTCATTATTATAATAATGTTATGATTGAGAAATGCATGTACTGAGAATATGGGTCATCTACTGATTTAGCATTACTACGTGTTCTATTTATTTGCAGGAATCCAGCTCCAAACCCAGTAGATGAAGCTGGATTTTTCTCATTTGCAACATTTTCATGGCTTAATTCACTGATGCTCAAAGGGTACAAGGATGAACTGAATTTTGAGACCTTCCCTCCACTGTCTCAATATGATGCTTCTGAAATAAATGCAAAAAGGTATGCTATTTCATGTTTATTTAATGGTGTACAGTAGTACAGTATGCAGAAACATTACAATGTGGAATCAGTTACAAATACTGACATTGTTTTTTCCCTCTTGGGGTGCAGTTAATATACTCCGAACCCCCATATACCAAGTTTGTGTGTCATCACTCCAGTTAACATTTGATCTCCAATCTCAGAAGACAAATTTATTGTTTGGTCCCCTCAGACCTCATTCTACAGGCCTGGCCCCGAGTGCCCTGTGTCCACACCAGGTCTCCTAGCCATCCTCCTATCCCTGACCTTATCCCAGTATTGCTGGGGCTGGACGTGGATCCTAAGAGCAACCTGGGGACTTAGACATCTGTGTTTCCATGCAGGTAGGATCTTAAATGAAATATTAACAAGGAAAGAAAGATACTGGATGATTAAGCTAGGACTTTTATTTTATCTGTGGTTAAATGAACATTAGTAATTTTTAGTCTATTAATATGTGTATTTATATATTAATTAAAGTTTTGGTCACTGTAAAATGATTTTTTGCACAGCTGTATATATGTGATGTCATTTCTTTTGGCAGTATACTTTTGTACTGCAGAAGGTATGGTTGAGCCAAAATCAGCCTATGTGCCTTCCTTTGTGTGTACATGAAATAAATGTTACATCTTATGGAAGTTTTTGCTGACATTTGTCTGGTGACTTTCTTGAAATACACCATACAATTTGTTTCACGGGCTGATAGTGTGCACTTCATTTTCCGTTTTGTTTGTGTATTGTTGGAGATGCTGGTTGGCACCTTTCTTATATACACACACACACACACATATATATATATATATATATATATATATATATATATATATATATATATATATATATATATAGTATGGATCCTTATTACAAGAATGAAAGTTCACTACTTCGAACTTGTAATAGGAAGCCTCACTTCTGCGAAAGTTCACTTTAACGAAAGTCAACTTTTGCGTAAGTGCACTTCACCGAAAACACCACAGCACAGTGGAGGACATAAAAAAAACAAGCTATGTCCTCCACTATGGTGCAATAAGTCACAGACCTTAGGGTAAGGAGATAGTTAGTAAAGCTATCCCCTTACCCTAACCCATGCCCTAACCCTAAGGTTCGTGATTATTGCACCATAGTGGAGGACATTGCTACGTCCTTCACTGCGCTGCAGTCGTCACGGACCTTAGGGTTAGGGCACAGGTCATGGTAAGGGGATAGCCCTATGAGCTATCGCCTTGCTATGACCATGCCCTAACCCTAAGGTCCGTGAGTACTGCACGGAAGTTCAGTACAACACCTATTCATTGTACTGAACTTCACGTAAGTGCACTTTTGATTAAGTGCACTTTCGCTGCAGTGAGCATTCCACAAACTATTTCAAATTAGTGAAAATTCGATCTAGTGTATGAAACCCGTATATATATATATATATATATATATATATATATATAGATATATATATATATATATATATATATATATATATATATATAGATATACATATATATGGGTTTATGTGAGATTACCGAAATCTCAGTAGACCGACATTCAGAACACTGAGCCGAAAAGCACAAAGTTTCACATCAGCGAAAGTTCACATTACCAACCTCCAAATACCCGACACTCCAAGCTGAGCGGAACAGGAGATCATCTCATGTGCACATTGTAGTGCGATTTTGGAGTTGGTATCTTTAAGTAGCAGGGAGGGTTGGGGGTGTAGCCCCCTATGGGGGTCATAGGGGGTGTAGCCCCCTTGCAATAACATTAAAATGAAATGTTGCTGTCATTAGGCAACTCACTGAATACAATACTGCTTTTGGCATGTATCAGCTTGGAGTGTCTGGCATTCGAGGTCAGTAATGTGAAGTTTTGCTGATGTGAAACTTTGTGCTTTTCACCTCAGTGTTCTGAATGTCAGTCTACTGAAATGTTGGTAATCTCATTCATATATATATATATATATATATATATATATATATATATATATATACACACACACACACACACACACATATATATATATATATGGGTTCACTATATAATTTCGAAATACTAAAATCACGAATTTCAGTATTTCGAAATTATAATACCGAAAACCCGGAATCCCGAAAATAAAAAAAAACGCAAAATTCAAACACGCACCTACACTACGCAAACACATAACATCCCCCCACAACCACACACACTAACTTAAACTATGTATATGCAAGAGGGCATGCCCTCCTGCACCCCCGATGTGGTGGGCTGTGGCCCCACACCTCCCCTTCTTATATATTCTAACTCCGAGATCGCACAACCAGCTACACACATTTTACACTCCCTCGCACACACACTAACACACTTACATCCCAAACAGCACACACACATACACAAACAAACATCACACCACTCACTCTCCAAAACAACAGAAGCGCTAATTCAAAGTCAACATACTTCAAGACTTTGAATTTCCCACTTCTGCTGCTTCGGGATTCCCGGTTTTCGGAATTATAATTTTGAAATAATGAAATTCATGATTTTAGTATTTCGAAATTATATAGTGAACCCATATATATATATATATATATATATATATATATATATATATATATATATATATATATATATATATATATATATATATATATATATATATATATATTTACATATACATTTATTGTTGGAATTTACATTATGGATTTCAACATGCTACTTGCTGGTCCGGTTTCTGACAAAGATGATGTTGAATTGTTTGTTGAAGTGACATTCATAAAAATAAAAGATTCAGGTACTGATATAATACATGTCAACAGTATCCAAGTAATTTTTGGTTCTTTGAGCACTGTAGAAAAAATTTAGACTTTTTAGTGTTATACAGTAGTGGGTTATGAAAGGGATACTTATCACAACTTTAGTAACTTTTGTTATAACATTGTTCAGGTTTTGATTTTTGTAAAGCCTGAAAGTAATCATGGGAGTACCATAAAGAAGTTGGGGAGGAGATAAGTAGTGACCAGCGTAGCTTTAGTTGCGTCAGTGAGACAGGTTTTGACTCTATAAAGCATCCCTAGTTTTTATTGAGCTTTTCTTATGCAATTTTGCATTTGCAGGTCACATTTAAGATTATCATCCACTATCATTCATAATAATTTGCTATGAGAAGTAATTATAATAGTTGTTTTATCAAATGAGAGGACTTAAAATTTTCTTTTTTATGAGAGAGAGATTTGGGAAAAATGAGCAGGAGTCGTGAGTTACAAAGCCATGTTTCAGTGTCTGTAAAAGCTTCCTGAGTAATTTTTTGGAGGTATGCCACATTTTTAGATGTACAAACAAGTGTGGCGTCATCTGTGTACTGCATTAGGGAGACCTGTTGTGTGGATGTTTGGAGGGTGCTGGTGAGAATGTTAAAGAGGAGGAAGGGACCAGGGACAGAGCCTTGTGGTACACTAGTGGTGACTGGGAGGTGTGCAGAAAGGGTGGAATGTAACTTTATGATTGATACCTATTGAATAGGTAGCTTTTGTAACATAGACGTGTGGGCTGAGAGAGACCTATTGAGGACATTTGAAGTAGAAGTTTGCTGTGATAAGCTATGTCGAAGGCATTAGATAAGTCTAGAAATAAGGAGGAGACTAGTTTGTCATTATCTCTAGCTTTATTGACAGTATTTATACAGGTTAGAAGGGCAGTGATAGTACTATGGTAAGGATGGAAGCCATGTTGTGTGGGGGATTGGAGGTTTTCTTAGCAATTGTTTTTGAATACATTTTACAAATAGTTTGGAGAGGGGGGGTAGGATTGGTATAGGTCCAAAGTTAGTAATATCTGTTGAATTTCCTCCTTTGTCCAGAGGGATAAGGTGTTACTTTTTATAAAGACAGGGAATGTGGGATTCCTAGATTGACCTTTTTATAAAGAATGAGACAGGATAGGCAATGTTTGGCTGCTACCTTAAAGTTCTCACTTAAAAAGTCATCAGCTGAAGTACAGCATGGTTTGAGTTTGTATACGATAGTTTTATATAGGATGTGGACACAGGTTTGAATGTAAAAGTAGATGTGATATGTGGCTGTTGGGCAGGGTTAGGATTAGATGTTGGGGAATCCTTGGTTAGAGAAGCTATATTATCTATGAAATAAGAGTTGAATCGTTTGCGGTTTTAAGTGGTGAGTTATTGTGAAGGGGGTTAGGGTTACATTTTTTGGCTGGGATGCGACATTTCTTTAATGGCTGTCCAGATTATTTTAAGATTGTGTTTACTGTTTTGAAAGTTATTATATTATATATTTTGCCATCATTTATTTACTTTTAGTGTGATTGCAAGACTTTCTGAAATTTACAAAATTGTGCTGTTTTAAGTTTTTGCCGTTCTTTGCATGCTTTTTTTCTATCCTGTATCAACATACTACTCTTTTTAGATAGACAAATTGCAGTATTTGTTTTCAGTCTCTTCCTTCTAGAAGGTACAAGGCTATTTATGATGTTCAGGAAAGTTGTACTGAATTCATTTACAGCATCATCTGGCGGGAGGATTTTTAGGAAGTTCCAGTTAACAGGGTTGTAACAAACATTTCTGAGTTAAACTTGGAAAGGTTGTGTGTTGTTTTATAAGCATGCTGTTTAATTGTATGTGTGAGATACCTGCTTGTATAGATTGGGAGATGATAACTGAGATTGTCAGACATCCTATCTGTGGTGGTGTATTTGTGTGGGTCTGATACTAGGTTTCAGTCTAATAGGGAATTTGATGTCTTGCTATAATGTGTGGGGCTATTAATTAATTCTGTGAAACCAAATAGGTTCATGCTAGATGTATGGGAGTTAGACTTTATGTCCAACCAATAAATACATCTTTGTATTGGAAACTGTTTCATGAGAACTCATTACAAGCCAACAAATGCCATCCCAAGTATATTATTAATAATATTCCAAAATCTGTTTTATAGAATTAGAAACTTTGATCAGAGAAACAGGAATTTAAAAATCAGCTGGATGATCTCACCCATAGGTTTTTAACTGGGGGTTATGATCAAAGAAATATTTATAAGATACTTAACTCTATTTATAATGTCACTAGTAAGGATTTGTCAATATATAAACCTTCAGTCATTAGAATGGATTATTTATTTGGCTGCCTGCACATGCTCTGCTTTTTATTTGGGTCAACCTTCAAAATGTTTTAAGTTCTGCATTAAAGAGCATTTAAGTGACATAAGATGTCAAAAATCTAATAATGCACTGTTTAAACATACCCTCAAATACCCTACAGCTAAATTTAGGTTCATTGGGATTGATAAATTATTATACGAGATGTCTAATAAACTTGGATGGCATTAAATATTAACAAGGAAGGAAAGACACTAGATGATTTTGTTAGGAGCTTTATTGTATCCAGGGTTTAATGAACACTAGTAACTTTTAGTCTATTAGTATACATATTTATATACTAATTAAGGTTTTGGTCACTTTAAAAGGGTTTTTCAGAGCTTAATATGTGTGATGATATTTCTTTATGCAGTATACATTTGTATTGAAGAAGGCATGGTTGCACTGAAACCAGTCTACGTGCCTTCCTTTGTGTGTTTATGAAATAAATTTTATATCTTGTGGAAGTTTTTTGCTGGTATTTGTTTGGTGATATTGTTGAAATACACTATGCAATTTGTTCCATGGGTTGATGCCATGTGCTTCATTTTCTGTTTTGGTTCTTATATAAGCCCACCAGCTGCCTTTCCCTGCCGCCATGCTCATCAACTATGTCCAAGGGTAACACCTCTATTTGTCCCACTCCTCCCCTTAGAAAGTGTATTTATGAGCACCCCCCCAGGATGGATACATCCACCCTTATCTACATACTTCTCCATCAGTCACCTGAGCCACGAATCAAACCAGGGTCACCTGGGGCCACAGTTTGGCCTTTATCCATCTACACCAATGCAGATTTCGAAGATAAAATGTTATGCTGCAGTTGCTGCATGTTGGTGTTTGTATCAAGCATGGTGGAGAATTCTGTCTTGCAGTGTTTCTATTTAGTCTCATGTATGCATTTTTTTTTATCTGGTATCTCTACAGATTGCTGAGGTGAAATTCCATGAGTGTCAGTTGCCCAAAACACAAGATGCTGTGGAACAAAATGCTGTCCACTGTATTCTATAGGAAAACACTGCTGTTGTAATGTCTAAGTGTTCATAGGGTCATAGGAGGTAACTAGGCTAATGTCTCTAAGGCCTTTGCAAGCCTAGGTATGTAAAAAAAATAATGTACCCTAATTGAGCATAGTTAGATGGCCGTTGTTAGCAGAGTGATTCTATGTTCAGCACCAACTGCCCCTGTCGATGAGGGACATAGATGCCACCCCTGGCATGAATTTAAGGTCACCCATCCAACTGTCAAAGTTGTGCTTAAATAGTGTTATTGAGGAGGTCTGCTTCATGTGAAGTGGGAGCTTGTTCCAGAGGAGCGGCAATCTCTGGGAGATATATCTCTCACGCCACCATGCTTTGTTGGTGTCACAGGTTAGGTTGAGATCCCTGGAGCAAGTAACTCTTGTCCCATTTGATTTATGGATGTGCAAAACTTCCATTAGGGCAGGGTCAGAGACTGTTCTGTAGGCCAGGCACAGGTCACCTGTCAGCAGCCTGTACGAGACAGAGTACAGTGACAGGACTTTCAGTCTTTTCATGTATGACTTGTTTTGAAGGCCCTGGTTTCCCTTGATTAGAAACCTCTGTGGTCTCTCCAGTTGCTGCAGATGTCTGGTAAGGTACATATAGAAGGGAGAATTGTACTCAATTAGTGGTCGAGTACAGTGGTGTTATAACCTCCTTAATCTTGGATGCAATGCCTTTATTTATGAAATTCGCACTGTAGAAGCTTTCCGTATCACTACGGACACAAGGTGATCCAAGTTTAGATTGTTATCAACCTGTATTCCCAAGTCTCACACCACTGGTGTTTAAACTTATAGGGGTGCTATTGATATCATAACTAGCCAGGGCTACTTCATTGCCAAAAAGGATAATGAGGAATTTTTCTGCATTTAGCTTTAGTCTGTGACTTTGGCACCAATCATTTGTCTCCATCAGCCCCTTCTGTAATATGTTAACATCATTGGGGGACTCTATGACTGCACCCAGTTTTCAATCATCTGCAAACTTGGTAAGCCAGAGGTCATCTACTTTTGCCTGGATTTCAGAGAAATACATACCAAACAGTAGAGGGCCCAGCCCAGATTCTTGGTGTACCCCACTGGTAAGTGGTCTACTGGTGGAGTTGGACTCCCCAACTTTGTGTGCATACTGTCAGTGAGACAGTTGATTATCTAGTGACTTATGGGTTATTCCCCAGCTGGAAGAGTTTCTCAATGATTCCTGAGTGGGGACTTGTGTCAAAAACCTTGACTAAGTCAAACTAGGCAGTATGTACTGCTTTGCCTCATCCAAGGCTTTAGTGACATTTTTAAAGAAGTCCACCAGGTTTAATAAGCAAGCTCTACCATTGATGAAACCAAACTGGGTCAGGTCAAGTATATGGAGGTCAACTATGTGCTTGTTGATAAGGTCCATGATTATCTTTTCCATGGCCTTGCAGATAAGGCTGGTTAGGCTTATGGGTTGATAGTTCCCAGGGTCGGTTGTTGGTCCCCCTATGTGCAAGGGGATTACTGTTACTGATCTCCACTCTACCAGAACAAAGAAAGTGTCAAATGGTTCTGCTAGGCCTTGTTTTAGATTCTTTAGTAAGCAGCCTGGGGTGTTGTCTGGTCCTGTAGAGGCTGCATTTTTGGGCTTGGAGAGAGCTTATATGACCTGTTCTTTGGAGATAGTCCGTAGAGGACTAGTGTCAGGAATGCTTTGGGGGTATGGCTGGTGAGGACAGGGGAATTAAGTTATCGCCAGAGCTGTCAGCTAGCAGGTTGGCAATTTCCTCAAGTTCAGTGTGAGTAGTGGTACCGTCCAGTATAAGTTTGGCACTTGGCTGGGCATTCCCTTTTAGGTTTAGAATGTAGATAAATAATGCCTTATGATTGTATTCAGCTAGGGATGCTAATTTAGACTTGTAACTAGCCTTAGAGGACTATACAAGATATCTGATTTGGTTGTTCAAGCTGTGGAGGGTATTCTTCACTGTTGAGTAAGTTCTGTCTTGTTCTTAGATAACATTTTCTTTCTTTTTTTAATAACTTATTTATACTACTAGTCCACCAGGGTGGCTTGTTTTTTGGGAAGACCTTGTTTTAGTCTTATCAGGTACAGCAGAGTCAATATATTTGTTTAAGTGTGCATTTTGGGGGTTTGTGTACTCCCCTGCATAGGAGTTATTGTTGGCTGTGTTAGCAGGGGCTTTGAAACTTCTTAAACCATTGCTTAGTAGGCTATAGTTTACTTTGTAGAAATGTTTCAGTTTTTCTGATATTTACTTCAAACAAGACAGGTTTATTATGTATAACCAAAAATACACCGAGGTACCACACAATAGCGTCTTTAATAACACAAAAAAATAAATAAGAACAGTGGTGAGCGCTTTTGCAAAACTAATTGCTTCATCAGACAAGAAAATAAAACACTCCATTGCTTATATACAGATGGAACCATTGACTGATGTCATAGGTCAATTAAGGCATTAAAGCTATATAAAACGTATAAATGTAGAGAAAGCTACATATAGAGAAAACTGCATATAAAAGACACATATAAAATACTGCGTGTAAATGCATATAAAAACTGCATACAAAAACTATATACAAAACTATTGGTAAAAGACCTAAGTAAAGTGCATAGATATAAACTCCATAAATACTGTAGCTATGAAAAACATAGATAAAAATTAAGGCTAAAAAGGCTAAAAATCTGGATCTAGTAATAAAATCTATCTACAATATGTATGTATAACTAAAATTAGTCTATGTCTCTAAAATATGACTAAATATAAGTATAAGTGTAATGGGTGTATGAGATGCCTAAAATTAAACATGTTTGAGGCGTCTTGCTTTCAAGAAAGGACCAAGGAAGTAGAGCCATTAAGGCCTGGATATTTGTCTGCATTCAATTTAATGATCCATCTCTGTTCACAGCATTCAGTAAAATTTTCTATATCCCCTCCTCTAATGTTTTTGTGTATGCGCTGTAGCACAAAAAACTTAAAAGAATGTGAATTATCTGTATTAATAATATGCTGGGTGAGTGCATTAGTGGGTTTCTTATTTTTGACATCACGAAAATGTTCTAGAATTCTGTCTTTAAGAAATCTATTTGTTTTACCCACATAAAGCACTGAACATTTCTGACAAAAACAATAATAGACAACATCAGTGCTCTTGCAATCAGCATAAGTATTAAGCTGTGACTGAAAATGCTTGGTGGGGTGGACATAGGTATTTATACTGTAAATATAGGGGCAGGCACTGCATGACCTGCAAGGAAAAGTGCCCTGACGTGAAGAAGGGATGGCTTTCTTAGGTACATCCTTGTTACATAACTGTTTCTTGAGTGACATATTGTTCTTGAAACTGAATAGTGGATCTTTACAGGTGATAACCTGCAACTGTGGTACCTCTTGTAATAGGTGCCAATGTTTCTTAATGACGTCAACATATTGGTTGATGTCACTCGCAAACTGTAACACTACTCTAAATTCATTATGTGGCCTAGAGTTCATGTTAGATGGATTATTACATGGAACTACCTCGTTGTTGTTAAAATAAGGTCTACATTTAGTTGATCTCATATGCCATGCATCAGATATAGTTTTATCAATTTCATCAGGTTGGTATGTAAAATAACTGGCCTGAAGCCCAAGTGCTTAAACCAGAGCTAATACACTTTAAGAATAACACACACTGAGCTCTCAATCAGCAGTTCCCAACTTAGAAGGATGAAAGCTACCTGTCCTGCCACCACAGTGCATGCCACAAACCTTCCTAATGTAGAACAACTGGTCTGAAGCCCAAGTGCTTAATCCAAAAGACTTAGCATGAGTTACACCAAGCAGTAATAAATACAATTGAGAACTTTTAAGATGACGCAAAAGCAAAATAAAGTAGAAAGAAACACAAGTACAGTAAAAGCAGAAGAATTTTTTTTTTTTTATGTTTTAATATTAGAAAAGTAGCAAAGCAGTAGTAAATACAATTCTCATGCAGTGCAAGCTGGCACACTTGAATATGTAGCAATATTAGTCCACACACAGTTTGAAAAAATGTAAATTAAAAAGGACTAAAAGCAAGTGCAGAAAGGGTTTATTAGGTAATAAATACAACTGAATACTTTAAATAATGCCTGGATTAGTGCTCAAGTTATACAAACAAAGCTAGATTCAGCAGGCCTGGATCTAGTCTATGCTACAGCAAACAAGGTGTACCATTTTCAGTTAGAAGAAATTCAGATATGCATGCACTATAAGCCTTCAACCAGAAATTCCCAGCTCAGAAGGGCAGAGTCCAGCCTCTCCTCCCACAAGAGTGCAGACCACGAACCCTCTTAATGTAAAATAACTGGCCTGAAAGCCCAAGTGCTTAAACCAGAATTAATACACTTTTAGAATAACAGACACTGAGCCCTCAATCAGCAGTTCCCAACTTAGAAGGATGTAAGCTACCTGTTTTGCCACTACAGTGCAGACCACAAACCCTCCCAATGTAAAACAACTGGTCTGAAGCCCAAGTGTTTAAACCAAAAGGCTTAGCATGAGTTACACCAAGCAGTAATAAATACAATTGAGAACTTTTAAGATGACGCAAAAGCAAAATAAAGTAGGAAGAAACACAAGTACAGTAAAAGCAGAAGAAATTTTTTTTTTTTAGAAAAGTAGCAGTAGTAAATACAATTCTCATCCAGTACAAGCTGGCACACTTGAATATATAGCAATATTAGTCCACACACAGTTTGAAAAAATGTAAATTAAAAAGGACTAAAAGCAAGTGCAGAAAGGGTTTATTAGGTAGAATGCGGTAAAGAGATGTCCTGGGGGAGTGTCTTAGATCAAATCTACAGTGGGGCGGGCAATGCAAAAGCCACCAAATTTAAACTACTACCAAGAATAGGGAGGGGGGTGGGGGAACAGTTTCAACACAGATGTAAGGAATGTGCAAATTATAAAAAAATATATATACTGTTTTCTATATATTTGCAGAGCAGTAAGACACAGATATCAAGCAGACAATTTAGCTCTATAATACAGAATAACACAGAAAATATACTCAGCTCTATAAACTTGAAGATAGTTCTGTAAGGCTGTCTCTTAAACTAAGGTTCCAGTTTGAATACAGGTTGTTAATTAAAAGAAGACACAGCACTAGCTAAATTATATCAGCAGAAAGACAAGGCAGGAAATGAGGGGGGCTGGGGGAACAGTTTCAACACAGATGTAAGGAATGTGCAAATTATAAAAAAATACATATATACTGTTTTGTATATATTTGCAGAGGAGTAAGACACAGATATCAAGCAGACAATTTAGCTCTATAATACAGAATAACACAGAAAATATACTCAGCTCTATAAACTTGAAGATAGTTCTGTAAGGCTGTCTCTCAAACTAAGGTTCCAGTTTGAATACAGGTTGTTAATTAAAAGGAGAGACAGCACTAGCTAAATTATATCAGCTGAAAGACAAGGCAGGAAATGAGGGGGGTGGGGGAACAGTTTCAACACAGATGTAAGGAATGTGCAAATTATAAAAAATATATATACTGTTTTCTATATATTTGCAGAGCAGTAAGACACAGATATCAAGCAGACAATTTAGCTCTATAATACAGAATAACACAGAAAATATACTCAGCTCTATAAACTTGAAGATAGTTCTGTAAGGCTGTCTCTCAAACTAAGGTTCCAGTTATACTTATATTTATTCATATTTTAGAGACATAGACTAATTTTAATTATACATACATATTGTAGATAGATTTTATTACTAGATCCAGATTTTTAGCCTTTTTAGCCTTAATTTTTATCTATGTTTTTCATAGCTACAGTATTTATGGAGTTTATATCTATGCACATTACTTAGGTCTTTTACCAATAGTTTTGTATATAGTTTTTGTATGCAGTTTTTATATGCATTTACACTTAGTATTTTATATGTGTCTTTTATATGCAGTTTTCTCTATATGTAGCTTTCTCTACATTTATAAGTTTTATATAGCTTTAATGCCTTAATTGACCTATGACATCAGTGATTGAGTCAATGGTTCCATCTGTATATAAGCAATGGAGTGTTTTATTTTCTTGTCTGATGAAGCAATTAGTTTTGCGAAAGCGCTCACCACTGTTCTTATTTATTTATTTTTTTGTGTTATTAAAGACGCTATTGTGTGGTACCTCTGTGTATTTTTGGTTAAACATAGTTCTGGTTTTGTGCACCTGGATTTTACCTGAAGCCGTTTCTCTCTTTGTACAAGACAGGTTTATTGTCTGACCTTACCAGGAAGGGCAGCACACAAGGGGTAGTGTAGTGACCCCATGTTGGTGAGCACTAGGTCTAGGACATTATAGTCCCTTGTAGGGGTGCAGACCAGTTGTTCCAGGGCATTTGAATTAACAAAGTTCAGAAACCTCAGAACAATCATGTTTGTGCTTGTGTAAGTTGCTCGATCGATGAAAGGATAGCTGAAATCTCCCATGTCCAAGGTGTTTGGCTGTATACTGAGTGACTCTAGCAAGTCCAGGTAGGCCGTGTGTTTCTCCTGCTTCATGGTAGGCAGTCCTGTAGTTGGCAATGATGTGGTAGGGTATTTTACCTATAGTTATTTTGACCTGGAAGCTCAAGAAAGTCATACTGTTTTACCAGTCTGGAGGTGTATTCAGATTTATTGAAGATGGATACACCTCTACCTTTGGTTCGTTTTGGGGTCTGACCATGTGAAAAACATTTTAGCCTTGTATGGCTAGGGTGCTGTCTGTGCCTTGAATCAAGTATTAGTAACTGCACAGGCGTCAGCAACTTCCAAGATGAAGAATGCTTTCAGGAAATGCAGTTTACTGTTTAGGCTGCTAGCATTAAGCAGCATGACCTTGAGTTTGTTGCTAGTGGATTTCTTTATGTTGGAAGTTTTGTTATTTTGGCATTGCTTAAAAAAGGCACTATGGGGGAGGCAAGTGTCTTTGCCAATATCAGAAAGCCTTGAGGAGACAGTGAAGGCCATCTCTGGCAAAGCAGAGTAGTCTGTCAACCATGTCTTCCCAGGTTGACAGATACTGGATCCTCCTGGAGTGACACCAGAAGCTAAGCTAATTATTGAAATTGTTCATTTTTGTATGTATTGTGGTATCATCCTAGATGAATGTGGAATGCTGCTTAGGGCTAGGGACAAACCTGCCTGGGACACATAATCTGAGAGTTCAGTCATGTCTCTCTTCATACAGTCCACAGAGGTACGTCTCAAGTTATTCACTCCAATATGTACTATGACAGATTCATAACAAGAGTTGTTGCTGACTGACTTCAGTGCATGCATGATTTGATGGATCCTGGCACCTGACAGGCAGCTGAACGTGACCTTCTTGTTCAGCCTGGTGAGAGGGATATCTGTGTGTCTCACTACTGAGTCACCTATGACTAGGACATTTGGTTTTGAGGTGTTTTCCCTTATGGGCTTAATTTTTGAGACACTGATATATATGTGTAGTGGTGGATTCTGTTATGTACCAGTATGTGTGGGATGTTTGCAGCTGGGAGATCTGTGGTCTTTCAGTAGGTTCTTAGTGAGTACCTCCCCATATGTGGGTTTACATGTTGTGACTTTATCTTGTGTGAGAGGAGGGGTGTGTGCCCTGACAACCTGCTTGATGTCTTGTTTATTGTAGCATGAGAGTACTGATTCCAGTTTCATGGTATAGATATATCTTACACATACTCTATTTGTTTGCTTTAGGAGCAAGTGGTTGTCAGTATACATAAGGCAATTACTACATTGTCTCAGGATGCCCATGTCAGTCAGGCTGGCTGGGGAAATGTTGGGAAACTGACTTTCCATAGTAGCAGGAAATTCTTAAGTACTAGTTTGTGAGATGGCAAGTTAGATCAGCTCTTCCTCTGGGATTAACAAGGGAACTTATTCTATAGAAGATCAGGGATGGAAAGTGGGGGGGGGCACTGCTCAGTGCTCAGCTGGGTTGCCTGCAGTGCAGCATGGGACCTGTGAGGGGTTTACTGACTTGTGTCTATGGAGAAAAGTGATTTTTGGTGTTTGCGTCTACACAGGGCACCACTAAACCCAGCTTCTCGGTGCACAGCTGCCTGCAAACATGAGGCTTATATACAGGTGAATTTAAACAGTTTTAAACTAGTCTGCCAATAGGAAATCACACAATGATCCTTCCTTCAGCATTCCCCAGCTCAGACAAGGCTATATCCACACTCTTCTGCCACAAGGGTGCAGGGGAGTTCTTAATGTGAGATGGCTGGATTTGAGTACAAGTGTATGAAAAAGAGGTTCGATTCAGCAAGTCATTATCTAGTCTTTACTAACTAAGCAATATTTCAGTGCAAAACAAGTGCAGCAAATGGAGTAGGCACAAAGTGAAAACAGTCAAAGAGGCACAAATTAATGCAGTAAAACAGTAAAATACAGTTGAAAAAGTGCAGATGAAACTCAAAATAAACGTAATTTCTTGTTCTTAGCTTTGGAGGGCTTGGATTCAAGCAGAAACAATCTAGATCTCTGGCAATAGACACCAAATGCAGTGCAGCTGTGGTTAACTGAGCCTGACATTGATTCCCTTATTTTGAGAGATTTCTCTCCTCAAGTTGGAGCAAACATGGAGATGCTATATTTATGTTTGAGGATTGTGTGGAGTTTTCCCCTGACTTAGGGGGTTTACCCCGTACAAAAACACTTACACTTTACTTTTTTGCCCTACTGTGTTGCAGGCTTTTATTTGACATTTATGAAGTTGAGGGTTTTACCATTTAACAGCTCATAGTAGAATCGTTACATCTGCATATCTTGTAAAGACAGATGTACAAAAGGAAGTTACAGCGCTCATTGTTCCTGGTAGTGCATGATATAATATAGCAGAGTTCTTCAACAGCTTTTGTGTTTATATGATTGCAAAAAACAAAAACACAAACAAAAAAAATGCAGGCTCTATAAAATGATATTTTTGCCAAGGTTATAAATCAGTGCAATAAAATCAAAAATTATAACCAGTCATACATCTCGGGTAACATAACACTTCTTTTAATACAACTATTAACAAACAATAAAAGATTAGAGTAAGCACTTTTGTACTGACCAGATATCATCAGATGCCATATCATCATCGTTAATATTTTACTTATGATGAAGACTACTAAAACCAGCCCATAAAAGCCTAGAAAGTAACCACCAATAAAAATTATATAGTCCTTACAAATTAATGCTTAGATGACATTTGCAATAGAAACTTTTTGTCTAGATTCAACTTTCAATTTTAAAACTTAAATGATCATTTAAGCTTTTAGTTAAAAGACCATTCATGGCATTTTGCCACTTGAGTACCATTTCACCACATAAAACTTCTAGTTCTCCTCCCTCAAGGGAGGCAGCACAGAGTCAAGAACATAAACAAAACCCTCTTAAAAATTACATATTTTTAAGTACATCAAAATAATGCACTTTTACTATTACCCTTTTTAATGGAATATTAATGCAAATGTGACATCTGTTATAAACCACACCATGCATCTGTCTCAAGTTCTGTGGAAGGTGTGTAAGAGCAGCAGAAGTCAGCCTAGCCCTTCACCACAATGCCTGATTTGGTCTTCATGGACTTTGCTGTGGTTAAAAGGTCAACCTTCTTATCAGTGGGTGTGTGTGTTATTCTGCATATCAATAAAATCCCTCCAAGGACACAGAACTAGGGCAACAGCATCATGGCTTTCTAAAATGCAGCAGGGCTTACATCAGTCTTGGCTTCAGCATGTCCAACAGCAAAAGAAAACATCAGGGAGAAACCAACAGAGCTCTAGTAGCCTCAAGAACTGTCTGTCATGAACCCAGAAATTGTAATATCATCAGCAGCAAGGCTACTATGTTTATCTTTTGGGGGAGGAGAGCAGTCTAATTCCTGAAACTTTGCATAAGTGTTCCACTATGGAGGCATTTGGAGGTCATCTATCCCTCCACCTGAATGCATGTCTGGACAATCAAGCAAGAAAAATAGATCTAGCATGTTCTATTCAGAGGTTATATGACTGATCTAGCATGTTCTATTCAGAGGTTATATGACTGATCTAGCATGTTCTATTCAGAGGTTATATGACTGATCTAGCATGTTCTATTCAGAGGTTATATGATTGATCTAGCATGTTCTATTCAGAGGTTATTTGACTGATCTAGCATGTTCTATTCAGAGATTATATGACTGATCTAGCATGTTCTATTCAGAGGTTATATGGCTTTTTTGTTCTTCTCAATCAGCCTTACTTTATCTCAATGCCAAATGTCCCACCAAATCAAAAGAGAGTAGCAAAAAGTAGGTTTTAATTGACTGGAATAGACCTGCAAATTCTGATCTAATGTTATTGAAAGTACATTACTTACATTTATTAGAAACAATGTCTTTAATTATACGGATGACTAGATTGAAAATTAGAACTGTTGCAATATGTTTATCATCACTGATAATGCAGTTGCGAGGCTCTATAACTTCACCAATGTCCTTAAGAAAGTATGAGGGGAAATTATCTGTCTGAATGTTATAGTTAGTTTGGAAACTTCTCTGACAATTTTATTTATTTTTTTATTTTACATTTGTTAATCGGGAAAGTCTGACGGATACATATCCATTTTCGGCGGAGGCCCAGGGAGAAAAGCTCCGCATTGATATTAAGTGATACTTAAAGTTGAGGTTACAGAGAAATCTAACAACATTTAACAAAACCAGTGACAAATTAAAGTCAAGGTTACATTTAGATAAGAATAAAACATTGTTGGTTAATGGAATACGTATACAGAGATAACAATCACATGGCAGAAGTGTGTATAAAAGAAAAAGGATTTTTAGGTAGAAGGTAAGGATGATAGTTAAGAGAAAGGTGGTTAGGTAAGAAGGAATTTATTTAGTATGGGCAGAAATAATAAGTTATCTTCCTGATAATGAAATAAGAGAATTCTAATGGTGTAGAGAAATGTATGTAGTAAGGGTGTGGAAAGAAAATAAAAGGGTAATCACCTCTGTGAGTTATGTTTGACTTACTTTTGTCTTGGTATAAGTCGGGTTAGTCTGGGTTTAGACATGGACATAGCCAGTCACTGTTCATGTACATTTTTAGGGATATTTTGAATTGGGGCAAGGAACATGTGGTGGTTAGTTCAGCAGGAAGGGAGTTCCATTGTTTTCCAGCAGAGCTGGAGAATAAGGACTCTCCGGCTGAGTTGGCTTTGGTTGTTTGTACTAGCATTCTGCTGGTGGAATGGAGGGATGCTAGGTTGCTGTAGGGGGTAATAATATTAGTCAGAATAGGGGTACTGGTAGGTTGGTAGAGGATTTTATGAATAACTACGAGTTGGTTATAGTATATCTAATTGGGTAGTTCTAGCCAGCCTAATTTGTGACCATTTTGACAGTGGTGGGTTCTGTAGGCTGAGCCTGTGGCAAATCTAGCTATATTGTTATAGCAGCTGGTGATTTTGTTAAGGTTTGATTTGGTTAGATTTGTGAGGATGGGTGAGGCATAGAGAAGGGATGACAGAAGATGTGTGCGAGCTATGGCGGTTCTGGCAGTCGGGGTTAAGAATTGCTTAATCCTATACATGGAGCCTATTTTTTTATTTACTGTTTTTATGGTTTTGTCTATATGAGCATCGTACTTCAGATTATTATCAATGATTATCCCTAGTAGTTTAGTGCAAGGTTCAGGAGCAATTATGATGCCACTGTTAGAAGAGACTGTAATTATTGGTGATGTTAGCTTACGGGTGGGAGAGAAAAGTAGTAGTTTGGTTTTTGTTTGGGTTCAGTAAGAGATGATGATTATTGAGCCAGTACTCTACTTTGTTGAAGGTGATTTGGGATAGGGATTGTAATTCTGTGGGAGTGGAGGCAGCGCAGATAAGTGTAGAGTCATCTGCATACTGTATACAAGTTGCATGTGGGATAACTTTGGGTAGGTAGGTCATTAATGAATATAGAGAAAAGGAGGGGACCCAAGATAGAACCTTGGGGTACTCCAAGGGTGACAGGTAGAAGGGGGGATAGATTGTCTTTCCACAGAACAGCTTGTTGTCTGCTGTGCAGGTAAAGAGTGGAACCAGTTGATTACTGGGTTATCTAAGGACAGTGATTTTAGAGAGTCTAGCAGTAGGTGGTGATTTACCATATCGAATGCTTTTGATAGATCGAGAAAGAAGGCAGAGGAGAGCAGATTCTGGTTATGGTTATGATTTATTGTGTGAGAAAAGGAGAGAAGGGCGGTGGTTGTACTATGGGCTGGTCTGAAACCATGCTGGGATGGGGCTTGGAGAGTATTCTGAGTAAGGTGGGTTAAAAGTTGCTTCTGTATGCATTTCTCTAAGGGAGATAGTATGGCTATAGGTCTGTAATTAGAGAGTTCAGTGGAGTTTCCTCCTTTATGAAGTGGAATAATATGAGCGATTTTCCAGATGGAGGGGATGTAGGATTCATGGATAGTATGATTGATGAAGATGGAGATAGGGTAAGCTATTACATTAGCAGCCTTTTGTAGAAACTCTGTGGGAAGTAGGTTGGCTGTCAGGGTGGTAGGTTTTAATTTCTTAAGTAGGAATTTGATATAGTCTGTGGGGATAGGATCAAATTTGAGAGGGGGGGATATTTACCTGAGTGGGTGAGATTGTAGTAGAGGAGGAGGGAGATTATTAGCTAGGGACTGGACAGTTTCAGTGAAGAAAGTGTTAAAGGTATTAGCAACACATTTAGGGGGTAGTTGCAGGGTAGCTGAGGGGGTGGGATGTAGAGGATTTACCTGGGTGGAGCAGTTTATTCAGACCTGACCAGAATTTTTGAGGCTGATTTTGGTGCTTTTGCTGTAAATTGAAATAGTTTTGCTTGCCTAACACAATAGACCTTTTTACTTCATTTCTCATTTGTTTGAATGTAATGTGGGCTTTTGGGGATTTGGTAGCTCTCCAGGAGGTCCATGCTGTGTTTCTAGCAGCAAGCTTTTGTCTAGTAGTATTGGTTAGCCATGGAGCAATTTTGTTTTTGGCTCTGATTGTATGTGTGGGAGCATGCCTGTCTAAGATGGCCAGGAATCTAGTATTGAATTCAGAGACTGCTTCATCAAGGGGAAGTACTGGCCCATTTGCATGAGCTAAGATCGGCCTGGAAACTAATTAGGTTAAAGTTCTTTGTATACCTAAGGGTCTTAAAAGTGGTTTGGTGAGGCATGTAATCCGTTTTCCTGATTATATAGGTTAGGAGGTGGTGGACAAACATTTAATCATCTGTCCTAAGCCCGGTGGATGTAACAGCTCGGCATTTAACAATATTTTTCATCATATGATGAAGGTTCATACTTATTGATATAAGATAAGAATTACGTCTTTCTTTTCTCCTAGATATTTCTGTGGTTAATAGTTCCAGGCACAATCTTTGCTGACAGTCAAATTTAAATAGGTGTTACAACTTGTACTTGTAGTATAACTAAACCTAAACTATAAATGCATTTAAATAACGTACATTTCTCTAGCTTATTGTTGTTGTTTAGGCACACAAAACAGATCTTGCCAGTAATGTGTTGATGGCTCTTTGCATGAGAGTAAAAGGAGCTGTCATACTCAAACATAAAAGGTGCTGTTATACAAAAATACAGTTTCCCACTGAGCTGCCAACAAAATGGTGTATCTGTGCACCCATGCAGCCCCCCCCCCCCAGCTACTCTGTTCAAATGCTGCAAAAGTTGATGAAATACAACAAAAGTATTAGATAGAAGTAATTGTAAAAATCTCAGCACACAAGTACTGAGGGAAAAGTAAAGATAGGTTCATAGGTACATAGGATGATACTAGGCTTTAGGCCCTTATAAGCCTAGCCAAGAATTTTTCCCATGTTCCCTCAAAAGTCAGCACCTGTTTCCCCTGTCCAGCAGGGACACAGATGGAATCACAGGGTTATATTTTCTGTTTCCTATCCGGTTGTCTAGGTTCCTCTTAAAGAGGGCTAGAGAGGTACTCTGCTTGACATGGAGAGGGAGTCTATTCCACAGATGGGGGAGTCTTTGGGACACAAATCTATCCCACCAATAAGTTCTATTAATGTCACAGACCAGGTTAAGGCCTTGTGTGTGGGTTGTGCGAGTGCAGTTTGTCTTACGGATATGCAGCAACTCCATCAAGGCTGGGTCTGAAATGGCCTTGTATGCCAGACACAGGTCACCTCTGAGCAGTCTATATGAGACTGAGTAGAGGGACAGGGCTTTTAGCCTATCTGTATAGGATAGGTGTTTAAGACCCTAGATCTTCCTGGTCAGGAACTTCTGTGATCTCTCCAGCTGCTGCATGTGCCTGGCAAGGTACATGCCAAAGGGGACATTTTACTCGATAATTGGTCTGATAAGGGAGCAGTACAGGGATGCTATGACCTCCTTGATCCTGGATGAAATACCCTTATATCTTCTTAAGTCCCAGTTGGTGATTTAGGATTACCCTAGTTTAGATATTGTATTTTTAAGAAATTAAAAGATGAAATTGGTAGACATAACGTCTTTTTATAAGCACTAGAATTTTCACTTCAACAGTTTAGGAAAATGAACAAACTTTTAACAGCAATTTATACAATTCATCTTAGTTAAAGCTCCAATTATAAATGTAACAAAGTAGTCTCACTGGAAAGTTCTGTGACCACCCATCATGCAAATATTTCGCATCAACTGACGAGTGACTGTATTGTTATGAAAAAGAGCTGTACAGTACGAATGGAGGCAAAATGCTTGTTTGTACTCTAGTAATAAGGATGTTACCATGATATTTGAAAATGCCTTTTCAAATAAAAGGCATATAGGTCCACTCAGACTGTTTCCCAATCATTGCACATATTGCAGCAGTAAAAGTCAGTATTAGAGTCTTAATTAAGTCTTACTGTACCCAAGCATGTTAATTTTCTTTTCATCTAAAAAGACCAGAATATGATATGTATATGACTGTTAACAATCTTGTTTTCACTGCAATTTGTTGCTTCAGTGTATTTCATCATATAAAGGATTATGATCAGGTCTCCAGTCATAAATGAGTTATGGATCTGAGGCATATATATGATGAAATTTACCTCAGGAGTGAAGCTTGAGAGGTGAATCTTGGCATACGCATTGAGAACACATAACTATTTAGCTATGATTAGAGAGGATTGGTGATGATTTTTTTCTAGTATATCGAGGTTTAGTTGTTCCTAGTTTCAGAAAAAAACGGTGTAGGAGCAGGAAGTGTTTTACCACTATGAAAGCAGTAAAACTTTCTGAAAAGACAACATAAAACACCTAACACTGCCACTCAGGACACAGAAACTAAGTGTCATTGAAATTAACTAATTGCTTTAAAAGTTGTTAAAGTCTTCTGTCTACCTACCTTGTACGTGTGTGTGTGGGGGGAGGGGCAGCAGTTTTTTTTACAGCTTTTAAAAGCTGTTTTACGTTCTAGCCCTAGGCATTGTGTATGCTGTAGTACAAAGTTAGAATGTGAGAGCTGGAAGCCATGCATAATTAAACTTGTTATCCCTGTCAGTGACATTAGAGACATACATAACAACTGTGTTTTTTTTTTCATTTTCGGAGCATAATTAGCATGTTCAATGCACTATAAATTGCTAACTGAATTTTGTAAAATCTGAAAACTCCAGTGGTTATATCCATACAAATTAAATTTCACGCATTTTTTAAGTTATTAGGCCTTATACTTCCTCTTAATATTTTTTACATTAATGGTAATATGGTTCATCTTATTATACTTTGGCTGTTTTATGTGATGTAGTAGCTGTTTTGTTAAGGTGATGATAACCTGCTAGCTAAAGAATGTTAACACTTGTTTAAAATCTGAATGTGTTTTTTATCATTTTCTTTTCATGACAAGTGAAAAGTATGCCAGCAGAAATTTCATTGCCTCTTTGTACAGCACAAGCACTTTTAGGCTAAAAGTAAAACAACTCATCAGATGTGTTCTATAGTAAAGGCACTGATTTTGCTTCTTGGCAAATCTGTCTTAGGATCCAGATATGCAATAATTTCAAAATAATGTCTGTATATTGCTGAACTTGATCTTAAGATGTCATCAAACTCCATTAATTTTGCACTGTTGTGTTCTCAGCCCCCAAGGCTGGAGAATAAAGTATTCATCACCCCACTCATATAATCATTCATTAGACTAATAATCACTGTTCAGCTCTTGTGAAGCAGGACTTCTAGAAGGTACGTAGCTCAAAAAGGCAAAATCCAAGCAAATTTTCACTGTAATGGCAGTAAACACTCAATTGATTCAAAGATACCAATAAAAGCTGCAATTTATTAAAACAAAATAAAAAAAAGAAGCTTACACATAAAAGGTACTTCTTTCTTTTGTGTGAAAGCTTATGTGCTATTAATGTTTTTATTTATTTTACTAAATTGCAGTTTTTTTTGGTATCTCTGGACCAATGAATTTTTTTATTGGTGGTGCAAGATTTGTCCAGAATTAATGTGGCTTATACATGAGGCAAAGATTATGTGAACAAATTTCACCAGGACTGGATAACTCCTGCATCATCTATGATTGATTGGTGATCATTGTTTTTTTTTTTTTTGTACATTGCAATATTTTTTTAAAAAGGCATTTATTACCTTTTTAAAATGATCTTGTATAAAAGATCTTTTTCGTGGAGATGGATGCTTCCACTCACTGTTTAATATGGAGATATCTAGCAAATATACTGTGCATTTACATATTCCCATATGTTAGAATGCCGGATTTCCCTTTTGTGCAGTCTCTACAACTGATATTATTACATGTAGAAACTGTTTCAGTCTAAATAATATCATTATTAAAATATGCTATTGAAGATCTACAGTAAAAAAAGTATATTTTTAATAAACAACTTTTCAGGTACTTGCCTCCAATATTTTAATGGCAGCATGGATCTTTTTGTGGTTTCAATTAGGAGTATATACAGTGAAAAAAAATCAATTTAGCCAATCAGCCAGATTTAATGCCTATTTTTAGAAATGGCATACAGTAATATATTTGACTGTCTCCTCCATTGTCAGTCTTCAAACCATTAAAGTTAATTCATTTGTTAACTAGGTTAATAAACTGATTGTATTCTTTATGGCTGTGATCAGTGCCAAGCCATATGCATTCTACAAATGCATAAAATGTAATGACTAAACATCTCCATAAATAAAGAAAGGAGAGTAAGATAGACAGAGAGAGAGAGAGAAAGAGAGAGAAAGAAAGAGAAAGAACAAGGGAGAAAGAAAGATGGAGCTAGAAGGGGGATGGTGCTGGAAGCCATTTTCATGACACGTGCTCAGCTCAACCAGTGGTCAGGGTAGGGCCTCAAAGAAACACCTCTCCAACAGGTGTCTATCATAGTTCAGTGAATCGAGTGAATAGATAACATTAATTAATAGAAACTCCTAGAAGCTTTCATTGATATTTTAGTTTAATGACTGTGTGTGCCTTGCCAATACCCAAAGTTAGTCTTTACTTCATTTCTCCACTCAACTCATCCAGGTTTAATTTGAAGAAAGATATCGAATGACATTCTTTAGCCTGCAGAGGAAGTGTATTCCAGAGAAAGGAAGAAGCACTCACAAAATCTCTCTCTCTCTATATATCATGTTTTGTTTATCTGCTGATGAAATTTCAGGTCTCTAATTCTAGTGTTAGTTGAGTTGTTTAATTTACTGAGATATAGCATTCATTCTTGAAATGCAACATTGGTATACAGTGCACTAAGAAAGAATTACAGTAATCAGTAAATATTTAATTTATGAAACAGTCTCATTTAATAATAAAATCCAATATTAGTATGCAGTATGGTAACGCAATATGCAAAGTAAAGGTCTACAACCCAAGTAATGGTAATGACTACTGACTTGGGTGTCTGATGGAGCTGGAAAGGAGATGGGGCTAGAGGTCATTTTCATGATGTACTCAGTTCAGCCAGCAGTCAGGTGAGCATCTCAAAGAAATACCTGTATAATGGTCTGCCATGATGCAAGATGGTGAGCAAGGAGAAGGGCAAAAAATTCCATTGCCATGGAAACATGTATGATTTCTGTAAGGCTTTAGCTTTATGGGAGGGGTGTAAGATTACCTGGCTGAAGGGATAAGAATCCCTTCTTTTCTGCAGTAAGTGTATTGATGCAGGGTCACAGACTGAGGCACATTCCACCTTTATTGCTGCCAGGATGCAGACTCCTTGAACAGCTTTCAGCTCCATGCTGGGAATGCCTAGTACAGGAGAACAAATGGGCTCAAGTCTGATTGGTAGGGGTTTGATGGTCTGCAGGCAGAAGGGAAAAGGGTCTTGGGAAAAAGGAGGACAAATACAGTGAACAGAAGGGCTTTTTAATGAGTTTTGATCAACCACTGTCTTTGAAGTATTGACATTTCCAGTCATTTTTCAGTTGTTTCCTTAATGTAGAGAAGTTTCTCTTCATTTCTAATATATATGACAGACTATTCCAGCTTACCGGTATACATTTTCTAAATGCTTCCTCACTCAGTATAGAAGAAGTTATAGGGCATAAAGGTAAGTTCTCCCTGATATGTAAGCCTTATAATGTAATATTGGATTGCAGTTAATAATCTTTGAGTTAAAGGAGGGCATTGTCCCTGTGATGATATGGGCTAATGCCAGCATAGCCAGCTGGAGTTCTGTAAGAATGATATGTCCTTTGAATATCAAACTAATTTATATAAGATGCTTGTGTTACAAATGTATTAGAACTGTATGGCAGTTGAATATCAAACTGATCTGCACAAATGGTTATTTTACAAATGTATTAGAACTGTATGACATTTGAATATCAAACTGATTTGTATAGATGCTTGTGTTACAAATGTATTAGAAATGTATGGCATTTGAATATAAAACTGACTTGTACAGATGCTTATGTTACAAATGTATTAGAACTGTACAGCATTTGAAAATTAAAATGCGTCTGTAAAGTTGCTAGTGTTAAAAAACATATCAACAGTGGGTCCTGCTGGACAGAGAAGGAATATACATGTGAGACTGTATGTATATATGTTAGCAAAGGATAGTGGAAAAGAATAGGGTTAAATGGCTAGCTTACTTTTTACTTTAAGAAAAATACTGTTGATTGGACCACCTATTGGGCCATGGAAATTTTTATCTTACAGCTCAGACAGCCAGAGACAGCATGTCTGGAAAAAGCCTTTGTTCATCAGCTCAGTAAAAAGAGAGGAAGTCCAAGCCACTGCCGTAAACATTAACAAACCTTTAGACATGCATATTATTACATCTATGCTAACATCCTGCCTCAAGCTTCAAAGTAGAATAGTGTGAGAACATAAAGTAAGGTGACCAGATTACGTCCTTCTGCCAGCTTTCTTGGAAAGTTTAGATATTACAAAGAGAAATCTCTCAGTACTGAGTATTCTGTCTTGGGCTTGATAACAAGAAATACCACCCACCACATCATCTACCTTGCTTTATTAAGTAAGTAGTGAAAAGCAATTCTAGATTCAACCAGGAAAATATAGTGAAGCTTAGTTTAGATATTGTTTTTCTTTATTTGTCTGATTCTGTCCATCAATGTTATTTTCAATATTTCCTGTGATTTGAACTCTATGGTTTACTGTAAATATATATTCAGTATTTTCATATTATTTTATTATTTATTATTAAATACATTAAAACTGTTATTGTGGGTTGTCCTTTTAGAAACTATTTAACGTTTAAGAGTGTGTAACAGTAGTAGTAGCAGTACTTATGCTAATGGTGCTAGAAGCAGTAATAAAAATAATTACAAAAACATTCTGTTGTGTCTTTTGTTTTCTAGTGATTATTTTTAGTAAGCTTCATATGCAGATTCATGATGATTGTTTTCACATGGCCTGTTATTTTATAAGGTAATTGGTTATAGACATGGCCGGCCTTAGGCATAGGCCAACTAGGCGGCCTCCTAGGGCGCTGCTGGAGCAGGGGTGCTTTTCCAGTATTTATTTGGTGTAGGTAGACCAGGTTGGGGGCACCTGGGTGGTGTGGGGGGGCGCTGTCAAGGCCTTTTGCCTAGGGCACCAGCTGACCTAAGGCCACTGCTGGTTATAGATAATAAATATGGGTGTGACTTAATATTACTGCATTGCAAATAATAATAGAAATAAAATAAAAAATAAAATTAGACTGCAAGTGTGTTTTGTTATTGCCATTTTGTAACACTATTTCTCTTTCACATTTGTATGAAATTTTTCAGCATATTATTAAGCTCTCCTTGGTCTTATATGGAATAATATGATCATGCTGAGCTGTTATCTGTATCACACAAAATAACTGTATTTAATTATGGTATATAAATACAGGTTTTTATATTTTAATAACATGAGAGAAAGATAGTTAAGGATGCCTTTGTGAATAAATTCATGATTGTTAATAAACATTTAAGCTAATGGTTGCTGCATGGCTTAGAATTAATGTTTGGGTGTAAAATTAAATTGCAAGAACGTTTCTGCCACAAGAAAATGTGAGACAGACTGAATTCTTAATGTCCCATATAGCACGACCAACTTACTATTTTAAAGATAATGCACTACCAGGATGTAGGACAAATTCAGAGGCTCACATTACTTCAGCTATGAAGACCAGGCCAGTACTGAAATAACAACATGAGTGCATTATTAAATCTCATCCAACAGCAGTAAGTCAAAATTGCCATGATGTCTGAGGTAATATAAAGCTCAGTATGGCTGCATGATTGTAGCTGTTACAGATTCCCCTTTCCTATAACTATTCTTTTAATAAATGTGTTACCATGTAATGACTACATTATTGTGTAAGATTGCTTAAGTCGTATGCTTTATAATAATAATGATATACAAATTACATTTCTATTTGCCGAATCCAGAAAGTAAGACTGTTTTAATAAAAAGCTAACACATGGCTAATACCATGTCTGTTAGTTTCATTTGTACCACTGCAGTATTACATTCTAAAGTATGACAAAATTAATGCATGACTTCTGTCTAATTTACTGTGACACTCTTAATGTGCTGCATATTTTATCGCTTCGCAGATGACTGAAAATCTTAAAAAGACTTTACATTTTATTAGCATAGCCAACAAAAAATGAATAAAAAAATGTTTGAAAAAAAATTGAAGCAAACCTCAAACTGACTTAGGTGGTGGGCAGAACAACAAAGACAGTTCTGAAGATTCACCTTAAAAGCTTTTTTTACTGCAGAATGAGTTGCTAAATGAATTCCAGCAAGTAGTCACACCAGGTGGATGCTGTCAGACTAACTGGATCCACTTCTGTCACCTGGCTGTCAGGGTCAGGGAAGTAAACAAAGTGGACATAGTCTGTATATTTCAGTAAGGACTTTTGTTCAGAGCAGCAGACTCCTTGCAGAACTGGATGACACTGGTGTGGTTTTCAGACTGTGTTGTTAGGTTGAGTAGTGGTTAGATAACAGGAAATAGAGGGTGCTAATTGTTGAGAAGTGTACAGTTAGTTAAAAGGTGACATACAGTGTTCTGCAGAGGGTTGGTCTTGAGTAGGGTTGCCACCTTTTCAGCAGACCAAAGTGGGACAAATAGGGGTGTGGCCATTATATTACATCACTGTAGATGTGGCTATGGTTAGAAGGTGTGGCCAAGCAAATGACCTCACCAGGGGAGTGGTGGAGGTGAAGCTGCAGCTGCTGATATGAAAGCAATAATGCCCAACAGGGTGTGTGTTAATGTTTAATTAATGCCCGCCCAGAAATGTTATGAGGTGCAATGCCACAGGCATTTATCTGGCTTACTGTAAATATTGAATATATTGCTAGAACTTGCATATACTTTGTTACAATATCTTTTACTACAATGTATAAGTCTTTCATATATATTTCATCCACTATCTCTCCTATTATGCTACTGTAAAGTTTTTTCTTTTCTTTTGTTTTTATACCTTTGTAACATATCTTTGTCATTACTTTATTTTCTGTAATGTCTGGAGCTTTTCTCCCCAGGACTCTGCTGAAAATGGACACCAGTTGTCCAGCCAAATTATCCTGGCAAACAAATGTTAAATAAATAAATACATAAAAATTATTCACTTAGACTCTATAAAATTGTTGCGTTTTAATTATTTTTTTAAAGTACTATATTATTTTTTTTTGTATATTTTTGATGTAAAATAGTTCCTCCACCTAATATTTCAAACTTTCTCTAATATATGTTAATAGTGTTGGAGGAAGCATTTTATATAAAAAAATATAATTAAATAATACAGTACTTAAAAAAAGAAAGAAAGAAGTAAAAGACAACAGTTTTACAGACAGCTCATTGTTTCTCTCTCATACACAGTCACTTCTGCTTTCATACATAACATACACATACACACACATACACACACACACACACACACACACACACACACACACACACACACACACACACACTTCTTTCTGTTTTTTTTTTAATACACTCGCTAAACAGCAAAAGCGCTGCTTAGCGAGTTGTAAAGTAATGTCAGACATTAGTTTTTTAGCAGTCCAAGCTCCAAGGCAGCTTGAAATGCTGCCATGAAGTGGTGGACTCTTTTTTTCACTGGGCATTACTTGTACATTAATACCCTACTGCAGAACGTTTCTTCTCCAGTCAGGGTGCTGATGTACAGTTTGTCCATTCTCTAAGAAAGTGTAAAGTTGCAACATACTGAACTCCCCCTTCACAAACCATTTAAATTATGCAGCAGTAAAAGTAAAAATAAAGTCTTACTGGATAAACACATATGCACACCATTACAAAACATTTCAAAATGTAGAATGGTTAACAATATAATGTTCCAGTAGATCCTACATCTATGGTGGAGGGCATTTTATCCATTAAAATATTGACTTGTGCCGTGGCCCCTGTGTTAAGTTCTCTACCTTCTGTAACTAGTTAGGTAGAGGTTCTAATCTCACTACATTTAAATGTGTGTGTGTGTGTGTGTGTGTGTGTGTGTGTGTGTGTGTGTGTGTGTGTGTGTGTGTGTGTGTGAGTGAGTGTGTGTGTGCTTAGTCAGAAGAGTCCCATGGAGAACAAATATTTGTGTTGGGAGGGATGGCTAATGGATACATTGTTTATCTCACTGACACAAGGTACAGGGTTTGATTATTACCTTTAAAGGACATTGGCTAGACTTATAATGGCCCACTTAGAAACTATTAACCAAGCTGGTAGCGGTTCTATGTCCCTGCAGTAGTAAAAGCCTCATCTAATCAGAGAAAATAGATAAAAAAGCACCCTTACAAACCATTAATGTACACTGCTTTTTAATCATTAAGATTAAAACAAAACAGCCACCAATTTAGCTTTGTGCCCACTAAACAATCAATATCTAATCAAAGCAAAAAAAAATTAAAAGTATTAATCCTGTACTAGTATTAATTTATCCTGCACAACAACAAAAAACTGGTGTGTATAGGGCAATCTCCAACCTTGCCCTAATGGAAATGCTGCACATCCGCAAGTCATATGGCACAAGAGTCACTCACTCTAGGGATCTCAACCTAGCCTGTGACATTAACAGAACATGCTGGAGAGACAGTTATATCACCCAGAGATTGCCACTTCTCTGGAATAGATTTCCTATTCATGTAAACAGAGCTGCTCACTGACACTTATTCAAATGTAACCTAAATAATTGGATGGGAGACTGCAAATTCACCCCTGGGGTGGCATCCTTGTCCCTCAATGACAGGGGAACTGGTGTTAATCACAAACCCACTCTGTTTATGAATTCATTCTGTGAACTACCCAAAAAGGAACAAATGGGGATACTTGGGATTAACATGGCTAGGCTTGTAAAGGCTCTAGGGCCGCTAGCCTAGTAACCTCCTATGAAACTATGAACCTATGACATAAAAAAAAATAAAAAAAAAAGATGTAGACACCAACACCCACTTAACCCAATGAAATCTATTACTGCTATAACCAAAGCACTGCATTTAACTTTTCAAGATGGCATTAAAAAAACAAATATATGAATAAATAAAATGCACACACATTTCCACCTATAAAAGCAAACTGTCCTGAAACACATTTCTACCTGTAAAAGCAAACTATTCTCCTGAAAGAGCCATACCAACATATATTAGTAATATGCCTAATGCACTACATTTACTTCTGAACATACCCCCACCAATATATGTATATACATAAATACATTTCATCTTTAAAAACTACTGCTTGCAAATCATCCCAAAACAGCCACCATATTTCATTAATAATGCAGAGAAAACCCCATTGCCTCTTAATACAGCATTAAAAAATTAAACATTAAAAATGAAACTAAAACACAATACTCCCACCTTTTACTTGTACTTGTCACAGAACTGAACAGGACAATCAGACTTTATTTAGCTCCAGGCTGGCTTGCTGGCTGCCTTGCTACATTGGCTGGCTTGCTGGCTGCTTTGCTGGTTACCTTGCTGGCTTCCCTGTTGGGCTGGCTGATTGGACTGTTTGGCTTGCTGGCTGCCTTGTTGGGATGGCTGGCTTGCTGGCTGCCTTGCTGGGCTGGCTGGCTTGCCGGCTGCCTTGCTGGGCTGGCTGGCTGGCTTGCCGGCTTCCTTGCTACATTGGCTGGCTTGCTGGCTGCTTTGCTGGTTACATTCATGGCTTCCCTGTTGGTCTGGCTGATTGGGCTGGCTGGCTTGCTGGCTGTCTTGTTGGGCTGGCTGGTTTGCTGGCTTCCTTGCTACATTGATTGGCTTGCTGGCTGTTTTGATGGTTAACTTGCTGGCTTCCCTGTTGGGCTAGCTGATTGGGCTGGCTGGCTTGCTGGGTTCCTTGCTACATTGGCTGGCTTGCTGGCTGCTTTGCTGGTTATCTTGCTGGCATCCCTGTTGGGATAGCTGATTGGGCTGGTTGGCTTGCTGGCTGCCTTGGTCTGGCTAGCTTGCTGGCTGCCTTGCTGGGCTTGCTGGCTGAACAGACAACAGATCTTTTACACATGGGCAGGACAGACCTCCTCTTCTGTCCTCAGCTGTAGAAGCAGTGATAAAGTGCTCTGCAGATGCAGGCTATGTCGAGCTCTTCTTAGTGTAACCTTTGCCTCCTTGATGAATTGCAGCCAACTGCTGCATGTGTTTAAACACCGAGACGTAACAGGGAAAAGCTCTCCTTTCCGGTCTGGGATGGCGACATAACTGATTCTCTGTGGAAGAAACCAGAAGTAAGTGTAGCCTTTTCCATGTTGTTTCAGATCTTCATCAAAAGCAGGATTTTTATGTCCCAGTTCTTCATGCAGAAGGCAATGGGGTCATTTGACCCAGGCTGTGCATGCCCCACTGGTAGCAGGATGTGTGGTGATCTCAGTCTCAAGCTCAGTAAAGTATTCACCTTTGAACTCATAGAAGGCCTCAATAGCTGGATCATCTTCTTTGTCTAAGAAATGACAGTGTCTCTTCAAACCATTCAAGCCTAAGATGCTGTATGTGATGTATGGCAACTGTGGCGCAGAAGATGTAATATAATAAATCAAGAAGATAAGGACTTGGGTAGTATAACAGCATATCTGAATCCACAGGCTCAGTGTGAAGAGAAGACAGAAAAGTTATAGTAAATTCTGGGGATATATTTTAAGGTTTCAACACCAGAAAATGTTAGTGTTTCTTTGTCAGCCAAAGTTTAGGTTATAGTTGGACATCTTACAGAGAAAGTGAGGATAGTGCTGGAGTTGGTACAGAGGAAGATGACCAAGTTGAGTAATGGAGCTTAATGTTATTCACTGGAAAACAATACAGAGATGGAAATTTGAGATGATTTACATTTCTAACAGGAAATGTAATGAGATGGCTTAGTAAAGAAGGATGTAGATGGGGAAATGGGACATAACTTGCACATCAAGAGAGCTCAGTTTAATCATGATATAAGAATGCTCTTTCCTCAGAAAGACTAGTTGACTTGTGGAATCAGTTTCTGGAATGGCTACTAGAAAGTAAGACAGCTGGTGCCCTTTAAGGTAGCACCAGGGTTGCCAGACGTCCCTATTCGGGCGGGACTGTCCCGAGATCAGCAGCCTGATCCCGAGTCCCGCACTTCCAGTTTAAATCCCAGGCAGCCTCCGCTTTGTTTTTTTTGTTTTAATTGGCCTGTATACTGGCATACGGGCCAATCAAAAATCGCTAAACACAGAGCTTCTTGTGTTTAATGCAGAAATCGCAGTTCCGCATTAAACAGAAGTAGCTCCGTGTTTAGCGAATTTTGGATTGGCCCATATACCGGTATACGGGCCAATCAAAAAATCGCAAAACAGAGCTACTTCTGTTTAATGCAGAACTGCGATGTTCTGCATTAAACTGAAGTAGCTCCGTTTTTAGCGATTTTTAATTGGCCCGTATACCGGTATACAGGCCAATCAAAAAATCGCAAAACAGAGCTACTTCTGTTTAATGCGGAACTGCGATGCCCTGCATAAACAGATGTAGCTCCATTTTTAGCGATTTTTGATTGGCCCGTATACCGGTATACAGGCCAATCAAAAATTACCGGTATACAGGCCAATCAAAAATTCGCAAAACAGAGCTACTTCTGTTTAATGCGGAACTGCGATGCTCTGCATTAAACAGAAGTAGCTCCATTTTTAGCGATTTTTGATTGGCCCATATACCGGTATACGGGCCAATCAAAAATTCGCAAAACAGAGCTACTTCTGTTTAATGCGGAACTGCGATGTTTCACATTAAACAGAAGTAGCTCTGTGTTTATTTATTTTTGATTGGCCTGGGCCAATCAAATATAAAATAAACACAGAGCTACTTTGCTACTTTTGTTTAATGCGGAACTCTGATGTTCCACATTAAAGACGAGGAAGACCTTTTTTTTTTTTGTTTTGTTTTTTTTAGTGTTCACTTTGTCCCTACCTGGCCAGTCGGAAATCTGGCAACCCTGGGTAGCACTAGTTTCCTGGAGAGACAAGATGGATGCTGCTTTAGATTAGTTATAAAATACCTGCAGAGCAGATATACTTTATGTCTTCTTCTACTAACTGCTTTATGCAATGCTATGAGTATGAAGACTTTAAGAAATTAGCAAACATGCAGGAAATTTTAGTTCTTTGTCCCAAGATTTTGCTGCTAATATTACTAAAGGTCAGACTATAGACATCAGTCTAAAAGAACACAATTTAATTCACTTTAAGAGCAACTGCTCCATTCCTAAACTAAACTACTAAAAAAATATACAGCAGGAATGGATACTACTGAAATCACAGAAGTCAGGAACATGCATTTTCACAAAAACTGGAAATAAAGATAGAGTTAATAAAGACACGCTACAAGCAAGAATAACATGCATCATACAGATCTTAAAATTAATAAAACAGAGCTATGTGTAATGCAGGAGACAAAATGCCAAACATGATGTATTTTCTACAGATTAAACTGAAGCAACCTTAGCGGAAATGAAAATAAAAGATAATTTTATATGGGATAAATGTTATATTGTTTTCATGGGGAGTGGATATATAGTTCTCTAATGCATTCTTCTGACAAGGCACATTTGTACTATAAATTCAAAACAGATTTAGATACATACCCTGAGATTCATAAACTTGTCAAGAGCAGTTGTGGCCATTCCTTTGCTGTTTACATTGTTTGCATGACAAGACCAAGAACTCATTAATGCATAACAGCGGGGAAAAATCAAAGCAAGATGAGGAACTCAACACATATATTAGTGATGTCTGCAGCAGACTCTGTGGTAAGAGCACATACCGTTAGTTGTGGCAATGGGGAAAGATGAGGAAAAGAATCACTTATCTATGTGCCTCAGAGCAGCCAGGTGTGATGATCTGTGCACAGCAGTGGTAAGAAAGAGAAGTCATGAATAAGCCTTAAATGGACATTATCGTGGTATTTTCATCTGTTATGATTTGATCAAATTAAAAGGTGGAGATGGGATTAGATGAAAGTAATGAAAAAGGGGGAAGTAAGCAGAGGGAAAAACATAAGGTGAAAATCTAAGGCATGAACAGGGATGAAGGTGGGGACGGTGAATACCTCTCAGCTTCTTAGAGCAGGAAATATAGACAAAGCCAAAAATAATGGGAACAAAGGCCCCAAAATAAGGCCAGATTTTAACTACTGCTTTTACAAATTTAGAAAGTTGCTAGGATAACAGGGTTTACATTAGTATACATTTTACAAAGGATATGAAGTCTGAAACTCAAATGAAACTGAAATGCCTGTCATTATTTGGTGACTTCAGTTCTCAGTGACATGCTAGAAAGCTAGAAATCTTTTGAGGAACAGACGAAAAATAGGAGGCAAAAATCTGGATATTCTGCAAAAATCTGGGAAGCTGTGAGTTATGGGAGGGTGGGCTAAAATATTAATGTGGGCAAGTGCCAATCTTATGTGTATGAAGAGGAGGTAAGTTGGGAGAAGAAATATGTAAAGTGAAAAGAAGGTAAGATGGTTAGGGTAGGTAGCAGGGGAACACAAACAAACATAGAATCCAGACTCAACTGACCATGGAGCTATAGATGCAATGAAAGAGGGAAGCACAATTGAGAAGGAGACATCAGACAAACAGAGGGTAGACAATAGTGTTTGGAAGGAATGGATAACAAACAAGGACAGGCATAGACACAAACGGGAGGGTAATGCCATGATGGGGGACAGGATGATGTTGCTCAGCTGCTGTCTCTGCTGCTTATGATCCAGAAGTAGCTTAAATGCCATGCTTGGCACCCTCACCACTGGGCCTGCATCTCAATGAGGAACTAGAGAAGGTTTGCTGGATGATTGTTGTGGGCATCAAGCCACCAGCCAGTTAACTGCCCCACAATGTCTGTCAGTTGCCTGTGTGCCACAAAGGTGCCCCCCCCCACTGCCACTGCCAACAATGGGAGCAAGAGTCTCAATGTCCAGTGCAGGACTGGATGGTTTATCTCCTGCAATTGATGTTTGAGTTACGGAAGTGACCCTAGCAGGCCAGCCCACAGACAGGGTAGACAGTGATGCCAATAAGAGCAGCATCTAAACCTTCAACCATTGTTCTGACATGGGCTGCCAGATGCCTACAAGTGGCACACAGATAGGGTAGACAGTGATGCCACTTGTAGGCATCTGGGAGCCCTTGTCAGAACAATGGGTGACGGTTTATATGCTGCTGCATATACTTGCAAATGAAATGGAGAAAGCATAAAAAGTAAAACAAATGTATGTAATAGAAAGTACAGTGAGAAAGAGAGTGGGGGAAAGGGAGAAAACTACATACAGAATGAAAGAATGCAGGACATATATGTTTTTTCTCTTATAATGTTACAGGTAATGTCTTATAACGTTATAGGTAATGAACTTAAACTAAACACAAACACACTTCCCAAATTACCAATGTTGATACAATATTCAGCTGAGGGTAGGACTTAACCCCCCATAAAACAGAACATGCAATCTGAAAGGTAAGGCTTTGATGTGTTGAGCTACTTGTACCCCCATTAAAGCCTCCAGTCAAATGTACACTAAAGCATCAAACACACATACTTTTACTTAGAAACTGTGCAGCTTATAACAGAGTGCACAGTAGAGGACAAAACTTCCAGTGGCAGCCTAATCCTGTAAGCTTTCAACCTACTCAGACTGCTTGCAACATGGATACCTGTTCAGAGTTATGGCAATACTTTAACCAATAATGAATGAAGCAGGTGTACTCATTCCTTATCTGTAGCTGCATATTTTCCGTTATTGCTTCTGGCGCTATAGAGAGGGAAACAGGAGTGTTAAAGATCTGTGGATCTCACACACAATCAGTATGTGGATCTCTCACACAATCAGTATGTGGATCTCAAACACAATCAGTATGTGGATCTCACACACAATCAGTATGTGGATCTCGCACACAATCAGTATGTGAATCTCACAGGCAGTCTGTGGAACTCACACACAATCAGTAAGTGGATCTCACACAAAATCAGTATGTGGATGTCACACACAATCAGTATGTAGATATCACACACAATCAGTATGTGAATCTCATACACAATCAGTATATGGATATCACACACAATCAGTATGTGGATCTCACACAAAATCAGTATGTGGATATCACACACAATCAGTATGTGGATCTCAAACACAATCAGAATGCAAATATCACATGCAATCAGTATGTGGATCTCACACACAATCAGAATGTAGATCTCATACACAATCAGTATGTGGATCTTACACATAATCAGTATATGGATATCACACACAATAAGTATGTGGATCTCACACACAATCAGAATGTGGATATCACACACAATCAGTATGCGGATCTCACACACAATCAGTATGTGGATCTCAAACGCAATCAGTATGTGGATCTCACAAACAATCAATATGTAGATTTCACACACAATCAGTATATGGATATCACACATAATCAATATGTGGATCTCACACACACAGTCAGAATGCGGATATCACACACAATCAGTATGCAGATTTCACACACAATCAGTATGTGGATCTTACACACAATCAGGATGTGGACACAATCAGTATGGGGATCTCACACAAAATCAGTAGGTGAATCTCACACACAATCAGTATGAGGATATCACACAATCAGTATGTGGATCTCACACACACAATCATTCTGTGGATCTCACACAATCAGTATATGGATATCACACATAATCAATATGTGGATCTCACACACAGTCAGAATATGGATATCACACACAATCAGTATGCAGATTTCACACACAATCAGTATGTGGATCTGACACACAACCAGTATGTGGATCTGACACACAATCAGTATGTGGATCTCACACACAATCAGTACATGGATCTCACACACAATCAGTATGTGGATCTCACACACAATCAGTATGAGGATATCATACACAATCTGTATGTGGATCTCATACACAATCAGTATGGATCTCACACAATCAGTATGTGGATCTCACACTCAGTATGTGGATCTCACACACAATCAGAATGTGGATCTCAAACAAAATCAGCATATGGGTATCACACACAATCAGTATGTGGATCTCACACACAATCAGTATAAAGATCTCATACACAATCAGTATGTGGATCTCACATGCAGTCAGTATATGGATATCACACACAATCAGTATGTGGATCTCACACACAATTAGAATGTGGATATCACACACAATCAGTATGCAGATCTCACATGCAATCAGTATGTGGATCTCACACACAATCAGTATGTTGATCTCACACACAATCAGTATGTGGATCTCACACACAATCAGTATGTGGATCTCACACACAATCAGTATGAGGATATCACACACAATCAGTATGTAGATCTCACACACAATCAGTATATGGATATCACACACAATCAGTATGTGGATCTCACACGCAATTAGAATGTGGATATCACACACAGTCAGTATGTGGATCTCACATGCAATCAGTATGTATCTCACACACAGTCAGTGCGTGGATCTCACAAACAATCAGTATGTGGATCTCACACAATCAGTATGAGGATATCACACACAATCAGTATGTGGATCTCACACACAATCAGTATGAAGATCTCACACACAATCAGTATGTGGACCTCACACACAATCAGTATGTGGCTATCACACACAGTCTTTGGATCTCACAGAAAATCAGTATGTGGATCTCACACACAATCTGTATGTGGATCTAACACACACAATCAGTGTGTCGATATCGCACACAATCAGTATGTAGCTATCACACAATCAGTATGTGGATCTCACACACAATCAGTATGTGGATCTCACACACAATCAGTATGTAGATCTCACACACAATCAGTATGAAGATATCACACACAATCAGTATGTGGATCTCACACACAATCAGTATGTAGATCTCACACACAATCAGTATGAAGATATCACACACAATCAGTATGTGGATCTCACCCACAATCAGTATGTGAATCTAACACACAATCAGTATGTGGATATCACACACAATCAGTATGAGGATCTCACAAACGATCAGTATGTGGATCTCACACACAATCAGTATGTGGCTCTCACACACAATCAGTATGTGGATACACAGACAATCAGTCTGTGGATCTCACAGACAAGCAATATGTGGATCTCACACACAATCTCACACACAATCTGTATGTGGATCTCACACACAATCAGTATGTGGATCTCGCACACAATCAGTATGTGAATCTCACAGTCAGTCTGTGGAACTCACACACAATCAGTAAGTGAATCTCACACAAAATCAGTATGTGGATGTCACACACAATCAGTATGTAGATATCACACACAATCAGTATGTGAATCTCATACACAATCAGTATATGGATATCACACACAATCAGTATGTGGATCTCACACAAAATCAGTATGTGGATATCACACACAATCAGTATGTGGATCTCAAACACAATCAGAATGCAAATATCACACACAATCAGTATGTGAATCTCATACACAATCAGTATATGGATATCACACACAATCAGTATGTGGATCTCACACAAAATCAGTATGTGGATATCACACACAATCAGTATGTGGATCTCAAACACAATCAGAATGCAAATATCACATGCAATCAGTATGTGGATCTCACACACAATCAGAATGTAGATCTCATACACAATCAGTATGTGGATCTTACACATAATCAGTATATGGATATCACACACAATAAGTATGTGGATCTCACACACAATCAGAATGTGGATATCACACACAATCAGTATGCGGATCTCACACACAATCAGTATGTGGATCTCAAACGCAATCAGTATGTGGATCTCACAAACAATCAATATGTAGATATCACACACAAGCAGTATATAGATATCACACACAATCAGTATGTGGATCTCGCATACAATCAGTATGTAGATCTCATAAACAATCAGTATGCGGATCTCACACACAATCAGTTTATGGATATTACACACAATCAGTATGTTGATCTCACACACAATCAGGATGTGGATGTCAAACACAATCAGTATGTGGATCTCACACACAATCAGTATGGGGATCTCACACAAAATCAGTAGGTGAATCTCACACACAATCAGTATGAGGATATCACACAATCAGTATGTGGATCTCACACACACAATCATTCTGTGGATCTCACACACAATCAGTCTGTAGATTTCACCCACAATCAGTATATGGATATCACACATAATCAATATGTGGATCTCACACACAGTCAGAATATGGATATCACACACAATCAGTATGCAGATTTCACACACAATCAGTATGTGGATCTGACACACAACCAGTATGTGGATCTGACACACAATTAGTATGTGGATCTCACACACAATCAGTACATGGATCTCACACACAATCAGTATGTGGATCTCACACACAATCAGTATGAGGATATCATACACAATCTGTATGTGGATCTCATACACAATCAGTATATGGATCTCACACAATCAGTATGTGGATCTCACACTCAGTATGTGGATCTCACACACAATCAGAATGTGGATCTCAAACAAAATCAGCATATGGGTATCACACACAATCAGTATGTGGATCTCACACACAATCAGTATAAAGATCTCATACACAATCAGTATGTGGATCTCACATGCAGTCAGTATATGGATATCACACACAATCAGTATGTGGATCTCACACACAATTAGAATGTGGATATCACACACAATCAGTATGCGGATCTCACATGCAATCAGTATGTGGATCTCACATGCAATCAGTATGTGGATCTCACACACAATCAGTATGTTGATCTCACACACAATCAGTATGTGGATCTCACACACAATCAGTATGAGGATATCACACACAATCAGTATGTAGATCTCACACACAATCAGTATATGGATATCACACACAATCAGTATGTGGATCTCACACGCAATTAGAATGTGGATATCACACACAGTCAGCATGCGGATCTCACATGCAATCAGTATGTGGATCTCACACACAGTCAGTACGTGGATCTCACAAACAATCAGTATGTGGATCTCACACACAATCAGTATGAGGATATCACACACAATCAGTATGTGGATCTCACACACAATCAGTATGAAGATCTCACACACAATCAGTATGTGGACCTCACACACAATCAGTATGTGGCTATCACACACAGTCTTTGGATCTCACAGAAAATCAGTATGTGGATCTCACACACAATCTGTATGTGGATCTAACACACACAATCAGTGTGTCGATATCGCACACAATCAGTATGTAGCTATCACACAATCGGTATGTGGATCTCACACACAGTCAGTATGTGGATCTCACACACAATCAGTATGTAGATCTCACACACAATCAGTATGAAGATATCACACACAATCAGTATGTGGATCTCACACACAATCAGTATGTAGATCTCACACACAATCAGTATGAAGATATCACACACAATCAGTATGTGGATCTCACACACAATCAGTATGTGAATCTAACACACAATCAGTATGCGGATATCACACACAATCAGTATGAGGATCTCACAAACGATCAGTATGTGGATCTCACACACAATCAGTATGTGGATCTCACACACAATCAGTATGTGGATCTCACAGACAATCGGTCTGTGGATCTCACACACAATCTGTATGTGGATCTCACACACAATCAGTATGTGGATCTCACACAATCAGTATGTGAATCTCACAGTCAGTCTGTGGAACTCACACACAATCAGTAAGTGAATCTCACACAAAATCAGTATGTGGATGTCACACACAATCAGTATGTAGATATCACACACAATCAGTATGTGAATCTCATACACAATCAGTATATGGATATCACACAATCAGTATGTGGATCTCACACAATCAGTATGTGGATATCACACACAATCAGTATGTGGATCTCAAACACAATCAGAATGCAAATATCACATGCAATCAGTATGTGGATCTCACACACAATCAGAATGTAGATCTCATACACAATCAGTATGTGGATCTTACACATAATCAGTATATGGATATCACACAATAAGTATGTGGATCTCACACACAATCAGAATGTGGATATCACACACAATCAGTATCGGATCTCACACACAGTATGTGGATCTCAAACGCAATCAGTATGTGGATCTCACAAACAATCAATATGTAGATATCACACACAAGCAGTATATAGATATCACACACAATCAGTATGTGGATCTCGCATACAATCAGTATGTAGATCTCATAAACAATCAGTATGCGGATCTCACACACAATCAGTTTATGGATATTACACACAATCTGTATGTTGATCTCACACACAATCAGGATGTGGATGTCAAACACAATCAGTATGTGGATCTCACACACAATCAGTATGTGGATCTCACACAAAATCAGTAGGTAAATCTCACACACAATCAGTATGAGGATATCACACAATCAGTATGTGGATCTCACACACACAATCATTCTGTGGATCTCACACACAATCAGTCTGTAGATTTCACACACAATCAGTATATGGATATCACACATAATCAATATGTGGATCTCACACACAGTCAGAATGTGGATATCACACACAATCAGTATGCAGATTTCACACACAATCAGTATGTGGATCTGACACACAACCAGTATGTGGATCTGACACACAATCAGTATGTGGATCTCACACACAATCAGTACATGGATCTCACACACAATCAGTATGTGGATCTCACACACAATCAGTATGAGGATATCATACACAATCTGTATGTGGATCTCATACACAATCAGTATATGGATCTCACACACAATCAGTATGTGGATCTCACACTCAGTATGTGGATCTCACACACAATCAGAATGTGGATCTCAAACAAAATCAGCATATGGGTATCACACACAATCAGTATGTGGATCTCACACACAATCAGTATAAAGATCTCATACACAATCAGTATGTGGATCTCACATGCAGTCAGTATATGGATATCACACACAATCAGTATGTGGATCTCACACACAATTAGAATGTGGATATTACACACAATCAGTATGCGGATCTCACATGCAATCAGTATGTGGATCTCACACGCAATCAGTATGTGGATCTCACACACAATCAGTATGTTGATCTCACACACAATCAGTATGTGGATCTCACACACAATCAGCATGAGGATATCACACACAATCAGTATGTAGATCTCACACACAATCAGTATATGGATATCACACACAATCAGTATGTGGATCTCACACGCAATTAGAATGTGGATATCACACACAGTCAGCATGCGGATCTCACATGCAATCAATATGTGGATCTCACACACAGTCAGTACGTGGATCTCACAAACAATCAGTATGTGGATCTCACACACAATCAGTATGAGGATATCACACACAATCAGTATGTGGATCTCACACACAATCAGTATGAAGATCTCACACACAATCAGTATGTGGACCTCACACACAATCAGTATGTGGCTATCACACACAGTCTTTGGATCTCACAGAAAATCAGTATGTGGATCTCACACACAATCTGTATGTGGATCTAACACACAATCAGTGTGTCGATATCGCACACAATCAGTATGTAGCTATCACACAATCAGTATGTGGATCTCACACACAATCAGTATGTGGATCTCACAGACAATCAGTATGTAGATCTCACACACAATCAGTATGAAGATATCACACACAATCAGTATGTGGATCTCACCCACAATCAGTATGTGAATCTAACACACAATCAGTATGTGGATATCACACACAATCAGTATGAGGATCTCACAAACGATCAGTATGTGGATCTCACACACAATCAGTATGTGGCTCTCACACACAATCAGTATGTGGATACACAGACAATCAGTCTGTGGATCTCACAGACAAGCAATATGTGGATCTCACACACAATCTCACACACAATCTGTATGTGGATCTCACAAACAGTCAGTATGTGGATCTCAAACACAATCAGTATGTGGATATCACACACAGTCTGTGGATTTCATACACAATCACTATGTGGATTTCACACACAATCAGTATGTGGCTATCACACACAATCAGTATGTGGATCTCACACACAATCAGTATGTGGCTATCATACACAATCAGTATGTGGATCTCACAAACAACTATCAGTATGTGGGTCTCACACACAACAATCAGTATGCAAATCTCACACACAATCAGTATGTGGATATCAAAAACAGTCTTTGGATCTCACACACAATCAGTATGTGGCTATCACACACTATCAATATGCGGATCTCACACACAACCAGTATGTGGATCTCACACACAATCAGTATGTGGATCTCACACACAATCAGTCTGTGGATCTCACACACAATCAGTATGCAGATCTCACACACATTCTCACACACAATCAGTATGTGGATCTCACATATCATCATTCTGTGGACCTCACACACAATCAGTCTGTGGATCTCACACACAATCAGTATATGGATCTCACACACAATCAGTATGTGGATCTCACACACAATCAGTATATGGATATCACACACTATCAGTCTGTGGATCTCACACACAATCTCACCCACAGTCTGTGGATCTCACACACAATCAGTATGTGGATCTCACACACAATCAGTATGTGGATCTCACACACAATCAGTATGTGGTTATCACACACAATCAGTCTGTGGATCTCACACACAATCAGTATGAGGATATCACACACAATCAGTATGTGGATATAACACACAATCATTATGAGGATATCACACACAATCAATATGTGGATCTCACACACAATCAGTATGTGGATCTCATACACAATAAGTCTGTGGATCTTACAGGCAATCAGAATGTGGATCTCACACACAATCATTATGTGGATATATAACACAGTCTTTGGATCTCACACACAATCAGTATGTGGCTATCACACACTATCAGTATGTGGCTATCACACACTATCAGTATGTGGATCTCACACACAACCAGTATGTGGATCTCACACACAATCAGTATGTGGATCTCACACACAATCAGTCTGCGGATCTCACACACAATCAGTATGCGGATCTCACACACATTCTCACACACAATCAGTATGTGGATCTCACATATCATCATTCTGTGGACCTCACACACAATCAGTCTGTGGATCTCACACACAATCAGCATATGGACAATCAGTATATGGATATCACACACAATCAGTCTGTGGATCTCACACACAATCTCACCCACAGTCTGTGGATCCCACACACAATCAGTATGTGGATCTCACACACAATCAGTCTGTGGATGTCACAGACAATCAGTATATGGATCTCACACACAATCAGTATGTGAATACACACACAATCAGTATGTGGATCTCACAGACAATCAGTATGTGGACCTCACACACAATCTCGCACACAATCTATATGTGGATCTCACAATCAGCATGTGGATATCACATACAATCTGTTTGTGGCTATCACACACACTCAGTATGTGGGTCTCACACACAACCAGTATGTGGATCTCACACACAATCAGTATGTGGATCTCACACACAATCAGTCTGTGGATCTTACAGGCAATCAGAATGTGGATCTCACACACAATCAGTATGTGGATATCGAACACAGTCTTTGGATCTCACACACAATCAGTATGTGGCTATCACACACTATCAGTATGTGGATCTCACACACAACCAGTATGTGGATCTCACACACAATCAGTATGTGGATATCACACACAATCAGTCTGTGGATCTCACACACAATCAGTATGCGGATCTCACACACATTCTCACACACAATCAGTATGTGGATCTCACATATCATCATTCTGTGGACCTCACACTCAATCAGTCGGTGGATCTCACACACAATCAGTATATGGATCTCACACACAATCAGTATATGGATCTCACACACAATCTATATATGGATATCACACACAATCAGTCTGTGGATCTCACACACAATCTCACCCACAGTCTGTGGATCTCACACACAATCAGTATGTGGATCTCACACACAATCAGTCTGTGGATGTCACAGACAATCAGTATATGGATCTCACACACAATCAGTATGTGGATACACACACAATCAGTCTGTGGATCTCACAGACAATCAGTATGTGGATCTCACACACAATCTCGCACACAATCTGTATGTGGATCTCACAATCAGTATGTGGATATCACATACAATCAGTTTGTGGCTATCACACACACTAAGTATGTGAGTCTCACACACACACTCAGTATGTGGGTCTCACACACAATCAATATGTGAATCTCATACACAATCAGTATGTGGCTATCACATACAGTCTGTGGATCTCACAGACAATCAGTATGTGGATCTCACACACAATCTCACACGCAGTCTGTTTGTGGATCTTACACACAATCAGTATGTGGATATCATACACAATCAGCATGTGGCTATCACACAATCAGTATGAAGATATCACACATAATCAGTATGTGGATCTCACACTCAATCAGTATGTGAATCTCACACAAAATCAGTATGTGGATCTCACACACAATCAGTATGTGGATCTCACACACAATCAGTATGTAGATAAACACACAATCAGTCTGTGGATCTCACAGACAATCAGTATGTGGATCTCACACACAATCTCGCACACAATCTGTATGTGGATCTCACAATCAGTATGTGGATATCACATACAATCAGTTTGTGGCTATCACACACACTCAGTATGTGGGTCTCACACACAATCAGTATGTGGATCTCACACACAATCAGTATGTGGTTATCACACACAATCAGTCTGTGGATCTCACACACAATCAGTATGAGGATATCACACACAATCAGTATGTGGATATCACACACAATCAGTATGAGGATATCACACACAATCAATATGTGGATCTCACACACAATCAGTATGTAGATATCACACACATTCAGTATGAAGATATCACACACAATCAGTATGTGGATCTCACACTCAATCAGTATGTGAATCTCACACACAATCAGTATGTCGATCTTACACACTCAGTATGAGGATCTCACACAAAATCAGTATGTGGATCTCACACACAATCAGTATGTGGATACACACACAATCAGTCTGTGGATCTCACAGACAATCAGTATGTGGATCTCACACACAATCTCGCACACAATCTGTATGTGGATCTCACAATCAGTATGTGGATATCACATACAATCAGTTTGTGGCTATCACACACACTCAGTATGTGGGTCTCACACACAATCAGTATGTGGATCTCACACACAATCAGTATGTGGTTATCACACACAATCAGTCTGTGGATCTCACACACAATCAGTATGAGGATATCACACACAATCAGTATATGGATATCACACACAATCAGTATGAGGATATCACACACAATCAATATGTGGATCTCACACACAATCAGTATGTGGATCTCACACACAATCAGTCTGTGGATCTTACAGGCAATCAGAATGTGGATCTCACACACAATCAATATGTGGATATCAAACACAGTCTTTGGATCTCACACACAATCAGTATGTGGCTATCACACACTATCAGTATGTGGATCTCACACAAAACCAGTATTTGGATCTCACACACAATCAGTATGTGGATCTCACACACAATCAGTCTGTGGATCTCACACACTATCAGTATGCGGATCTCACACACATTCTCACACACAATCAGTATGTGGATCTCACATATCATCATTCTGTGGACCTCACACACAATCAGTCTGTGGATCTCACACACAATCAGTATATGGATCTCACACACAATCAGTATGTGGATCTCACACACAATCAGTATATGGATATCACACACAATCAGTCTGTGGATCTCACACACAATCTCACCCACAGTCTGTGGATCTCACACACAATCAGTATGTGGATCTCACACACAGTCAGTCTGTGGATGTCATAGACAATCAGTATATGGATCTCACACACAATCAGTATGTGGATATCACACACAGTCTGTGGATCTCACACAATCAATATGTGGATTTCACAGACAATCAGTATGTGGCTATCACACACAATCAATATGTGGATCTCACACACAACCAGTATGTGGATCTCACACACAATCAGTATGTGGATATCAGACACAGTCCATGGATCTCAAACACAATTAGTATGTGGCTATCACACACAATCAGTATGTGGCTATCACACAAAATCAGTATGTGGATCTCACAAACAACAATCAGTATGTGGATCTCACACAACAATCAGTATGTGGATCTCACTCACAATCAGTATGTGGCTATCACACACATTCAGTATTTAGCTATCACACACAATCAGTATGTGGATTTCACACACTATCAGTATGTGGATATCACACAGAATCCGTCTGTGGATCTCACACAAAATCAGTATGTGGATCTCACACACAATCAGTATGTCAACCTCACACACAATCAGTATGTGGATCTGTGGATCTCACACACAATCAGTATGTGGATCTCACATATCATCATTCTGTGGACCTCACACACAATCAGTCTGTGGATCTCATACACAATCAGTATATGCATCTCACACACAGTTTGTGGATCTCCCACATAATCAGTATGTGGATTTCGCACACAGTCAGTATATGGGTATCACACATAATTTCACACACAGTCTATGGATCTCACACACAATCAGTATATGGATCTCACACAAAGTCTTTGGATCTCCCACACAATCAGTATGTGGATTTCACCCACAATCAGTATATGGATATCACACACAATCAGTCTGTGGATCTCACACACAATCTCACCCACAGTATGTTGTTCTCACACACAATCAGTATGTGGATCTCACACACAATCAGTCTGTGGATGTCACCAACAATCAGTATATGGAGCTCACACACAATCAGTATGTGGATATCACACACAGTCTGTGGATCTCACACACAATCAGTATTTGGATTTCACAGACAATCAGTATGTGGCTGTCACACACAATCAGTATGTGGATCTCACACACAACCAGAATGTGGATCTCACACACAATCAGTATGTGGATATCATACACAGTCTGTGGATCTCAAACACAATCAGTATGCAGCTATCACACACAATCAGTATGTGGCTATCACACAAATCAGTATGTGGATCTCACAAACAACAATCAGTATGTGGATCTCACACAACAATCAGTATGTGGATTTCACACACAATCAGTATGTGGCTATCACAATCGGTATGTGGATTTCACACACAATCAGTATGTGGATATCACACATAATCAGTATGTGGATATCACACACAGTCTGTGGATCTCACACACAATCAGTATGTCAACCTCACACACAATCTCACACAAAATCAGTATGTGGATCTCACACACACAATCAGTATGTGGATCTCACACACAATCAGTCTGTCGATCTCGCACACAATCAGTATGTGGATCTCACACACAATCAGTATGTGGATCTCACATATCATCATTCTGTGGACCTCACACACAATCAGTCTGTGGATCTCACACACAATCAGTCTGTGGATCTCACACACAGTTTCACACACAATCTATGGATCTCACACACAATCAGTATATGGATCTAACACACAGTCTGTGGATCTCCCACACAATCAGTATGTAGATTTTGCACACAATCAATATATGGATATCACACACAATCAATATGTGGATCTCCCACACAATCAGTATGTGTGTACAGGTGATCCAAGTTTGACGTACAGTGCATCCCTGGTGCTATAGCTGTGGCTTTGGCTTCCCACCAGCCAAGGAGGTCAGGATGGTGTTGTTTGGGATCACTGTGATGATACTGGCATTGTTCACCTGTGTGTGGGATTTCCATTGCACCTGTCATGGCTTTTGCCATGAGAGATTCATGCCTCTGTTTTATATTGTAGGCCCTCATACACCCTCCCCCTTGCAGCAGTGGTCATAGTGGAGTATATGGAGGAATATTTTAGTTACAAACCACTACTGAGTCCTGCATGGTACATTAGTCTTACCTTTAACAGATATGTTTGCTGTTACAGAAATAGCAGACACATACCTTATTCCAATAATTATACAATGGACTGCAACAGGTGAAAAATGTCACTACTATTTCTGAGGTGTGCCATCATGGCTTATAAGTCATAAATACAGCATGCAGTATGATGACTCTATTTCCATTAGGTAAGGTGTACAAGTACTTGTACCTACTGTAAATTTAGAGTGAAACACGCATAAGCAATGCTGCTCACAAGTGCCTGGGTTTGTGCATGATACCGTGTAGAAGTGGTCACAAAATTTTGGCAGTAAGTGCAATATTCAAATTGAGCAATTTGGAGAAAATTACATGAACATAATCACCATGCCTAGACACCCACATTTATGTGATATACGCATGAGGACAATGAAGTGACCCTCCTGGTGCTACAGAAGAAATCACAGAGCTGGTGGGGGAAAAGTAGCTGCAAGCAATACTTCTACCTAATTACTCAGACGTACTGTAGCACAACTTGTATGTGAAATGATACTTCTTCATTTCACTTTGACAAGTACCGCAATATTTATCTGTTTTCCTTAAAGGAAAACTCTACCTTCTCCTACAGTTTAACTCAACTTTTTGTTTGCTTTTCTCCTTGTAGTATGGTTCCAGTATTGTGTAAGAAACCTACTTTTACTTTACAAAACGTTCATTTCATTGACTTGGAATTGAAGGAAAAGACCGCCCACTTTGTCTATGCTTGCATGGCATACCACAAACACAGAGAAATCTGTAGTCAGGTACTGCTGACAATATTATGCAGGTAATTAATTCTGCTCATGTTGGGAGCTCAGCAGCTGCTGTAGAAAAGGATTCCTATTACGTAATCGCAGACACATTTTGTCGAATGCGTCTTGATCAAACGTAAAAGAACAAAAAGGCAAAATAGCGAAGTGCCTTCTAAGCAAATTCTTTCCCTGGGAAAGAATTGTCTTGGCTGCTTCCATTACTTTGCCGTTTTCGGCACTGTAGTGCGATCTCAGAGTTGATATATTTAAGAAGGGGATTGTGGGGGGCACAGCCCCCCAGGTCAGGTAGGGTGGTGGGTGAAGCCCCCCACTTTATGTAATGGTTAAAAGTTTTTTTTGGAACAGCTTTCACTTACATGGGGTCGATTAATCATTGTTCGCTTTTGTAAGCGTTCAATGATATAATATAGACCCGTAGAAAAGGCAGAGAGGTGTGAAACTGTTTTCCACTGTCTTTATTGCAGACAGGAAGAGAACTTACTGACTTACAGCTCTTTCCAAAGTAGCCATGCCTTTCATAGCAAAACAGGTCAAATAGGCCAGTCAGTCGTTCAAAGGCAGTTGTCACTTCTTTTGGCAAATTTATATAAGCAGCATCATAGTATTCAAATGCTAAGCCTCAAACTTTAAATATTTGTTGTTTATACTACTTTAAATTTTAAAATGACTTAATTGTAGTATCAAGGATGTTTGTGACATTTAGAGAAAAGTCAGAAATATTTTTTTTGTAATTCTTGTAAAGTATCTACATATTTACCAGTTTCGTGCCCTCCTACCACAATAGGACAAAACTTCCCAAATCAGTATTTTTCTGCAGGAAGTGAGAGAGTTGGCAACCCTATTATCTAGGTGCAGTAATACTGTTTATAAGAAGGTCTTTATATACTTTTTTGTGACATCATTCTAGAGGAGGATGCATATCTGGTGCACAGATCCTTGGGAAGAGATATCTTCCACTGACTTTGAATTAGTCCTTACACGAGGGGAGTACATGAGCATTTTCTGGTCAACAAAAGAAATGTAGCAATTGCTGGCAACCATGATACACAGCTGAATTTACTTTAGCTTACATGTGTTTTGTGCCATTTCATCAAAACATTAGGAAAAGGAAATCTGGAGTCCTTTATCTATCTATCTATCTATCTATCTATCTATCTATCTATCTATCTATCTATCTATCTATCTATCTATCTATCTATCTATCTATCTATCTATCTGTTTGTCTGTCTATCTACCAATCTATCTATCTATCTATCTATCTATATAAGTAAATATAAAAACTAAAAAACAAAAAGCTGAAATGATGAAAACGGCAGTCAAAGCTACTAAGACAAATGTTTTAATAATGTGAAGCGCTTTTCGTTTGCCTTCTTAGGCAAACTTCCTCAGACAATAATGCAATGTAAAAAGTAGTCTTATTTAAATAACACAGGACAATTAAAAAATGCTGTTAACAATTAAAAACAATTAAGCAATTCAACTACATTTAAAGTCAAATATACCCAAGTTCAAAAAACTTGAGCACAACAGTAGTGCCATAGTTAATCAAAAACTAAATGTAAAAAGCATATAATGAACCTGTATTGGTTGAAATTCGATAAATTCTCGGATTAGAATGTTGATATTGTTGTATTAATATAGATAATATTTTTAGTCTATGCATAACATTTTATCGAATTTCAACCTGTCAGTTGTTGATGATTTGTTATATCCTTAGATACTTATAAATACAGGTTCATTATATGCTTTTTACATTTAGTTTTTGATTAACTATGGCACTACTGTTGTGCTCAAGTTTTTTGAACTTGGGTATATTTGACTTTAAATGTAGTTGAATTGCTTAATTGTTTTTAATTGTTAACAGCATTTTTTAATTGTCCTGTGTTATTTAAATAAGACTACTTTTTACATTGCATTATTGTCTGAGGAAGTTTGCCTAAGAAGTCAAACGAAAAGCGCTTCACATTATTAAAACATTTGTCTTAGTAGCTCGGACTGCCGTTTTCGTCATTTCAGCTTTTTGTTTTTTATCTATATAAGTAAATTAATGAATAAATGAAAATAAAAATCTTTGCACTGCTGACACTGGGGTATTAACAGAATTACTTTCAAATTCTTTCCTTTCCGGTAGTAGATGTAACTTATAAATGAAACAGCTAGGATCTGTCAGGTCAGTGATCGTTTTTATACCTGAGGGAAAAGTGTGTGTGTGTGTGTGTGTGTGTGTGTGTGTGTGTGTGTGTGTGTGTGTGTGTGTGTGTGTGTGTGTGTGTGTGTGTGTGTGTGTGTGTGTGTTGGGGAGGTGGGGGGTTGGGGCAGTCAATTCATCTTGGACTAGAAAAAGATACTTTAAACAAAGGCCTGCAATTTAGTTACTTTTTGGTTGCAGCTGTATAACTCCTTACTATAATGTAACATAAACCATGAGACACACATAAATGAGGGCCATTCAATAAATAAAAGAAACAGTCCTGTTACTGAAGGTATTCAAGATGATAGTGACTGACACTAATCCCATTGTATGTCAATGGCATGGGAATACACCACTACTTTTTTATGTCTAGCATGACTCATATAATGCCAACTTGAAATGGATTATGGGAAAGAGAAAGGGCTGAACAAAAATAAGATCATGTTAACATGTCAAGCCCCATTGACAGCCATTTTGTAGAAACATTAAAATTCTATAAGAAACAGTCAGAGTGATTTTAAGGTGTTAAAATAGAAAATAAGACAGAGTGAAAAATTTATTTTTTTAGTTATAAGATGGAGTTCTCCTCGAAGTACATAATGCTTTAGTTCTGGAAGTAGTTTTATGAGCTGTTGAAATGAAAGAGGGAGAATACTACTATAAGGCTAAGGGAATGTTAAGCCTAATGGGAAACACACCCAGAAGTAAGTACTCAAAGCATGTGCAAAGAAATTCATGAATGCTTTGTACTGACACTTTGTGGCAAACAATTTCTGCAGTATTTAGCTGATAACTATAGCACACGGTGTATGTGTTTTTAATAATGACAGGAAACACTCATGAGCATGTTAATGTGATGATTAGAAATATTAGGGTTTTGGGGAGTGAGGAAAATATTGTCAGTTGTGCTGTGGGTCTGGCATTTTAAAAAATGTTTTGATAAGACATATATGGTTCTCTGGTTCGATTCTTGGCTGGGGTGCCTTCTGTGTGGAGTCTGCATGTCCTCCCTGCGTTCGTGTGGGTTTCCTCCGGGTGCTCCAGTTTCCTCCCACATTACAAAGACATGCATCTTGAGCCTTTCTCCCCGGGCCTCTGCTGAAAATTGGCTTCGTTCCACGTCGGACTTTCCCGGTTAACAAATGATAAATAAAAAATAAAATAAAAATAAAAAATATGAGTTTTCAGACACACCACAGTAGGGCATATAGACAGTGTGGTAAGACGTTGCCTGGATTAGTCATTACCACCATGCTAATACCACTCTTTTCAATGCCTACAGAACAATGTCTACTAAGGATAAAAAAGGAAGAAAAGTGACTGCTGAGAAGGCCACACATACATCCAAGTTCTCAGAGGCAGAGAATCAGGTGCTACAGCAGGCTTTCTTTCTCCATGGCTGACGGCTCTTTGGATAGGATGCTGTCAACCAAGCCTAGTGAGACCAAAACTTTCTGGTGGACATTAGTGCAGTATATGGGCAGAACAGTAGTTCTGAAATGATCTGCCACAGAGCCACTGACATTACATCTGCTGCTGAGAAAACATCTGTTTTCCTGGCATGGGAACATCAGTTGACATGAGGTGGGTCCTTTGTTGAGTCACCTCTGATAGAGATGGATTAGTCTCTGGTCTCTGTCAGTGACAGTTATGCTTTGTTATGAACTTACAGTGAGGAGCTGGACAGAGCTTCATTATGCACCAAGAATGTCCACCAGTTTTGAAGCATTATTCTTGTATAACAGTATATTTGCTCTCCTTGCTACGGTATTCATTGGCCAACTTAGTAAAGCTTTTTATTCTGATGAAGTTCTGGAAGTAAAGGAATGAAAGTGCTAAACTGACTGCTGGTTGTTTTTTCCAACAGTTGTAAAAGTGGTTTTCGATGGTTTGGTTTGTTCAGCTGTTTTTCCGTTTCTCAGTTTTTTTTGGAACTGAGTAAAGCTGCCTGTTTTGGTTATATATAGAGCAACAGGGATGCAGCCTGCATGGCTACCTGCACAAGGAATAGTATTACAATGTTTGTTTGCAAATACTACTACTAATACTACTTCTGCTATATCTGAATTTGATGTGTGTTTCTTGTGGTGTTTTACACTTATACAAAGTATTGTGCTTTGCTGCGTTCACAGGTGATTCTGTATCCTGCACTGCTACTGTAGAACTGCCACTGCCTGATGATGCAAGGTCATCACCTTTTGATGATGATGTCAGGGATGAACTGGTATATTCAGGGAGTACAGTGTATTCATGTAGTGGACAACAGGAATGTGACCACTGGATCTCCTGCACAGACTATGGACGCAGCATCTGTGCCTGTGGAAACCCAGGAGACACAGACACACAACACACAAGGAAGACAGGTTACTAGAGACACTTACAGTCAAGGAATTAAGACACCATCTACAAGACAATTGCCAGAATCTACTGCAAGACTCATAGGTTGGCTGGTACACATAGGGGGTGAGTAGTGGTGGTCACTGGAGACATAGTTACCATCCTCCCCTTAAGCATCTGTGTAAATGTCTGTTACTCAACATATGTGCAAGGCCATCATGTACCACCACAGCCATTTCACAGTTAGTATGACTAAATCAGGGTGTGTGGGGTGATCTCTAGGAGTGCATGTCCCCATGTGTAATAGTTTTGATAGATTGACTCACATACTAATACAATCAAGTGCTGTCCACAAAGCTATTTCATGTCCATCATGGCTATGGACAGTCTAAATCATGCTCATGCAGCACTAGCCCTCCCACAGTTGCATCTGTTTTGGGGGTGACTCTGGTTAAGAAAAGACTCCTCTAGAGTCATGGCAGCAGTGGTACTGGCACATCTGGTAACGCATGTTTTTGACAGTCCCGCAGCACACTAACATCTGACCAGTACTGTAGAACAAATAATGTGAGTCCAGTTAGAGGCAGCTGTCATTGCTGGATGCAAATGCAGGATACCCAACCTTCTTCCATACATGCCCTGTACCTGTCTAGTAGATCAAGCTACAGTGCTGCAACTAATTCAGAGGCTGTGTTCCAACAGACACAAGGTTTCAGAACCTCAGCTGCCAGTGCTTCACACTCTCAAATGTACGGTGACACTGGCCCATCAAATAGCCTTTTATGGCAATGCCCTCTACAGTCCCTAGATACAAGTGCAGTTTTAAGTTTCATTGTTGTCAGCACTCAAACATTTTCCTGAGAAAGACATTGCCCATCTGTAGTGCTCTCTCTACCTGTGCACATGGTAACCGTGCCCTGCCCATTGTCCATTGTTATTTGATTTGCCTATGTCTGATGCTTGGTGTGGCCAGCCTATGCATAGGTAAGCACAGTCTGAAGTTGGGTTTGCATGTGTCACTTTTACTCTAGTGTATATGTATTTCTATGGATTGAAGCTGTGTACATGCTGCGGCTTTTTTGCTAGCACAACTACACACTGTGTCCACCTTTACCAAGTGTGTTCAATCCCTGCTGCTGGCTCCTTCAACAACTTCTCATCTGGCTCAGGCTCTATGGCTCAGTGTACTGGGGGCTGCTCCTCATGTAATTGCATCCCCTCCCATGACTGTCTCCTAAGTATGACATTATGTAACACTGTACATACTGAGAATAATTTTTGCATATGGGCCAGGACCATACTGCAGAACACAAAGGGGAAAATCCATAAAGCATAACTTCAGCAGCCCAAACACATACTCCACAATGACCCTGGTTTGCAATAAGATGTAGATGTATCCCTTGTGTGGATTTCTGAGAGGTATTATCAAGCAGGGCTCAGGACATATCTGGCATCATCAATAAAATGCCCCCGTGGAAGTCACACTTACAAACCATTAGTAAAGGTTAAATGCGTGCCATAAGTGGGAGTTGTGATAACTGCCTGGGTGACCTGCTGACACATTGTAGATGATACCACTGCATAACACCTGGTAGTTAATGGAGTGATACTATTTGGTTCACATACCTTATGGCCAGATGGATTTTTTATTTCAGTATTGGTGTAGTCTATGGCCCTAGTACCTCAAGACAACAGGCTATATCATAGAAGTCTCACTTGGTGTTGTCCCTCTGACTCTCTCTCAATTTCTCTACAGTGGTACATGGAAATCACATATACTCCACACATGCTGCAATATGTCATTAAGGAACTGATGGAGTATTCTTGAGACAGATGCCTAAGATACCCTCAATGTGTCACCTGTTGGTTGCTGAAAGATCCCTGTGGCTAATATAGGTAAGGCCACAGATGCCTTAGTATCCACTAGAAGAGGTCATCCATGATGTCCACAGGCCAGCAGATGATGCTGGCACATGTCTACCAGGCCCTGCATGATGTCCCTATTCACACGATACCAGTTAACAATGTTAGTTTCATCATGTCTTTAAAATGTTAAGTGTGGTCAGATGACACAGCACCTCTGTAAGCAATAATGTACACCACTCTGCCTCAAGGCTGTAGTAAAAGCTGCTTGCACATTAACCCTTAACAAATGTTTGTGATTCTGTAACATGTAAGCAATATTTTAACTGCAACCATTAGCATAAATGTTAGAGCAGTACATTTCATTTTTATATGTTTCTGAATCACTGCACCATCTTGATTTACCTGATTTGAATGAATGCCACAATTCATTTTAATAATGCTGCTTGATAACAACTGTTTATATAGCCATTACAATATATCATGGCCATCTGTGCTGCTTACAATGTACCTCTTGTGATAACTGTGCCTCTGCGTACCATGTATCTCTTGTGATAACTGTGTCTCTGCGTACCATGTATCTCTTGTGATAACTGTGTCTCTGCGTACCATGTATCTCTTGTGATAACTGTGTCTCTGCGTACCATGTATCTCTTGTGATAACTGCATCTCTGCGTACCATTTATCTCTTGTGATAACTGTGTCTCTGCGTACCATGTATCTCTTGTGATAACTGTGTCTCTGCGTACCATGTATCTCTTGTGATAACTGTGTCTCTGCGTACCATGTATCTCTTGTGATAACTGTGTCTCTGCGTACCATGTATCTCTTGTGATAACTATGTCTCTGCATACCATGTATATCTTGTGATAACTGTGTCTCTGCGTACCATGTATCTCTTGTGATAACTGTGTCTCTGAATTGCACATACCATGCTTCTGTAGCTCACTGCACAAAATCAGGTTTTCTGAATCTCAGGAATAGTGCTCTTCGACATATCACTAGCATGTGCCAAAATGCACAGATAGTCCAAGTGTAATAAGCAGACTCACGGTGAGGGCTTTGGCATTTCACAAGTATTGTGTCCAGTCAGAGGGCTTTGGCATTTCACAAGTATTGTGTCCAGTCAGAGTGCTTTGGCATTTCACAAGTATTGTGTCCAGTCAGAGTGCTTTGGCATTTCACAAGTATTGTGTCCAGTCAGAGGGCTTTGGCATTTCACAAGTATTGTGTCCAGTTATACAGTAAAAGTGCAGTACAATTTCTTTTAAAAATAGAGATACACTGTGTTTTTCAAATTCAAATTTATGTAGATATACTGATGCTTGTCTATTAATTAAATGCATCTGAGCACTTTGAAATGTTGCTGTTTATCTGAGTTTGCAATTCATTAATAACAATAGGATGTAAGGTTTTGCTTATCTAATTTGCTGTACTTTAGTTCAGTAAAATCGGCACAAGCTTTTTGAAACCCATCATTATGCCGTTCTGCTGCTCATGAATAGGATCCACTATGTGCCATCAAATCTACTCGGCTTCATTCACAGTTATCTGGTAAATATTGCTCATAACTTACAGTTCTTGTACATGTGCTGAAAACATGTATACTCAAGCATGTACAGTTTATGAGCCAATATACCAACCAATAGGAAAAATGTTTTCCACTTAACTTTCAATACTGCATCACTGGCCCATAGATATATACATATATATATATATATATATATATATATATATATATATATATATATATATATATATACACACACACACACACACACACACACACACGCATTAAAAGTGATACAGTATTTTATCACCAGTAAACTCATTCTAACCAATGTCCTAAGAAAATTTGACATTATGCTACATGATGATTAAAAAAATGAATCAAATTAATTCAATACCTACAGTATTTCTGTACAAATGCAAAATAGAAGTATGTTTCTTCATCTCCTAAATATATAGGTAAGTACTAAGTTAGTTTCCCAGATGAGACATTTAAAGCCTAGCCAACTTACTCTCAAAGATGAGAACCAAACCCTCTACCTTGCATTTGTGTGGCAAAGAATATTAACCATAATGCCAAAGCCCTACTCCTGCAGCTTCCAGCAATGTTTAAACCCTTTACTTAACTTTTATGAACTTGTTAAAGTCCCTCACATTGCTAAGTGACTCAAAGTCAGGGCACACCACTCAACCAAATCATCCATTCCCCAATTAAACAACTACTTCTAGCATCTCTCTGATGCTCATCTCTGCTGCAACAGCTAGGCCTTACTTACACCAGTGCAATTCATGCTTTGCTACTAAGCTGGAGCCAGCAATCTTGGTAGAGCTTCATTGATCGTAGGTAAAGTAATCTGGCTGTTAATTTTACCAGATTCTGTTGATTGAGGCATACCAGGACTCTAAGTCCAGTTACATCTTAGCTACACACTTTCTTAGTTTTTCCTTTTCAGCTCAATTTCCCATCAGGACTTCAGTAAAACCTGAATCCCTACCTGCCACACAGATCAAGCCCCTTCATACCAAGGTGATCATCATCATCATCAACATCTCCCTTTACCCATTTTCTACATGGGGTTGGGGTGTCATGTCAACTTTTGCCATATTTCTTGATTCACTGCCACTCTCCTATCTTCTTTGATAGTTATGTCTACCTGTCACAGGTCTTTCCTCACCCAATTCATCCATCTCTTTGCTGAACACGCTTGTTTCCCCTTGCCGTCTTCCTCCTGTCTGTCCCAAGGTTTTACTGCTTTCCTGCACAACTACCTGAACCAGTGTAATCTGTTCTCTTTGAACTTCTCTATATTGGAGCTACTTGGGCTTCTGCTATGACATCCTTATTTCTTCATCTGTTCCACAGAGTACAGCGTGCCATCCATTTCACTTCATCTCCATCACCTCAAGCTTCCTCAACTGCTCAGCCTTCAATATGCAGGTTTCTGTACCATACAGTAATACTGATTGCACCATTATTTTGTATAACTAGATCACATGAAACTCAACTTATTTGGGGAAGATTAAGCTTGGCAAATTAGTATTTTCCTTGACACCCCTTTATATCTCTTGCTACAATGGTAAAGGTAAATCACAAGGATTGATTCTTTTTGTAGCAATAATGTGTGTTAAGAGAAGATTTTTGACTGATGGTACAAACTATGCTGCTTTATCTAGAGATGGAAAAACTCAAACAGAGCTTACTGTTATTGACATTGATAATAATTTAATGTAACATAACACAGGTGTAGTTATTGATTATGGCTGGCTAAGTATAACTTTTCCACCACATGCTGTACTCATGTAACTCATTCACACCCAATCAACATGAGGCTAATTCATCTTCTTGCTTCCTGATGCCTTTAAAACTGGAAAACAACTTGGCTCCTGAGAGGTTTTCTCCAAAGTCCTGTACTGAAAACATGCTACAACTGATTTGCAATATCTCACAAATGATGTGAATTACAAAATATGTAAAATACAAAAGTTGGTTTCAGATAACAGGTTCAGCCATGATGTTAGTATAAAAAGCCTGTCATATGACATTGCTTTTATATGAAACATTTATGAAAGAGCTTGCATTTTATTTCTCCAAAATTTCTACTATTAAAGTCCAAGGTTATATCTCTGCAAACATCTGAGATAAACTCAAGCTATCAAGGGGAGAATTACCATATGTTCAAGAGTTTTCCAATGATTTATGACAACAATGTCTAGCACACTGCTGTTGTGTTATATTTAATAATATATGCAAATAGCTTGTATAATATGTTCACATTATTTCAAAAGCAGTAATACTGATCTCGAAAACTGCACATGTTAGATGGCAAGTATCTATGGTCCAACTGTGTGCCTTAATGCTGTGGATAAGGAAACATTTGTTTGCTTCTGGGTCCTACTGTTTTTATTATTGTTGTTATTATTATTATTATTATTATTATTATTATTAGTAGTAGTAGTATTAGAGTGCTTTTTATTGAAATTGGATTTGTGGTTCTGTCATGGTCCTTGATGCATGGAGCTGTCCAGGGTGCTGAAGTACTATCTATTGCATAATCATTGTTTACCACTGTATGTAAGTGTTGCCGACATTGCTGACTTCCCACCTTCTTTTAGTTTTAAGTAAAAATATAAGTAAAAGAGATTTTTTTAATAAAGAATGCTTTTTATTCAGTCAATCTAAATAGTAAAAAATAAAGAAGAGTAAAAATTTTTCAAGAGAAACACAGACAAGTTGATTTCAGAAAAGCTTTGAGACTGTTTTTGCTGATTCTTGCTGCTTCTTCTGCTACCTCATTACCACAATCAGCAAAACCAACCTCAAATGCTTTTCTGAAATCAACTTGCCTGTGTTTCTTTTGCAAACTTTTCACTCTTTTTCCTTATTTTTTTACTTTTGAGAGTGACTGAATAAGAAGCATTCTTTATTAGAAAAATATTTTTTTTATTTATATTTTTTATGATATTAATGCAGGTATGAAGCTATTACTAATAAGATAATATGGATGTCTTCAGCTTAATCAATACATTTTAATGTCATGTTCTTTTATTCTCATTATTTGCATAAAACATTTCCAACATAAATGTATCACACTCCAGTTTATATTATTAATGTAAATAATGAAAATAAGCTATATTTATCTCATAACTTACAGTAAATATTTAGCAAATGCTTCTTAATTTCAGTCCTGTATATCCCATAGTAACTATTTCACTGTGTATGTCTATCTAATTATATCAAATTATAAATGTTTGTAGATGCTGCTTTGCTTTCTAATGCACAAACTATCATCCCTGCCATATTAGGCTCAATATTAACAATGTTATAATACTTACAGCATTAATAAATGTACCTCACACATTTATATCTGTATCACCATTTCTCTTATTTAAGTTTGCATAGGCTCCCTTAACATGACAGCACAACTCTCTATTTTTACTTTATTAATGTACATATGTAAAACATTTTCCCTTTTCATAACCTTTCTTAAACCTCTTTATTAACTCATGTTTTGTGTATTGCATGGTGTTGTTTTCTCTGTCAATGGCTACCATATATTGGAAGTTTGCAGATACCTTATTTTCCAATGCCCAACTTGCTGTTCTTGGGATATTAGTCTCAATATTACTATTATCTTAACATTTATACATGTATCTCAGATATTTATATTACTTATTGTATTTCTCTTACCCAGGTGTGTTTAGTATTTTTTCTAACAGCCATTGCCTCCAGTTGCACCTGTAATATGAAAGTATTACACTCCATTTTTGATTATGCAAATATGGAAATGGTTCATATTTTTAAATGTTTTGCACTCTTCACTGATCCAAATCTTACAGAGCATACTGCTTGCAACAGACCTCCAATTTGACAGCATTGTACTCTGTTTTTGCATTAACTATACAAACATTAAAAAATGCTATTTTTTCACAATTTTTCTTAACTTATGCAAATGATTTTCAATTACGAGTCCTGTATATCTCCAATGATATAATAACTATGTCTACCAAATCATGCAACATGACACCATCAGATTAATTTTCCCATTATAAACTATAGTAAGAAAAGTATTTTCTAATCTATAGAAAATAACAGTGATTATAAATAACCACAGGACAGCTGAAAGTGTAGCTTTATTAATGGCTACTGCATTCTTTTACTACATGGGTATTTTAGCAAAGTAAAAGCTGCATCCATGAGAGTGATCAAAAATTCCTTTTGCTTGTTTTGCACCAGGGTTGTGCTCTCCAGTAGGTAAGGTTATTGCCCCTTTGCTCATACATCTGAATGATGTAGTACTGTTCTACTTATCCATCATGGAAGATGTCAAGACCCCATTAGTTATCCACAAAACCTTTTTTAGGCCTTTCCATGTTCTAGCTCCCCTCCCTATCACTCTTTGAGCGATATCCGACTAGCTCAACTGAAATGTTACCCAAAAATGAATCTACTTTCTACATGTACATTATTTTCAATTTGATATCCTGCAGCAGTGATGTCAGTCAAGCATTTCCACCAACATGGTGAATCAGTATGCTGGGGATGGTATAATTTCATATATTCGAAAGCACATTGCCGAATGTGCTTAAACGTGAACTGTTTAGCCGAATTTCATCACGCCAACTTCCCTAAATGTCATAAAAGTATCGACTTTTAACATTTTTGATCGCTCTACCACCGAAACAAGTGCTACCATGGGTCAAAAAGGGGGAGAGGTTTTGTAATTCTGCACTTCGGTTTTCGCAATGTTTGAATTTTGCGTCTTGCAGTTCACAGCAGCAGTGTCGAACTTATGAAGGTATACTGTTGGGGATAACCCATGATTAATATCCCTCTGCATTGCTGAAAGATATCTATCCATAACACACTTTCACATAATATACACATTTCTTGTGGATCAAATAATAAACAGCAGAGGACCTAAATGGCTAGATAAGACTAGTAGTTGTATCTATTAATAAAGGACCATATATTTGTAATAGCATTATGTTCAGAGAAAATTTCTTCAAATGCATCAAGATGTTACCTAGGAAATGTACTTAACTAGTGATTCCAAGTGTAAAGAAATTCATTACTTTACGTTCATGTAATATACTTTACTACCAAAAATAATAAACATAATTGTAATCTGAACAGATGTCCATATTCAGGAAAGTTGTTAGCATCAAATAATCTTGTTATTTCAAGTAATCCCTGTATGAAAAAGAGGTCACATGCAGTTATCTATCATGCTCCAGTCTCTTTAAACCTCTTAGAGAGCAGCAATACTCATCCACAGAATCTGAATCCCACTTCAGATGTTTTGATTACTTATCAGTGTTTGAATTCTTGTCCTTACTTGCTGTGGTGTTGATTCATTGAGGAAAGTTTCTTGCTTGTATGTCACTGAGTGGCCTAGTCACTGCAGCTTCTTTGTGTCCCTCCTAGCATTCTTCCTTCTGGTTTGGGTCTGCCTTCTAAATGTTGATCACTATGTGCACTTTTGTTTAACTTGCAGGGGTCTTGTATATCTTGCTTCTCTGAAACTACTGAATGACCACATGTTTCTGAGTATTTCTTAGGTGTTTTCAATTCTGAGGATGTCCATTTTTCTTTGGCAGAAGTACGTAACTCTCATTTTATAGAATACATTTTATTGTTTTGAAAGCCTTTCTGTACATCTTTAGCATAACCTTGTGGTTAATGTCTCTGCAAATGTCGATAATTCAAAATTTTCCCATGTAAGATGGGTTCTGCAGGGGAGTCTATATCATATCGTTGAGCACTTATTTTATGAAACACCTAATCGTCGAACCCAAATCGCCAAACTACCTATTCACCAGAAAAGGTGGATGGGTAAGAAATGCTAAGGCTCACTAAGACAGTGCTCTCTCCTAAACAGAAGTTTTAATATGTTAATTCACTGCACTAAAATTAAGCACTGCAATTAAACAAGGAATTATGAGAAACAACAACAAAAGGAAAATAAACTGTGACTTTTTCCTAATAAATAAACCAAGAAATCTGCCTTTTCCACACAGCAGTTTGTTATGTGACAGAGGCTGTTTCAGTGAGTTTCGGGGTGTCTGGAGGCAAAGTCCCCCCCAAGGAGCTTTTCTGTTGTAAGTTGTAGTGCTATTATAATTTCTAATGATTCTGTGTATTCATACTGCTGACAATTGGATTTGTTGAACTCCTTGCTAGTGTAGCAACATGATTTCTTTAGCCTTATGGTGATTTAACAGGAAATGTGTCCTTTTCATAAGTAGAGTAAAGCAGCACTTTGGAGGAGTGCAGAGAATGTTATGAAGGGGTGCGTAAGAGGAAAAAGTGCTAGATGTCCACTATATAGATTTTACTGGTAGTGTAAGTATATAGGAGACAAACAAGCCTGAGGAAGCCTGAGTGCACATCTGTTATCTGGCTAGATTAAAAATATCGGTGTCTGTGGTAAACATGACACAGAATCCTAGGTGGAGAGAGGCTGAGAAATCGAACTACATTCAGGACTGGTACATTCCAGACTGGCTTAATGTGAATAAATTACATGAAGCTGTACAACTACTTTGTTTAAATTAACAGTACAGATATTTTATACAGTAAAACACAACATGACTTATATTGGTAGTAAGTAACAAATTGCAAGAAGGTTTCCTGCTAAATTCAGAATTTATGAATGCAGCTGTTTTTAAAGAAAGGATAGATTACAATATGGGATAAAAAATATATAACATAAACAGTCCAATATAACCTGACAAACACACTGACTATGCATAGAACAAATGAGCTACTCTTTAAGTCTGCATGATAATTTGTATCTATCTGGCATGGCATATAAATTGCTCTAAGAAGTACAACTACTTGTACTTATCTGGCATGATATACTTAGGCAGGTTCGTATCAACCTGCGTATCAACTATCACTGAAAAACAAATCATTAAGAATTTCTCAGTAAATTACTAGTTTGTTGAATCATAAAAATGGTTATCAAATAAAGTCATACAGTACTGTTTTTACTGGGGTGCAGCAGAGCAAACCTACCTACCCCTTCAAATTTATATAATATAACTCTCAGGTCACACAACCTCAAGAAAGAGGGAGGTTTCTCTCTTAATGTTGTTCAACTTCAATTCTATAGTAAATCTATTACAATAAGATTTTAAGTGTCATTTTTCAGTTTAGTAACATGCAGATTCATTGAAATGTCTCCAGTTACCTGAAAGTCAACAATGAAGGATTTTTTTGAGTTTGCAGTAAACCACTTGGGCAGTATGTAGCTATTGGGCCAGATTCATTAACACCTACATTACGTGTACACGATCTGTGTTCAAGAACATTCCTACTGCATTTTTTGTGCTTTCTAGTCACTCAGAAAGATGTCTATGTTGTCTGTTCACTCAGAACGGTGTACACTTAGTGTAGGCGTTATTGAATCCCAGGGTTCATGTTTTTTCACTTGTATCACAGCCCTCTGACCGGGACATGCACAAATTCAAACTAGAGCACTATAATATGTTATAGTAGGTGATGTACCTTTGAGTTAAATGACAGTTCTTTGACTAGGAAATATGCAAATACAGAATAGAGTACTATAACATATTATTGTAAGTGATGTCCCTTGGAGTTAAAATTATGGTTTGTTTGCCTTATTGAATATAATTATTATCCAATTCTTTATTTTAGTTATAATAAAACTTTAATTAGATCTATCGCAGTAGAAAATAATAACATAAAATAAAATATTATTTTATCCAAGAAATATGATGCAAGCATTTTTATTGCAGATTTCAGCGACTTTGGGATGAAGAAGTATCACGAGTGGGTCCAGAAAAGGCTTCTTTGAATAGAGTATGTCTACAGTTTCAGAAAACACGGGTTATATTAGGTACACTGGCTATGATCATGTCTACACTGTGTTCTTTTATTGGACCAGTAAGTAATTCTTTCTATTGTCATAATAAAAGCATGCCAGTATTCATTCTGTTAAAACAATTCTTTTTCCCCTCCAGGTCTGTCAGGATGGCATTGCAAATTTATCTATTCTAATAACATTTATTTTTTACACCAAATTTTCTTTGTTATTGAATATGATTATGGAACACTTTTTTCTACTTTAATTTTTACTTGTATTTGTAACTAGGTTATGACTTATAAAGGTCCTTCTTTACTGTCCACTTCAGATACATGCCCAAAATGCAGTCAAATGAAATAAATTTGTCTCACAAATGCATTGAATCATACAAGCCTAGAGATTCATTAATGCTTACACTAAGTACACACTAAGTGTACACTGTTCTGAGTGAACAAACAAGACAAGCATAACTCACACCTTCTTCCTCCTAATTTTAGTTTTCCTACTAATCTTCTTGCTGCCTTAAATATTGAAGTAGATTCATGAAGGTTACCACAAAGTGTAGACTACATGTACACTTAGTGTAATCTTTTTGAGTGACTAGAAAACAAAAAAATATATATTGTAAGAATATCCTTGAATACAGAACATGTACAACTATTGCAGACATTAATGAATCTGGCCTTAGGCTAATTTAATCATTCATTCATTCATTCATTCAATCTTTATTTATAAATGCAAGGTTCTATCAGAAAAGCATATTACCATATTTATATTCTTATATTTTATTTCATATAAGTACACACATTGCTTTAAAATCACTGAATATGTATAACTGCAAAAAATATATCAATTAAGGGTAATCCTTAACTGAACAGTGTAATTAAGATTGCTGTGTGAGATAATATATCAGTAACAATATTTTCTGCTACTTAGCCTAAATGATTTTATCCTAGGCTTCATGAAAAACCCATGAATAGATAGCTTGTCATAAGTAAGTAAAAGTTATGCCTTCCTGATATTAGAAATGACCCACATATTGGGTGGGCACATAGTGGTAGAAATAACACCCCCCCTCCCCATGGCGATCATGTACCCAGTATATAACAATAGTGTTAAACACCCCCACCCCCATTCACATACCATTCTCAGTGCTCACGTAAACGTCATGGCCTTACATCCTGCATGTAGTCCATTTCATGGTGTATTTTTATGTTATTCATAACTCCACCTGCCCTTGCAGTTTAGTCTCCAACACTTATTTATGTTATTTATATGCTACCTTGAAATTCAGTTCATGCCATATACTTATTTATGCGCTTACCTACTTGCTGTTTACTGATTGATAAACCCAGAAGTGATAATTCTGTATTATGTAGCATACCTCTCCCTACTACATGTGCTTTAATTTAACACTTTGCACCCAGCAGCACACAAATTAATAAATTAGATGTCTTCAACTATACATTACTGTATTTGGAATACACAACACAAACACACACACACACACACACACACACACACACACACACACACACACACACACACACATATGAATATATGTATGCTTGCATATGTGTGTGTGTGTGTGTGTGTGTGCATGAGTGCCCTGAGTAGTACTTGCAGCAGCATAACTTTAGCCTTAAACCTCATATTCCCTGTCCACCTCACACACACACACACACACACACACACACACACACACACACACACGCACACACACGCACGCACACACACACACACGCACACACACACACACACACACACACACACACACACACACACACACACACACACACACACACACACACACACACACACACACACACACACACACACACACACACACACACACACACACACACACACACACACACACACACACATTTCCTATGGTCTCAGATGGTTGTAGGCTTCACAGACATAGGTACAAATACTTCACTACTTCATCCCAAGCCCTGCTGCCATCTAATCCCCAGCAGAATTGTTTCTTATATACATTAATTTTATTCCTTTGCAGACCAGTGCTAAACATACTCATTTTTACATATCCCCATGTTCCCTGCAGGCCAGACATTTGTTTCTCATTTTCTTTGTTCTAGCCTCTAAGAAGTCTGTGTTCCTATCCCATCATACTACACAAAAGTAATAAAAGTCCCAGTTAAGTTTAAACATGGAGCTTTTCTTTACTTACTGTCATGGAATAGCCATTAAAAGTAGCTGCAAGTAAGGTCAGGGGATACAGCCAAGGTTGGGGGTGACTCAAGAAGTGCCATTATAGAGTTGGTGGGGTTGAAGGGAATTTGTTAATCCTCCTAAGACTATCATAGTCCTATTAAGTTTAGAGGTATGCAATAGTCAGAAGATGCAGTGGCATGCAAATCTAAAGTTTATCTTACTGTTACATGTTCAAGAGGAATGAAAGTTCTCACTCATATTGCTCCCCATACTGTAGCTACACACAAATGTGAAGTTTAATCACATTTATGGACCTTATTCACAACTGTGTGGGTGCCGACTATTACCAACTAAATGATTGTGAGTCTGTGTGATGCATAGGCCATTAATGCCAGAACATGATACCAGTCGTCTGATACTAGGTATTATTAGAATATGTGTAATCATCTGCCAAGGTTCCAGACTGACAAAGCAAAAAAAAGTTGAGCAAGGTGAAGCTGAAAATACAAACTGAAAAGAAACAAGATTACTTTCTGAAACAGCTGCATAAAATGTGAAATACAACACTAAAGAACAAATAGCTATCCTTTGCCTTCTATACTTTGACTGTTACCCAAGAATAGTTATTCTGACTGCTGTCCAAACACATTCTTACCCTTCCTTTACTTTTAGGACACAAGTGGGGATCTCCAATCAGGCTTTCTAAAATCCTTGAAAATCTAGACCTATTGTTATGGTTAATTAATACTCAGCACTAGAAGCTGTTAACAGATGACTGCTCTTGTAAGTTTGTCTTTGCACTAGACTAGACTTTCACCTTCTTGGTGAACAATGAGCAACATACTGAATTAAAAGTATTCGGCAGGTTTGATCCATGCCAATTGTTCATGTTGTATAAGAGGACATCTGATCTCGGACAATTGTTCATGCATTATAAGAGAACATCTGATATAGGACAAGAGTTCATACAGTATAAGAGAACATCGGATCTAGGACCAGTGTTCATGCAGTATAAGAGAACATCTGATCTAGGCAAGAGTTCATACAATATAAGAGAACATCTGATATAGGACAAGAGTTCATACAGTATAAGAGAACATCGGATCTAGGACCAGTGTTCATGCAGTATAAGAGAACATCTGATATAGGACAAGAGTTCATACAGTATAAGAGAACATCGGATCTAGGACCAGTGTTCATGCAGTATAAGAGAACATCTGATCTCGGACAATTGTTCATGCATTATAAGAGAACATCTGATATAGGGCAAGAGTTCATACAGTATAAGAGAACATCGGATCTAGGACAAGTGTTCATGCAGTATAAGAGAACATCTGATCTAGGCAAGAGTTCATACAATATAAGAGAACATCTGATATAGGACAAGAGTTCATACAGTATAAGAGAACATCTGATCTAGGCAAGAGTTCATGCAATATAAGAGAACATCTGATCTGGGACAAGTATTCATGCAATATAAGAGAACAGCTGATCAAGGCAAGAGTTCATACAGTATAAGAGAACATCTGATGTAGGACAAGTATTGATGCAGTCTAAGAAAACATCTGCTCTAGTAGAAGAGTTCATGCAGTATAAGAGAACATCTGATATAGGACAAGAGTTCATACAGTATAAGAGAACATCGGATCTAGGACCAGTGTTCATGCAGTATAAGAGAACATCTGATCTAGGCAAGAGTTCATACAATATAAGAGAACATCTGATCTGGGACAAGTATTCATGCAATATAAGAGAACAGCTGATCAAGGCAAGAGTTCATACAGTATAAGAGAACATCTGATCTAGGACAAGTATTCATGCAGTATAAGAGGACATCTGATCAAGGATAAGAGTTCATGCAGTATATGAAAACATGTTATCTAGGATAAATATTCATGCAGTATAACAGAACATGTGATGTAGGACAAATTTTTTTGTAGTACAAAACAACATCTGATCTAGGACAAGTGTTTCTGCAGTATAAGAGAACATCAGATCAAGGATAAGAGGTCATGCAGTATAAGAGAACATCTGATCTAGGACAAGTATTCATGCAGCATAAGAAAACATCTGATCTAGGGCATGAGTTCATACAGTATATGACAACGTCTGATCTAGGGCTAGAGTTTATACAGTATAAGAGAGTATGTGATCTAGGACAAGTATTCCCACAGCATAAGAGAACATCTGATCTAGGAGAAGAATTCATACAGTATATGAGAACTACTGATCTAGGAGAAGAGTTCAAGCAGTAAAAGAGAGCATCTGACCTAGGAGAAGAAAGCGTTCATGCAGTATAAGAGAAAATCTGATCCAGGACAAGAGTTCATACAGTAAAAGAGAACATCTGATCTAGGACAAGAGTACATACAATATAAAAGAACAGCTGATCTAGAATAAGTACTGATGTAGTCTAAGAGAACATCTGCTCTAGGAGAAGAGTTCATGCAGTGTAAGTGAACATCTGATCTAGGACAAGAGATCACGCAGTATAAGAGAACATCTGATCAAGGACAAGCGTTCATACAGTATAAGAGAACAGCTGATCTAGGATAAGTATTGATGCAATCTAAGAGAATTCTGCTCTAGGAGTAGAGTTCATGCAGTATAAGAGAACATCTGATCAAGGACAAGAGTTCATACAGTATAAGAGAACATGTCATGTAGGACATATTTTCTTGTAGTGAAAAAGAACATCTGATCTAGAAGAGGTCATGCATTGCAAGAGAACATCTGATTTAGGTCAGGATGTCATGCAATATAAGAGAACATCTGATCTAGGGCAAGAGTTCGTACAGTATAAATAACATCTGGTGTAGGGCAAGTATTGATGCAGTCTAAGAGAACATCTGCTCTAGGAGAAGAATTCATGCAGTGTAAGAGAACATCTGATCTAGGACAAAGTTCATACAGTATAAGAGAACATGTAATCTAGGATAAAGTATTCATGCAGTATATGAGAACATCTGATCTAGGTAAAGTTTTCATGCAGTATAAGAGAACATTTGACCTAGTATAAGAGTTCATGCAGTATATGAGGACATCTTATCTAGGACAAATATTCAGGCAGTATAAGAGAACATGTGATGTAGGACAAATTTACTTGTAGTAAAAAAGAACATCTGATCCAGGAGAAGAGGTCATGCATTACAAAAGAACATCTGATTTAGGTCAGGAGGTCATGCAGTATAAGAGAAAATATGATCTAGGGCAAGAGTTAATACAGTATAAGAGAACATCTGATCTAGGAGAACTATTCATGCAGTATAAGATAACATCTGATCTAGGACAAGAGATCATACATTATAAGAGTATATCTGATCTAGGACAAAAGTTCATACAGTATAAGAGAACATCTGATCTAGGAAAAGAGGTCATGCAGTATAAGGGAACATCTGATCTAGGTCAGAAGGTCATGCAGTATAAGAGAACATCTGATCTAGGACAAGTATTCATGCAGCATAAGAGAACATCTGATCTAGGGAAAGTGTTCATATAGTATATGAGAACATCTGATCTAGGAGAAGAGTTCATGGAGTATAAGAGAACATCTGATCTAGAACAAATATTCATGCAGTAAAAGAGAACTTCTGACCTAGGAGAAGAAAGAATTCCTGCAGTATAAGAGAACATCTAATCTAGGACAAGAGTTCATATAGTATAAGAGAATATCTGATCTAGAACATGAAGTCATGAAGTATAAGAAAACATCTGATCTAGGACAAATGTTCATGCAGCATAAGAGAACATCTGATCTAGGGCAGGAGTTCATGCAGTATATGACAACTTCTGATCTAGGGCACGAGTTCTTATAGTATATGAGAACTACTGATTTAGGAGAAGAGTACACGCAGTATAAGAGAACATCTGATCTAGGACAAGTATTCATGCAGTTAAAGAGAACATCTGATCTAGGAGAAGAAAGAGTTCATGCAGTATAAGAGAACATCTGATCTAGGACAAGAGTTCATATAGTATAAGAGAACAACTGATCTAGGACAAAAGGTCATGCACCATAAGAGAACATATGATCAAGGACAAATGACCATGCAGTATAAGAGAGCATCTGATCTAGGACAAGTATTTATGCAGCATAAGAGAATATCTGATCTAGGGCAATAGTTCATACAGTATATGACAACTTCTTATCTAGGGGAAGGGTTCATACAGTATATGAGTACTACTGATCTAGAAGAAGAGTCCATGCAGTATAAAAGATCATCTGATCTAGGACAAGAGTTAATACCGTATAAGAGAACATCTGATCTAGGAGAAGTAGTTGTGCAGTAAAAGAGAAGGTCTGAACTAGGAGAAGAAAGAGTTCATACAGTGTAAGAGAACATCTGGTCTAGGACAAGTGTTTATGCAGTATAAGGGAACATCTGATCCAGAACAAGAGGTCAAGCAATATAAGAGAACATCTGGTCTAGGACAAGAGGTCATGCGGTATAAGACAACATCTGATCTACAACAAAGTTCATACAGTATAAGAGAACATGTGATCTAGGACAAGTATTCATGCAGTGTAAGAGAACATCTGATCTAGGAGAAAAGCTCATGCAGTATATGAGAACATCTGATCTAGGACAAGTGTTCATGCAGTATAAGAGAACATTTAATCTAGGATAAAAGTTCATGCAATATACTAGAACATCTTATCTAGGACACATATTCATGCAGTATAAGAGAACATGTGATTTAGGACAAATTATCTTATAGTAGAAAAGAACATCTGATCTAGGACAAGAGGTAATGTATAAGAGACATCTGATCTATAACAAGTATTCATGTAGTATATGAGAACATCTGATCTAGGAGAAGAGTTCACGCAGTATAAAAGAACATCTGATCTAGGACAACAGTTCATACAGTATAAGAGAACATCTGATCTAGGACAAGTATTCATGCAGTATAAAAGAACATCTGATCTAGAACAAGTATCCCTGCAATATAAGAGAACATCTGATGTAGGACAAGAGTTCATACAGTATTAGGCAACATCTGATCTATAACAAGTATTCATGCAGCATAAGAGAATATCTGATCTAGGGCAAGAGTTCATACAGTATAAGAGAACATTTGATCTAGGACAAGAGTTCATACAGTATAAGAGAACATCTGATCTAGGACAAGAGTTCATACAGCATAAGAGAACATCTGATCTAGGGCAAAATTTCATACAGTATATGAGAACATCTGATCTACGACAAGTGTTCATGCAGTATAAGAGAACATTTGACCAAGGATAAGAGTTCATGCAGAATATGAGAACACCTTATCTAGGACAAATATTCATGCAGTATAAGAGAACATGTGATGTAGGACAAATTTTCTTGTAGTAAAAAAGAGCATCTGATCCAGGAGAAGAGGTCATGCATTACAGGAGAACATCTGATTTAGGGCAAGAGTTAATACAGTATAAGAGAACATCTGATCTAGGAGAACTATTCATGCAGTATAAGAGAACATCTGATCTAGGAAAATAGATCATGCAGTATAAATGCCGGGCAGTACAGCTGAAAGGAGATTGCACTCTTTAATGACTTGTTTTATAAAATTATACCTTTCGTCATCACCTGGGTATATGAATATATGATAGATTATGGCTGTGCAGTGCTGAGACAATACACTTCCACTTTACTGTCTGATCAAGCAGTCTTTGAAGCTCATATATTTCAGATATCTTACAGCTGATTTTTCAGTACATCATTCAGTTCAGAACTGATCAGCATGATAAATCTTTGCTTATGGGAAAGGACTGTTAAATGAAATGTCACAATGTTTCTGAGCTGGAAGACATCTATTTGTCTCCAAATCTGGTAGTAGTTGCAGTAATTCTTTATTCTAAAGAGGAAGAGGCATTTTAAATGGATCTCCCAAAACAGTACTCTAGTAAAAATACATAAAATTGCAATGAGAATGTCACAAACATCTGTTTGACTGAAGCTGGTGTTTTATTTTATTTATGTATTGACATTTGATTACTGGGTAGGAGCTCATTTATTATCTGTGAAGACCCATGGAGAAAAACACCAAACTATTACAAAACATTTTTTTTATTATATCTTACATGTTATATTTTTGGGACAAGAGTTCTGCACTCTCAGAAATGCTATTAATTTATCACATTCAAGTTTACCATTGCATGTAGAAAAACTGGGGAACTTATACTACCAGAAATAAGTATGCACAAGGATTTCTGAAGTTCATTAATACCAACTTCTTAGATCAAGTATTCCAAACTCCAACAAGGGGCTCAAAAATATTGAACCTGGTTCTCATTAACTAACCCCCTGTATGTTCATCATCTATAATTACCAAATCACTGGTCAAATATGACCAACATGCAGTAACTTTTACTTGATGTGAAAGACCTAAGTTACCTTCTAACCTCTCCATCTTCATAGACTACGCCAAGGCAGATCTACTCCACCTAACTGATGGTCTGATGAAATTTGAACACCCTCTTCACCATGATGATCCCACAGTATATGTGGTCTTATTCAAGGATAAGTTCTATGTCTACTTCTTGGCTTGCACTGAGGTCTCAGTCTTCATAAAGCATAAATACAGTGCACCTTTATGAACAAACTAATTTGGTGGAACCACAGTATTAACACGCTGACAACGGGAGATAAAAAGTCATAGCATGTGAAAGCAAAACTGACACCCTATTAGCTATAGAGGAACTCAGAAAGATTAACAAAAGAACTTAGAAACAGAATCAAGTCCTCTAAAGGTAAGTATGAACTGAGAATATTTACCTATGTTATGATAACCACAAAACATTGTTTATCTATGTCAGGAACCTCAGAAGTAATACCTAACAGTGCTCTGAATTAATACAAAATGAGACCACATACTCATCCCTTGAGGACATAGTGAGTACATTAGTGGACAAACTCAGCTCAAACTGTATTGCCCATCTTGTCTACTTACATGTAGCACATTAGTATGTCTTTGCCACCTCCGCCCCCACTCCCACCTACCTGATCACCTCTGACCAAGTCCTGGGTGCTCTCTTCAAAGCTAAGAACAATAGCTCCAATGACCCAGATAATATGCCAGGCTGTCTTGTTGTCGGCACCAGATACTGGCTAACTGATTTGTTAGTAAGTCTATTCAGTATCATACTCTCCACTAGATCTGAGCCAGAGGAATGGAGAACTGCTCTAGTCATCCCATTCCATATAGGGAATGAACTACTGATCTGGTAAACTATAGACCCATAAACCTCACCAGTTTTATATGTTTGGGAATGGAGTGCATCATTATGAAATTTATTAACAAAGACATAGTTAGTCTTCAGACACAGGGCCCAAACCAATTTGGCTCCTACTCCTGATGAACATTATTGACAAGTCACTGAAACATTGGATGCAGGTGAATCAGTTCACACTGCATACCTGAATATTTGGACTTGGACAAAGCTTTTGACACCTTTCTACAATCTGGCTTCATTGATAAGCTTATCACACTAAATATAAAACCCTGTGCTCCCCACTGCATAGCAGACTGTCTCACCAATGAAGCCAAATGCACTCTCAACCGAAAGAGTAGTTAACAGTTGTTCATATGTTCCTAAGTGATCACTAAGCTAATAGCTCAAGAGCTCTTACAAGCCTAGCCATTTTACCAGTATTTTAACTGATTTTCCCTCCCTAAGGTCTAGAAGACAGCTTTGGTTTGTGGCTATGACTTTGAGTGTTTTACAGACTGCCCTTGTCCATAAAGGAAATAGACTCCACCTCCAGGAGTGAATTTATGATTCCCCATCCATTGATCCAAACTACAGTTTAAGAGGGACAGGGAAGGGTTCTGCTTTAAGTGAATAGGAAGTCTGTTCCAGAGAAGGAGTAATTTCTAGGTCACATATCTGTCTCTCCAGCATGTTTCATTCAAGTCACAGACCAGGTTTAGATCCTTGGATTGAGTAGTCCTTGTGCAGTTTGTCTTGTGAATGTGCAACAATTCCATCAGGGCTGGATTTGAGCATGCCTTGTAGGTTAGGCATAGATCACCTCTAAATAGTTGGTAGGAGGCAGAGCAAAGAGATAGGGCTTTTAGTCAATCCACAAAGGACATGTTGTTTGCACCCTGTATTTTTTTTGTAAGGAACTTCTGAAGCTGCTCAGCTTGGTCACATACATACTGAAAGGTGCACTATACTTGATTATTGGTCTGTTGGCGGCCAAGTGTAGGGACACTGTACTCGATTATTGTTCTGACGGGGTCAAGTGTAGGGACACTGTACTCAATTAGTGGTCTGACGGGGGCCAAGTGTAGGGAGACTATAACTTCCTTGGATCTGGATGCCATGTTTTTACTTATAAGTTGAAGGACTATATAGAAGGACTTCCTAACCACTGTGGGCACATGATGGTCAAAGTTCAAGCTATTGTTTTTTCTGTGTATCTAGATCTCTCACCTCTGCTTCCACTCTTAGGGTATGATATTAATGTAATTTGCAGGGTTATTTGACTTCCCAAATGGTATAATTATACATTTTTTTGCATTTAGTTTTAGGCCATAGCTCTGGTACCAATCATTTGCCTGAATCAGACCCTGCTGAAGGATATCTACATCATTTGGGGATTCATTGACTGCCCCCAACTTGTAGTCATCAGGGATCCATACTGGGACCACTCCTCTTTGGCGTCTATTTCTCTGACATCATGGAATGCACCAACGGCTGGTGGCTGACAAAGTTTGCTGATAATTGCAAACTGCGAACTGGCATAAACATCCCAGCTGACCAACAGATTCTCCATGAGGGCCTAACATTCACTAACAAGTGGTGCCTGGACCACAGCCTCAAAATAAATGCCAAGAAATGCAGCACTGTTTTTTTTGGCAAACCTGGGCACCCATGCTCCTATCACATAAGAAATGTCACATTAAAAACTGATTTGGTCATTAGGGACTTGGGCACTTTCATTGACAATAAATTATCCTTTGACCACCATGTTACTGCTTCTGTTAGGAAGTCCTTTTATATAGCCAGACTAATCACCATAAGAGTATTTTCTAAATACAAGGGAGTCATCATCCCCTTCTACTCCTCCGTTATCAGGTCAGTTATAGAGTATACTGTACCCTTTGGTATGTAATTACCTAAGCACATGTCTAAGCTAAAAAAACGTAGTCTGTTCTTACTAAGATAATTAAGGCCTTGCCTACCTTGAGCTACTCTTACTACCTTAAATCACTCTGTTTTATGTGTCTAATCAACTTTCAGGACAGTACTCTGCTTAGCCTGCAGAGCCTCAAGGGATCCAGTCCTATGCAATCTCTCCTTCACATCAAAAAACACCTGTTTAAAAGATCTAAACTTCTATCACAATACAAAAATAGGACCCACTGGCTTAACAATCTCTGTCATAGAGAATACTTCTTTTATGAAACCAACTCCCTTCTTGGATCTAAAGCATAGTAGTTCCCCGACTCTTTTTAAGTACAACCTAGACAACTGGATGGACAATTGTAAGTACACCCTTGGTCTGGCTACTCAAGCTCTCATTTCAAAGGGAACATAACTAGGTCTAAAGTAATTCATCCTGTTGTGTGTCTGACCTAGCACTTGTACATGGGGGGGGGGGGGGCATAACTAGGTCAAAAGTAATTCATTATATGGATGTGTCTACTATTAATTTCATGTGTGAAAATGAGCTAAGCTACAGATGGCCCATTGGATCAACAACCTAGTATGAAGTTATGAATCTATGAAAGGCAATGGCAATAGGAAAAATATGGCAAACTGAATGCAGAATTTCGGAGAATAAGTAGAAATGATAAGGAGGTATATTTAAACAAGAAGTGCAAAGAACTGGGGAAAAAGCAATAGAAGAGGAATGAAGAGATGAAGAGATATGCTCACGAAGGTTGCTGATACTAAGGAAACAAAGATGGAAGGTGTCTAGCAGAAGAAGATAAGAAGTGGCAGAGATTTACAGAGCTATATAACCATGACCCTAACATCACTGATACATACACACGTTATCTGCTCTACAGACATCCTAGAGACTGAATTTAAATGGATTCCAGTAAGCCTTGCTAACATGACCACAGAAAGAGATTCAACTCTAGCTGAATTGCTTAAAATCCTGCAAAATGATGATATTAAAGTTCTGTTTAGAATTTATCAACAAATTTGGAAAACTTGACAGTGGAAGTTGTACCAGATTTTATTTTCCTGGGCTGAAGTTGTACCAGATTTTATTTTCCTGGGCTCAGTTATCCCTGTATATGGCGACTGCATACAATTAAAAGATGCTTGATTTTTGGATGGAAGCTATGACAAATCTGGAAAAGATTTTAAAGAGCAAAGGCATCACCTTGTTAGTGAAGGTGCACATAGTCAAAGCTGTGGTATTTTCAGTAATAATATATTTCTGTGACAATTATACACTGGAAAATCATGGCTTTTGAACTGTAAACTCAACTAGAATCGCTTGTTTGTGTGTTTCAGTAAAGGATATTCCATTTTTAACACAAAGACCAGGAACCGAAACAAACTTGCAATGAAAACCAAGAAGAGACTGTTCCACTTGCAAAAAATCCGTTTAGTGAGTGCTTTCATCAGCGTTATTCTGATGAAGTCAGTTGATGGATGCTGACAAAAGCGCTCAATAAACAGATTTTTTTGGACATGGAACAGTCTCTTCTTGGTTTATATTGCATATTCCATTTTTAACTCAACTGTGGACTACATACAATTTTCTATTTCATTATTTTGTAGCACGTATTTTACAGTTATATTTTACAATTCGATTTTTATTACATGAACTAAGTGCATAACATAATTCAGGAAGTGAACATCACACCATACACACTGCGAAGTTTCTTCTTGACTTGTTTTTCTTTTTTAATTTGTAAGAACTTAAAAGCATCACTTTTTGACAAGAAGGTCCAGTGGGCTAAATTATTGGTCACAAATAGTCACATTTAACTAAAAGACTACTAACAATGACTATTTTCAAAATAGAGTGCTTATATGTTTTTCACTGAAGCAATTTATAATGTATAATAATAATAATAATAATATGTTACATCATTTTAAATTGCAAGAGGAAGAAGAATTTATTCTAAAACTATGCTAATCACATATACAACACTCCTAAATTTAATGATCACAAAGTATATTTTGTATCATGTACCACAAAAATTTTAGTTTTGGGGTGTGGAAGATGATACATTCATATATTTCACTTTCTGCACTGTTATAAAAATACAGAACTCTATGTAAAAATATAGATTTTCTATGGTACTTAAATGTTTAAATTAAAATATCAAAAGATATATCACCATTTGGGTTCATCCTGAAATTCCAAGAGCTAGAATTAATATTGTTGGAAGAGCAAGGCTGTCTGTGGGAGTAATGGGAATAAATATTAGGTTTGAGTTTGTGGTACCAAGGGGTGTTCAACCTTCTCTGTGCACAGTAAACTAGGAGTAAGTTAATATAAGTAGTAGTTATGTAGGGGACGCAGGGATAAAGGTTCAAACACACACACACACACACACACACACACACACACACACACACACACACACACACACACACACATATACACACGTGTACACACACACACACACACACACACACACACACACACACACACACACACACACACACACACACACACACACACACACACACACACACACACACACAAACACACACACACACACACACACACACACACACACACACACACACACACACACACACACACATGTGTGTGAGTGCACACAACTAATTTCACAAAGCTAAAGGACTTTAAATGACGTGTTTCATACTTCTGGTAGGGAGCGCATCACTAACTATTCTGTTTTCTTTTAACATGCAAAACAACATAGTTGCATGGATATTTTACGGTTAGACATTATGCTGTGTTTCTTTGTGGATAATAAGATCCAGAGATATGCCTCCTAAATTTAGAAATCTGGATGAGTCTTCCTTCATAAATGGAAGCTAAACATAGGATAGTACCAAACAGGCAAGGTGTATTTTCACTATGCAACACTTAGTTAGATCTATTTTCCAAATATTTACTTCACTGCTGAGAAGGTAATCAGACAGAGTTATGTGGCTGGCTTTGCAGTGTTTTGATAAGTTTTGCAGTGTTTTGATAAGTTTAACTTTCCACCTATGTCTGCAATCATGTTACCTTTTGTATACCATAACTCAGACTCCTCTTCAAGGCTTTAAAATCTCAAGAAGAATTAATTTTTCATAAGGCCCAAGAAACATTTATCATTGTCCACTTTTACTCAAAACTTTACTCAGTTCATGTTAGATTATCAAAACATTTATTCTCTTGCAAATTGTTTATTCTCCATATTTTTGGTGAACAGAGATTTTATGCAGAGTCTTAATGTCTTCAGATTCTTTTCAGTCATTCTAGTATATCAGCATGGGAATGGCATATACTACTGAACCTTCATTTAAATCGGAAAAACACAGCAGGTCACAAATAAGGTTATCTAAGGTTAACTATTACATAGCTTTTTCTCTCAAAAATGTACACTTTCCTATATTTTATATTCCTTCTGATATCATGTATCTGTATTTATATATATATATATATATATATATATATATATATATATATATATACATATATATATATATATATATATATATGGGTTACCTTCACTTCTCCTAAAGCTCATTTGACTGACATTCATTTGACTGAGACCAAATGACTGAACCTTCATTTAAATCGGAAAAACACAGCAGGTCACAAATAAGGTTATCTAAGGTTAACTATTACATAGCTTTTTCTCTCAAAAATGTACACTTTCCTATATTTTATATTCCTTCTGATATCATGTAGCTGTATTTATATATATATATATATATATATATATATATATATATATATATATATATATATATATATATATATATATATATATATATGGGTTACCTTCACTTCTCCTAAAGATCATTTGACTGACATTCATTTGACTGAGACCAAATGACTGAACCTTCATTTCCCCTAAAATTCACTTTCCCTAAAACTCATTTCCCTGACAATTAGTACTGGCAGTGTGTACAGCACTGTAAGGCAAGTAAAAGGAATATGTCTTTTTCCCCATTGTAGTGCGACCCTGGAGTTAGTATATATAGTTAGGGAGGGTGTGGAGGGCACAGTTTGATTTCATATTCTCTGCTTTTGTTTTTTTATTGTTCAGTAAAACCAAATTGGTTGGGGCGGGCTATGCCCCCCCACACTTCCCCATAACTATATATACTAACTCCAGGGTTGCACTACAGTGGGGAAAAGGACATATTTTTTTTTACTTGCCGTACAGTGCTCTACACACTGCCAGTACTAATTGTCAGGGAAATTAGTTTTAGGGGAAGTGAACTTTATGGGAAATTGTCAGTCCTTTGGTTTCAGTCAAATGACTGTCAGTCAAATGAGCTTTAGGGTAGTGAAGGTAACCCATTTATAAGGTCTCTCTCTTATATATATATATATATATATATATATATATATATATATATATATATATATATAGTGGGCAGCACCCCTTCCATTGTTCATAGCAATATGAGGAGCTTGAAACAACTTTTATGTCATAAGAACATCGACTCACAGACAGAGTATATGTATAACCCTGTATCCCAAGGAACTAAGAGGTGTGGCAATTGCCCACAATGTAGCTATGTTGATGAATCACATTACTTCAGGAATCCGAATACTAATGCCCTATGGGAGCTTAAGAACACCAGTAACTGTCGTACCCGCAATGTGGTATATGTGGCATACTGTGCAGTATGCTTTAGGTTCTATATTGGTAAAACCAATAGAACCTTAAGGGAAAGAATTAGAGACCACATGTACTGTTTAGATAGAGGTCAAGAGTATAGTGCTATAGCTAAGCACATTATCCATGAAGGTTCCAATCATAAATTTTATTTCCAGGTATTACATGTTCAGTATCCCGATGTTAGGTTGGGTGATATTTACAATCTGACTGAACAAGCCGAACTGAAATGGATTCTAAGGCTTGGATTTCATCTGGGCTATGGCCTGAATGAGAGCATCACCATTAAACCTATCCTGAAAGGCAGAAGGATACGATAGCTAATAAACATGCCTTTTAGAGTGGTTTTAACTATAGGGAAGTTTTTAGAGTTAATCTAAGTTTTTATCTAGGTTATTATACATTCTGTAATGGGTTGGATCATTGTTAACAAGTAGGTTTATTCATTTATTTAATACCTACATTTTTTAGGATAATCGGGACATTCAATGTCCAATGCACTATTATATATTTTATTTATGATTGTTTGTAGTTTGTATTATGTATTATATATTCATTAATTTTTGTAAGTGAGGAAGTTGGATGCATAAACTGTTTTTACTATGTTTGTTAGGAGAAGTTAACAAGTAATTAGATTTTGTATATCCATGTTTTTAGGTTCTTAAAGTTGTTGCTAGTATGCAATTTTGCTTTAAGAAGAATGCATTCTGATTAGATAATTGTTACTAATTAAGGAAGAGTTTTGTTATTTAAATCTTGTGTAAGAGCTTATTTTTACAACGTCTGATGAAGCGTGGGACTCTTACGTTCTCAGTTGGAATAAAGTATTTTAGCTTTATTCTGTTGTATTTTTTGATTACAACTTCTGACTGCAACTTTATCATTGTTTTATTCGTTTGTACCTTGACTTGGATACTGGAATTTGGAACAGCTGCCTTCCAAGTATATATATATATATATATATATATATATGTGTGTGTTTATAGATGGATAGATCTGTGTGTGTGTGTGTGTGTGTGTGTGTGTGTGTGTGTGTGTGTGTGTGTGTGTGTGTCAAAACTGGTTTAAATGCTGAGCTCCTCTCCCTGGGCCTACTGTGAAAAAGGCTTTTATCCCAATTGGATTTTCCCTGTATACAAAGATAAATAATTAAATGAAATAAAACTATGGTGGCTGTCACAGAAATGTATAGTGTATAAGATCTTTACCATCACTTTTATCCATAGTTCAAAGACTTAACTTTTTTTCATACTGTACATTCATCTTGGCCCTGAAATACATATTTTGGTTTCCCAACCTAGTATTAACTATCACTATCTTGAAATCCTTTCTGTACACTAATTTGTAAAAATGAGTTAAATTTCAATGAGAATAGTAGATGCAGGATGATCAGGTTTCAAGGTAAGCACCATAGAACAATGGTTAGTTCTTAAGGTAGCCATACTACATATTTTTGTTTAGTTGGTCTTATTTATGAAAAAGAAACACAATAAAAATATTTAGGATGCCTTGATAAAATCCTAAACTTTTCAAAAAGCAAATGAGTAACTTTGGGTTCTAACAGAAAAGAAGAAGCAGTTAAAAGGCATAATGAACGGAATATATTCTATAATGAAAAATTAAGCTTGGTGGATGCAGAGTTTCTCACTAGTTACGCAGTAAGGTTTCTTATGTCCTAGTTACTTAATTAGCTAAAAAGATAAACTACAACGGTGTTCTAACTTTCTATCATTTGTGGCTTCCTATCAAATGAGTGATACCCAGCACTGCAGGTACAAACTGCCTAAAAATAAACGGAGTTATACCAAACAGCAGCTAATGTTTAAGCATGTTGTTAATAAAAAATATAAAGCATTTTTCTAAGGGAGTTTCCCCCCAATGCACCTCCCAAACATAAGGGCTATGCCCCCACATCCTTGTTACATCACCGAATGTCAGACTATGGAATATACACTGAAGCTCTGATGTACCACAGCCTCAAACTTAGCATATATTTGGCCGGCTTTATCCTTGTAGTTCTGTTATCTGAAGGACTGTACTTATGGTCCTCAAACATTTGACAGACACCCATCAAGCATATGCTAACATATCAACGCTTTAGTGAAAACAGAAGTCAAACTACCCATTTTTATACATCATTTCTAGATGCATACAATCGTAAGTGCTTTTGTCGCTAGTTGTATCACCTTCATATTCTGCTAGCTACCTTGTCTATCAGGTTAACACAGGATATTTATGGACGCTATGATAAAAGTGGAGGCTTTAACTTTAGCTAAGAACAAAGACCAAGGAAGATAGCAGGGCCTGATTTATTCTTCTCATTTTTATTTAATCTTTCTCATATAATTTTTCTTAATATATGAATATCAGCAATTCAACATACTGCTAGATATTATATGCTGCTAATACTCACTATCACATACTTCCTATCTAATCATGATGTTAGTACTTTGTACAGTGCAGCAGTACAGTTCTTACTGATGCAATGAATTTGACTTTGTCCAGTATTTATAAACTGTACTGGTATCTTTAGCTCTTAATTTTATTTCTTCCGCTTCTTTTTTGCATTTAACAGTGGCTAACCAGAAATTCTTGAAAAGATAGAGATGTACCCCTTTTCCTTCCTTTGCTCTGTGGCACTTTTACTAGCTTATTAGTCTAGCACTTTACCAGACGTCTTGTAGCAATTATTGTAGCACGCAAAAGTGCTACCAGCACTAAACGTCCTACAAGGAAATAGCTCCAATACTTATTATTAATGCCCACTCCTCCAGGCATGTCTAAAGGTCAGTCCCCTGTGCTTTCTACTATCAACCTGGTAAACTTGGGCATCCTGAGGCAATGTAGCAACTGTCTCATGTATACTGACAACCTTCTCCTCTTGCCTCCCAACAATCCAACTTGCGAGAGATGCACTTATATATCCAAATTGGAAGCCATGCACTCTCCAGTCAAGACTGGAACACCTCGTCAAGAGGAGAAGGTCAACACTTGCACCATACCACATGGAACACATAGCCCTCCAGAACACAAACCGGCACTGCCTTCACATAAAAACATAAACCACACACCCACGTTTGTGGAGGCTCTCAACAAAAATCTACGCAAACAGCAGAGATCTCCAAGGCAGAAATGCACTCGACCACCACAACACAACACTAATCATGAGACACATAACTCTCCTAAACAGTGTGCCACTCAACCAAAGCCCCTAAGGCAAAACAGCATGCCCGACACACTAGTCATAGGTGACTTGATAGTGAGGCACACTGATGTCCCACTCACTAGGATGAATAAGGAGAAAGTAACAGTCAGCTGCCTGTCAGGTGCCAGGATCCACCATATAACACATGCAGGTCCCTCAACAACAGGTATAAATATGTCTCTCTCATTGTACATGTGGGTGTGAATGACCTGAGGCATACCTCTCTGGGCTACATGAAAAGAGACATGAAGGAGCTCTTGGATTATGTAGCCCAGGCGGGTATGACCCTAGCCCTGAGCAGCCTCCTACCATCACCCAGAATTATACCACAGTACAAGAAGAAAATGATTGATTTTAACAACTGGCTAAGTTTCTTGTGTCATTCTAAGGGGATCCAGTATCTGTCTGCCTGAGATGACATGATTGACAGACCTTGATGCTTTGCCAGAGATGGCCTGCATCTGTCACTCCTAGGCTTCTGGATACTGGCCAACGCTCTAGTTCCTTTTTTAGGCAGTGTTCCAAAGACCAAATTACCACTGTAACAGCTACAAACTAATGCAATCTGAGGGTCATGCTGCTCAACGCTAGAAGTTTAAATCTCAAAATACACTCTCTCGAATCACTCCTTAAAATGGAGAACATTGACATTTGTGCCATACCAGAGACCTGATTCAAGGCAGCAAAAAGCACCCATGCACTACCAGGCCACAACTCATGCCATGCCTTTCGGCCACAGAACTTGGACCAAAGCTCCAAAGGCAGCGGTGTTTCCATATTCATAAAGGATGTGCACACCTGCAGACTGGTAGCCCAACATAACACATCTGAGATACTTCAGGTTTAGCTAACAATGGGTAAGACAGCGATTCAGGTCGTAGTCTGCTATAGGTCCCCAACCATGTCCCAAGTCTCACATGCCATGTTCCTAAGCACCCTGGAGAACATTAGGGTCCAACCTAACACTCTCATACTGGGCTACTTCAACTACTCCTCCATTAACTGGGAAAACTACTCATGTACCAACACACTTGCCCAAAATTTCCTGGAATTCATTAATTCCAATGCCCTGGACCAGCTCGTTCTTACCCCCACTAGAGGTAGCAATATCCTTGACCTGGTCATTACCAACATGGGCAACCGCTGCTCTACACCAATAGTCAACTCCTCCCTGGTTAGATCTGACCACAAACTAATCACCTTGGATATCCACATCCCTCCCACCCACCCCCCCCCCTGCAAAGGAAACCACCATGAAAAACTTCTCCAAAGCTAACTTTGGGGTCCTGAAAACAGAGGTGGCTAACTTCACGGCACCCATGCAAATGCAGAATAGTTGCATGACCGCTGAATCATACACCAATGCACTGCACAAACACACAAATGCATGGATCTCACCATACCCAACAGAACCAAGACGCAGTCCTCCAAAAAAAGGAAGCGAATCTGATGGTCCTCTGCCATAAACAAACTCTACAACAGAATTGATGCAGAATAAGGTGAAGTCCCAAGACTGGAAAAAAACCCTTATCAGCCTCAACAAAAAGTTTAGATCCCTTATCAAATCCTCCAAAGCTAGCTATGAAAACAGAATTGTAGCAGATAGTAAAGACAACCACAAGGCCTTCCATAGTTGTGTAAGGAATCTCCAGGGCAATACCCAGATTTGATCTGAGCTACTGCACAATGTTACCTCCTATACTGAGCCAACAGATATTGCCAATATACTGGCTGACAGATTCAGTGCCAACTCTACCCCTCTCACCCCCCCCCCCAGAGGACCAATCACAATACCAGTAGATTGCCAGGCACTAAGTATTACTGCTGCACAGGTTAAAACAGCACTGTCCAAGGCCAAGAATACAGTTTCTATGGGACCTGACAATATTCCTGGCTGTGCTTTACATGAACTACAGAGTGAACTGGAACCTCACCTGTGTGCCCTCTTCAATCACAGCCTCACCTCAGGCTTTGTCCCTACTGAATGGCAAACTGCTACAGTCATCCCTCTCCACAAAAGAGGAGTGACTACAGACCCTGAGAACTATCGCTCCATTAGCCTGATGAGTCTGATATGAAAAGCTATGGAATGTATCATCATGGACCTAATAAACAAGGATATAGGGAATCTCCAAACTCTGGATCCCACACAGTTTGGTTTTGTGAAGGGTACATCATGCCTGCTCAACTTAGTCGACTTCTTTGAGTCGGTCACCAGAGCTGTGAATGAAGGCAAGGTGGTTCATACAGCCTATCTTGATCTGGTCAAGGCCTTTGATACCATTTCCCCACTCAGGAATCATAGAAAAACTCACTAAGCTAGGCATCAACCCCTATATCACTAGGTGGGTTGCAAACTGGCTCACAGATAGAATCCAGAGTGTGAAAGTAGCTGACTCCAAGTCAGACTGCTGACCAGTCATGAGTGGAGTCCCACAAGGTTCGGTCCTGTGTCCTCTCCTGTTTTGTATCTACTTCTCTGACGTCCAGGCCAACATGAAGAGTCTCTGGCTGACAAAGTTCGCAGACGATTGTAAGTTGGGAGCCATTATTAACTCCCCAAGTGATGTTAACATCCTACAGAAAGGCCTCAATGAGACCAGCAGCTGGTGTCAGAGCCATGGCCTTAAGCTCAATGCCAAAAAAGTTGTCATCATCCCCTTTGGGAAAAACCTGGTTCCCATGAATTACCACATCGATGGTAGCCCACTGAACACTGAAGGAGTTATAAGAAATCTGGGAACAAAGGTTGACAGCAACCTCTCATTTGACCACCCCATTGCCACTGTGGTCAGAAAGTCCTTCTCTGTGGCACATCTCATTACTAAGGGTTTTGCATCCAGGAAGAAAGAAGTCATTGTCTCCCTCTACTCTTCCCTCATTAGGCCAATGATCGAGTACAGTACCCCATTTGGCATGCAGTTCACTAGACATCTGCAACAACTGGAGAGGCCACAGAAGTACATCACAAAGGGGATCCTAGGCCTTAAACACTTGTCCTATATGGACAGACTAAAAAAAACTCCCAAATTCCCTGTCTCATGTCACCTACTTAGAGGCGATCTCTGTTTGACTTACAAAGCCATGTCTGACCCAGCTCTGTTAGAAATGCTACATCTAAAGAAATCCCAATCCCTCCGCACCACACGCTCCAGAGACCTCAACCTCATTACCACAATCAACAGAACATACTGGAGGGACAGGTTCATAACCTAGAGACTTCCCATGTTATGGAATAGACTTCCCATACATGTCAAGCAGAGCACCTCACTGGCCCTCTTCAAGAGAAATCTTGATGAGTGAATGGGAAATAGAAAATTCATGCCGGGGATCACTCCAGTGGCTTTGCTTGACAGAGGCACTAGGAACTAAGGTCGGTGGCATGATGCCAGTGTAATCCTATGGGCTAGGCTTGTAAAGGCTCCAGGGCCATTAGCCTAATACACACCTATGATTATTTTCCTTGCAGTTGCTAATAGACCCGCATAATTAGCAATACTGGGTTTTTCTAATACTTTTGGGAATTGGAGAATTAATCAAAATCAATGTTCCTGAAATTGAACAGATCTGACCAGAATGCTTAAAAATGTATGTCTTATTTATTTTTTCACATGTTTGAGGGTAAGTTGAATTTCCACCAGTTCCAGCATGGAATAGTGCGTGATCTAATGTGAGGCAATGGGATTCCTAACTAATATGGATCCATTGTCATAACATCCATTTGACCTGAGTACCTGGTCAGCACTGAAGTCGGGTAAAGAGGGTCTGTCATCTTTGGAATTAAATCAAGTTAACAACACATATATGCTCATTTTCAAAGACAAAGAAGGTCTTACATTCAGACATCTTCCTGTTAAATTTCCTGACATTCAACAGCACTAGCCTGGTACTGTCCAAAACAGAATTTGACAAATGGCTATTTTCATGATTTGAACTTTGACTAAAAGGGCACTATGGAGGGGGCAGCAAAAGCTTTGGCCAGTTTGAGTAAGCCATGAACTGAAAGGTATAGTCCAGACCTAGAAAGGCAGGAGGGTCTTCTATCATCTTCTCTTATGCAGGCACATGTTGTATCCCAGAATGAAAACAGTTAGTTAGCCAAAGGTTGTATCCAATTATTTTGTCTTTACACTTAGAAACATTCTTGATGATTTGAGTATACTGCTTAGCATCATAAACTTTTTTTGTATGAAAAATAACTTATTGAATTGAAATATTGTGAGACTTTTAGCAAATGAGTAGATCTAGGGAAAAAATGTATGAAACTGAGACTGCAACTTAATGTTAAAAGTCAAAAGGAAAGATAAAAAAGAGACACTGATCAGTGTTCTGCCTCACCATTTTGGCTTCTAGATACAGACTTATTGTGTTTTAAAGTACATAAAGGCCTAGTCATCACAGCAATAGCCAATGAGTCAAAGACTTGTCAAAAGTGATTGAATGAATGTTCTTTGACAAAACTATTAACCTCTTGTTTTATGTAGGGAGGACAGAGTCCATGACAGTACTCATGCAGGTGCATGCATTCTTAGTACCCTCCCATTTACTATATTAAAATGATGTCAAACTTCTTAGAAACATATTAGCAATACAAAAAAAAAAACAAGAATTTTACTGAAGTACCATTTAATTTGTTAGTTTCAGATGACTAACTGGCTTGTGTGTATATGATTTCTTATGATAAGAAATCATATCAAGACCACTGCTTTTATTGTTAAATGTCTACATGGAACTGAAACATTCCTGATGTCTGTAAACATGTAAACAATTGTGGGGCTAGCAACATATGGAGAGGTTCGCATAATGGTTAAAGTGCTTACCTCAAAGATCCAAGGTACAGGGTATGATTCTCACCTTTGTAAAATAAATTGGGTAGACTTCAAATAACTCAGAAGGGCAGCGATCCTCATACTTAACATAATTAAGCATAGCAGTTCCTTTCTGTAAACACTGCTGCAACTTTGATCCAACAAATTTCAGACCAGGAAGTGTAATCTGTAGTCTTTATGAATTTTGGAAGTACTTCTACTTTAATAAAAAAGAACATTTTGGATGAAAATGAATCATGAACAATATTCTTTTATGAAGGGAAGACTACTTCCTAAATCTTGTGTGTACATGTTTACTACATTTCTACTACCTTAAGCTAATGGTTGTTAGTTCATTACACAGTTTTGCATGTTGATATCAAGGGTGTAGCCAGGCATACACTTTGTATTCTATAGAGCACGTTTTTTTTTCTTGCATCACTCAGAAACATTTAAACTTTCTTCAGGCCATATTATTTTTACAGCTGTCTAAATTAATGCTTCTTACAAGTACATGACTTGCTTATAGAGAGGATTGCAAATCTAAAAACAATATTCTTTAATAGTTTTAAAGGGAACTGCTGAAAATTATGTGAACATTAATTAGCTGCAAGGTGGGGGCAACATTTTTAAAGATATGCACATTTGTTTGGAATGTTAGGTGAGTTGGGAGGCAGTAAAAATAGTTTGTGAGTACAAAATGGAATTTTCTGGCTACACCCCTGGCTGATATTATAGTAAGTCAAATACAACTAAAATCCACGATATACTGGTACAGTGTGTGTAAGAAACTGGCTGTGTGGAACCAAAATGTGTGACATTTTGTAGCACAGGAGCAGAAGACTACATTCCTCTTCAGGTGCAAGAGCTCTAAGTTTCAAACTGTGATTTGACTGTACCGATTTTGGTATTTTCTACATTAAGTTTTTTTCCATTATTTTTTTCTTATTATATTACAGTTTGTTGTGTTTTAAATTTTGTTTTTCTGCGGAGATTTTTTTTCTTCAAGTCTTAAATGTTGCTGGCTAGAGTCAGTTAGCAAACATTCCTTTTGCATTCATTGACTGAACAGGGATTAGATCTAGCTAATTTGTGGGATTAACTGAAAAACAGTTTTCTTATTTTAGGTATTCACCTACATTCCACTTCAGCTTCAAGAGCTCTGAGTTTAAAACGGCTGTTTAACTGCATTGATTTTTGACTACCCCCCCCCCCCGACACGCACATGCACACTTCTTGGTGACTTTTTAGCTGCCTGCCCCTACTGTAAATTAGAGTTTTTAAGCCCCTCCCAGTGGTAGTTCTAATGGACACTGATAAAGCATTCCCATTAGACTCATCTTGATTTAGCCTCTGTTTCATATAATCCCATTTCAGTTTGTGCACACTGCAATATTCAGAGTGTTAATCTGATCTGTGTATTGTTTTTTTTCTACAGTGTTCCTTATTTTAACCAAAAGTCACTTGTTTGCATTTTTAATTTGGTCTGGGACCTTAGTCTTGTAATACCCCTCACAGCAATGGGAAAACTGTGAGTTGCTGCAGGATCTGAGCTTCCTTTATTTCATTTCAAATGCCTTTCTACCATTTGTATTTTACTTCATCTTGTGTCCTCAGTCTTGTAGTATAACATGCAATAGTGAGAGAATTGTAAACTGCTGCAGGATCTGAGTTTCATTTATTACATTTCTACTGCATTTTTTTTCCGTTTGCATTTTAATTAGTCTGGGAACCTTAGTCTTGTAGTATCAGTCACAATAACGTGAGAACTGTGAATTGCTGCAGGATCTAAACCTTTTTTATACACTTATACTGCATTTTTGCTGTTTACTGACTAGATTCTTCTCTAACTTATTTCATATAACCTGTGCTGAGCTGTTTAGCAGAAGACTGTAGTGCCATGTATAGATGCAGGCACCTGGGGGTTGAAATTTTCCACATAAAACTTTCTCTGCCATTTTTTCAAGTATCTGGCTAAGTGTAGAACAGCTAATTTGCTCACTGCTAAGCATTACCACAAGGCTGTTGTTTTAGATCAATCCTAGACCTACCCCCCCCCCCCAAGCCCAGCAACTCCAAATCCTGAATGCACCTCTCCTCACAGATAACAACAAAAAAAGGATCCACAGCCATGGATTTGCACTTTCCTACTGTCTCTGTAGCCATCCTGGTGGAAATAAGCATCATGAGACAATGTAGCAATTGTCTTATGTTTACTGACAACCACCTTATTCTTAAGCAAACTGATACAGTACGTGAGAGATGTAATTATACTATGTTTTAGGGGGCTAATCTGAGACACTGGTATCTCCAAACAGGTTGGCAGTGACACACACACACACACACACACACACACACACACACACACACACACACACACACACACACACACACACACACACACACACACACACACACACACACTACACTACACATACTATGGATCAGATACATAAACCTACATATGCTGAGGCTCTTAAATGCAATCTACCCAAACCTCAAAGGCCACCCATATACTGCCCTTGACATTCTCCCAAACACTCTACAAAGACAACATTCCCCAAGACACATACAATCACATCTTAAAATGTCTCAACTTCTAAGTCTTTAAACCCAACTGTCATGCAGTATGTTAGTCATTGGAGATCTATTTTGAGATACACTGATGCCATCCTTCACCAAGTTGAGCAAGGATTCAGTCATGGTCAGTTGCCTGTCAGGTGTAAGGTCCACCAGATAACATGCATTCAGGGCATAGAACCACAAGTATCACTATGTCATAGTCCATGAGGAAGTTGATGACCTGAGACATACTTGCCTGGGCTATATGAAGAGAGACATGATACAGCTTTCATATTATGTGTCCCAGACAGGTATGAGCCTAGCATTGAGCAGCATTCATGCCACAATATAAACAGAAGATGACTGAGTTTAACAATTGGATTAATTACTGGTGTCATTCTAAGAGAGTCCAATATTTGTTATCTTGGGAAGACAGGATCATCAGATCATGCTGGTTTGCCAGGGAGGGTCTGCATCTGTCCGTAGTAGGGTTTCATATATTGACCAAGACATTATGCACCCTATAGTGACTTATTTTTATGAAAAGTCAATCTGATAAATCTTCTAACATAGTAAAACCTATGCAAGATGAACTAAATGTGTTATTTTTCAGTGCTAGGAATGCCAATGAGAAACTCCATTACCTGGAAGTGCTCCTCACCCTGGGGAGTGTTGATATCTGTGCAGATACTGAGACATGGTTTAAAGTCACTGAAGGCACCCCAGCATTGCAGTGCTATAATGCCTTCCACACATTTAGACCAGCTACCACATACGAAGGGACAAGACATAGAGGTGTATCAATTTACATAAAAAGTAAGCACACCTCAGGATTGGTAAACCAATATGACATGAGTGAGCTCCCATGTCCAAATAACCTTAGGTACAGTCCAGTACCACACCTTTGCTAACTATAGGTCACTGTCTATGAGTCAGAATAGCCATACCATGCACGTAAATGTACTGGAGTCACTCACAGTTCAGCCCAACACCATATTCATGGTGGTGTCATCAATCCCACTATAAAGTGGAATACATACACAACCACTAATATGCAGGCTCAAAGATTCTTGGATTTTGTCAATGTAAACACCCTGGAACAGCTAGGCTGCAAACCTACTAGGGTGCAAATATTCTGGATCTGGTTCTCACAAATATGAAGGAATGTTGCACGCCCCTTGTGTAATATCCTCACTGGCCAGATCAGATCACAAAGTGGTCACCCTTGAAATAAGTATAAAGGCTGAACTCCCAGCAAAACCCAGAACCTTTAAGAACTTTTTCCAAGGCTAACTACCTCCTATTAAGAGATGGCAGAGCTAAATTCCAACCCCCCCCCAACTCAAGGAACACAGTGGTCTAAATGGAAGTACTTACAGAAACCCTGTACAAGCATGTAAATAACTGCATAGAAACAGAAGTACCAAACTAAAATAAAGTTAAGATAATCTCCAAAAACAAGCCACCTTTGTGGACCCTCCAGTATAAATAGGATGTACACAAAAGAAAGAACATCCTGTCCAAATATAGGAAGGGCTATGCCCAAAAGACAAAATACTACTTCATCAGTCTCAACAAGCAAGTCAGGGGACTAATCAAGTCCAACAAAGCCAACTTCAAAGCAAATATAACCTCCCAGGCTCCCAGGCTAAGGATAACTATAAGGCATTTTTTCAGTTATGTATGCAACCTTAAGAGGAACACCCAACAATGTGCTGAACTAATATATATATATATATATATATATATATATATATATATATATATATATATATATCAGATTTACTAGCCAATAAATTTAGATCCAATTTCAAACCCCTATCACCCCCAATTCCTCTCCAGAAATTACCCTCTACTATTTCTCTCCTATCACTAAAAAACAGGTCCTCGCAGATCTCTCCAGAGCATAAAAAACTCCATACATGTGTCCTGATACTATCCCAGGATGCCTCCTAAATAGCCTGACACATGACCTGTTAGGCCAACTAGAATCTCTATACAACCACAGCTTCCAGACAGGCTTCATCCCCAGGGAATGAAGGACTGTAACTGTCATCCCTCTACACAAAGACTGAACATCAACAGACCCAGGGAACTATAGACCCATTAGGTTAACTAATCTATAGTTTGACTATATGCAAGGCCATGGAAAGAATTATCATGGACCTGATAAACAAAGACAAAGGAAATCTTTAAACACTGCACCCATCCCAGCTCAGCTTAGTCAAGGGCAGGTCATGCCTGCTAAACTTGGAGGACTTTGAGAAGGTCTTAGAGACATGGATGAGGGCAAAATGGTACATGCTGCCTACCTTGACCTAGCAAAGGCATTTGGCACAATACCTTACTCAGCTATTATAGACAATCTCACAAATTTAGGCATAAATCCCTGTGCTACCCAATGGATAGCCAAATGGCTCACAGATAGGACACATGAAGTTAGAGTGGGGGAATCCACATCCACCAAGTGTAATGTTACTAGTGGTGTCCCACAGGCTCAGTACTGGAACCTCTCTTGTTTGAATATACTTCTCTGAAAACAAGACAAAGGCAGAGGGTCTTTGGCTGACCACATTTCCTAATGACTGCAAGCTGAGTGCAATCACTGAATCCCCAAAGATGTAGATATTCTACAGGAGAACCTGATACATTCAACTGGTGCCAGAACCATGGCCTAAACTTTAGTGCAAAAATGCATAATTATACCCTTTGGGAACACAACCACCCCTGCAATTTACAACATTGGTAATACTCCCCTAAGAGTCGACTCAGTGGTAAGGGATTGAGAATGTAGGCTGACAGTAACCTGAACTTTGATCACAATGTATCCATGGTAGTAATAAAAATCCTTCTATGTGGCACAACCTATAAGTAAGGACATGACATCCAGATCTAAGGAGATCATAGTCTCACTATACTCAGACCTCATCTGACCAATAATTGAGTACAATGCACCCTGTGGCATGTACTTGAACAGGCATTTGCAACAGCTGGAGCAGCCACAGCGGTTTCTCACTAAAAGAATACATACCGTAAATATGTCCTATGTGGAACACAAGCCCTGCTTCTGTACTTGGTCTCATACAGACTACTGAGTGGCAATCTCTGCCTAACATACAAGGCATTCTCCAATCCCGCCCTGATTGATATGCTACACATTCTTAAATCAAACAGCACTAATAATTTTAACTTCATCTGTGACATAAATAAAACATGTTGGAGGGATAGGTATGTGTCAAAGACATTATCCCTTCACTGGACCAGTGTGAAACATGTGAAACAGACCTCTTTCCTAGGCCTATTCAAATGCAGTTTGGACCAAAGGATGGGAAATCTCAAATTCACTCCAGCTTGTCATCTGTGGCCTTTATGGGCAGGGGCAAATTTTAGATGCCTTCAGGTACAGGCATATACTAAAGCTGTTCTGAGTGTGGTCATTGTTAGTTAGAAAAATTGGGGCATGAATTAGCCTAGTAACCTCCTATGATCTTAAGACTGATATCTCAAGCAGAGTGGCAGAAGGATCGGTACTTGTTTATTGTCCGGTATCATTATTTCATTAATTTACTGATTTGTCAACCAGATGAATTATCTGGTCATCATGTATCCTTCCAGCTACAACATGGGCCACAACGGTAAAGGTCAATACAATATACATGGACAGTCTATGGTAGCCAATGAACATGCATGTTTTTGGGAGGTAGAAACCAGCCGTAAGAGAAAAAATGGAAAATCATTCCTGAGTAATCAAATATGTAGACAATTTTAAAACAGTATGTGTAGTAACATTGTTAGCTGATTTGATTACATTCCAAAAATGCCTAAAAATGAAATAAAGTGGTGCTGAAGTACCAACCTGAATTTCAATATGAACATGTGTTATGGTACCACATAAGAAAAAAATTGCTAACAACAAAAATCAGATAAAGAATCAACTGTAAAAATGACGTAATCTTGCAGGTCTGGATGCATCTACTGATAAGATTTTCAGCTTTGACAATAATGCATGCATTGTTATAAGAAAGTTGCATGGCACAATATCCTGATCCTCTGGGTCTTTGCTGATCCAAATTTACCTTCATAAATCTCCTGAAAAATCAGTCAAGGACTGTAATGTAAACTCAGAAAAAATCTTAAAAGAGATTAGATGACAAACACTGACCAAAATCCATTTCAGTATTCTTAGCCTCTTTTAGACTGTTTAGGGATGACCTGTACGTAATGTGTCATACTTTATTATATATTTTGTTTGAATGTCTGGATTAAGAGCTGGTCTTTGTAAGACAATCCTTTATCCCAAAAGGAAGGATTACAGTTTAATTATGGCCAGTCATGCAGTTCCTGAATGATTCATGCTGATTCAGTAAAGGCACTATATTACTCTCACTGAGATACAGCAACTGTGACGTTATTTCTAGTTGTTAGTGGGGGAGTGGGATGCAACTTGTTTCCACCTGCATGAGTGAAGCAGTACACTAAACTCCCCCAGAAAAAAATTATTAAAAAGCAGGATTTTGCTTGCAAGATCATGGAAGTGCTCTTCTGCAGTTTGCCTTAGAGTTTTTTTTTGCCATTTTTTGCCCCTGCTTCTGCACATCATTAGTCATATTCTGACAATGGACCCGTTGGTGCCCCATCCCTGGGGTGAGAGTCATCTGGGAGAAACCTTCATTCAGTCAGCCATCAAAGGTGGGTCAGCATTTTTACATGCTGCCCTATTCACTCCATCCTAGGTATGCTACTGTTCACGAGATTCCATGTGAGTATGGCATATGTTTACCAGTTGTCATTTGGTGTCTTTGTCCACATAACTGAAGTCAATTAGGTCCTTTCCTGGAGGTGGTGGTATGTTAGTTGCAGTGGAAAGCATGCCCTATCACAGTAAAAAAAAAAAGATTTACAGACATTGGCCTAGAGACTAGGAAAGAAACACAGATCTTAAACATTTAAATGGCATAAGAAGACCATGAAAAGATTAAGCATGTTTAGAATTTTAAGCCTTTTAAATAGTTTATCCATTATCCTTAAAGCATTTGCAAGTAATTTCCTTGGACACGAGCTCAGAAAGAGGCTTCTTGAACTTGATAAAAGTATTTTGATGCCTTTATTTCAGCTGGTATTTGTTCCAGAGTGCTAGGCCTGTTCATTAGAAGACTCGCCCAGCAATGATTGTTTTAAAAGTGGGACAGTTGAGTGATGTCAGGTTCTCCTGAGAATTCCTTAAAGAGTAGGTCTGTTTCCTGACTGGGAGTTTTCTTTTCGGGGGGGGGGGGGGGGTCAGTAGCATTTATTTAGAATTGTATATATATTACAGTACATAGAAGCTAAGTGGGCCTGTCAATAAAGGGTAGCCAATCTAGGTAATTTTAGAAATGCATGGAGGGCAGTAGGAGATATCCTATAGAAGTGTATTAGTTGTGAGAGGATTTTATTAATGATGATATCAATGTGAGCTGTAAAGCTTAATGAAAAGTCAAAGGTTTGGACACTAAGTATCTGTACTCAGTTACAAAGGAATAACATTGTTGCTAGTATATCAGGTAATAAGGACATGAGGCTCTGTGAGTGAAGGAAAATGCATAGCTTATTTTGTGGTTAATTTGGAGCTTATTTTATTGACAAGATTAGAGGAGGATTGCTGGAGTCGAGATTAACTCCCTCCAGGAAACACTAACGAGTACTATTATTCATCATGCATTCTCCCCACTTATCACAGTCTCATGTACCCTTAAAGTGACTTTAGAAGGTTTTCCTAACTAAAGCAAAACTGATGTCCACTACTTGTTTCTGTTACTATTCCAACACATTTTTTGTTGTAGAATAAGTACTGCAGTGGCTGCAGTTGTTTATATCATGCAGTTCTGTAGCACATAGTGTTACAATTATACTAATGAGGCAGTTTATGTCTTTGAACTGTTCATCTAATGCACTGTGTACCTGATATGAACTGGGCAATGAGGCTTTTCCACACGATACACACAGGAGTGGCCTTAGGTCAACTGGTCCCCTAGGCAAAAGGGCTCCATGGTGCCCTCTACACCACCTGGTGACCCCATTCTAGTCTACCTACAACAAATAAATACTGGAAAAGCACCCCTGCTAGAGCAGCGCCCTAGGCAGCCATCTAGTTGGCCTATGCCTAAGGCCGGCTATGCATACACATGCATAAATGGCTTCAAAGTGCTGTATGCATGTATGCACAGATTCATAACCACTGCAGCCACATAAGTTTAATAATCAGCTTAATGCCCCCCAACCAGGGTTGCTATGTTCTAACTATGGACAACAACAATAAGTTGTATGGGGCAGGCATGTTCCTTCCCACCTGCAAGCATCCCCCTGCATGATGTTGATTGCTTGAGCGCTTTTTGGCATTGAGCTTGCTCTACTGCCTTGCTGCCCATAGATGTATGTCGTGTGATACCCACAACATTGCAATGATGCAAATCATTTACTGTTTTTTGACTAGATTACAATGTGTGAAGTGATCATAGCTTCTGAATGTGCTGAATATGAGAGGGTTCCTGCATGGTGAAAGAAAGAAACAAAAATCTTTTCTGTACCTCTTACATAGCAACCACTGGGAGCACCTACTAGGAGAGTCCTATGAGGGTCTCCAATACAAAGTGCATACATGCCACTTCCCTGCCAGGGTGGTGAGTATCAACTACTGGTACAAAAGGGGCCATCATGACCTTCTTAGCCAATGAGAAAAAGAGGCTAGGGACAGTAGACTGGACTTCTATAATAGGGACAGTAGACCAGAGTTCGATAACAAGGGCAGTAGACCAGAATTATTTAATAGGGACAGTAGACCAGAGTTCTATATACGTATTAAAGACAGGTAGTTACTTGTAATTAGGTAGGCATAAGTGTTCAGCCATATGCAGGACATGTGGGTCACTGACATCTTTGTTTTTCTTTCCTGTTTTTTAGCTTCTGTTGAGATACAGAGGATTATGTGTATTTGACAGTGGCATCTGGCAAGAGTGTTCAGGTCAGGTGTAGGGTATTTTATGTATGTATGTAATTATTTATTTGTATTTATTAATCAGGATTCAATGCTGATCCATATGGACCTTTTCCAGACTCAGTCCAGCAGCTCCGATGGCCTCCACTGAAAATGAACTTTTTCTAATTAGACTTTCCCAGTCAACAAAGAAAAAGAAAGAAAGAAAGAACGTAAGAAAGAAAGAAAAGAAAGAAAGAAATCCTACATGCATGGATTCCCACCAGTGGCATTGTAATGGTGTCTAAGCCGACAGTGGGTGTTCCACTACCATCCCTGCTGTCATTGTCTAATTTGGACCTGACTGCTTGCCTACAGTGTCATGTCCATGGCCTTAATACTGCCATTCATACACAGCATCCTCATCAATCAGCCTACCCTTTGCCACTGCCCATTGAGTCTCTCCTGACAGTGCCATTTACACCTGGAATAGCATGGACATGCATCTGGCAAGCTCTCAAATGATGTTTAATGTTTGGTGCCCTATGACATGGCATATTACTGCTATTAGGTGTCTGCAGACCATGCATATTCAATTTGTGTTAGTTGTGGCTGTGTTTTTATTGCAGGATCACCACTGAGCCATGCAGGACTGTGTTAATTCATCTGATACTACCTCCTAATGGTAGATCATTTTAGCAGAAGACTGTAAGCTTCAGATGGGGTTCAGGGTGGTTTCCATGGCCTCTGCATTCATTTTTTTAAGTCATGTTGACATGCAGTCCACACAGGGACTGTACTGCCAATCAGTGGAATATGCATTATTGATAACTTCATTTGCGTTTGTGTTTCTCTCCATCTTTACCTCTGTCCCCACTTTATTTTATATTTATTTTGTATTTGCCTTCTATTTCATTGTTTCTCTCTATATTTATGTTCACATTTTATGTCGTGCCTCCTGCAACAATGAATGTGGTGCAGCTCGAAAGTAGCATACAGTACATCGTGCACCTACCTTAGCATTGTCTGCTAGTTCCCCAGCTGTGTCCAGGCCAGCCTGTCTGCAGACTGCCCTCGTACCTCTGGTGCTCTGTCTCTGGTGTGAATATAGGCTCCCCATCAGGGTTTGCCAGCAGTGGGTCATGGTATACCATCCATCAGGAAGTGGAGGACCTGATGACACCTTTGGTGGACTAGCAACTGCACATCTGCATTGGAAGCCAATAGTTTTTCTTGAGCAATTGCCAGAGTTACACAGCTGTCAAGCCCTGAAAAGAAAGCTGTCAATGGCTGAACTCAGCCTTGAGGGTGGTCATAGAAGCAACTGACCTCAGGATGGGTGCAGCACTGTGCGGAATGGCAGACAGCCTGCACCCCACTCTATCACCGCCATCGTGTTTCCTGTTCTTGTGTGTCAATTCCCTCAGCAGTTTGTAGTGCAAGTCTCTCCTGTGTGCCCCTCAAGGTTTGTGTTAGCAGCAGTTCTGTTGGTCTTTGTCTGCCCCTGCTGACATCTCTATACCCTCCTTCCAGCCCACACCTTGCCCTTGCTTCCTTCCCTCTCTACTATTTTTGGATGCATAAAGAAAGGCATCTGCGTTAACAGCATGCACTCTTACTTCCCAATAGCACATCATTCTTCTTTCCCCCTGGCTCTTCAATGTGCTCCTCTGATTGTCCTTCCCCTTTCTGACTGTCACATACACCCATTCCCTTCCCATTTATAAAGTAAAAATAGTAGACCCTTTGCTGTGCATCCCTTGTCAGGACTCTCAGCTGTGCCTGTAGTGGTACCTTGATACATGTATGAATGTGCATCATCACAAATATGCAACTGGACTTGTTAGGTGATGAGAACTCCGCCAAGCAGTGCTGCTCATTACACAACTTGTTGAGTGGATTCTCTAACTAGTATGATACAATTGCACAATAGGACTCCTACTGCATTGTTATTCAGCTCTGGGCTCCATTGTGCTAGTCTGACTATGCTATTTTCCCGATACTTGATTATGTATATCATTTTTCTAAATTTGGCCCATAGAGTGAAGGTTGGTTTAGGACTACAATATCTAACTTACGCAGGCAAGAGGAGAATTTTTCAGATATTGCAAAGAGATGAGTTTCAATGATGTGCTTAAAAATTTGTAGTCGAGAATGCTTGTTATGGCTGGGAGATCATTCCTTAAAGCTGAAACAGTAAACAAAAAAGTCTTTTTAGAAGTATAATTTCTTAGTCAACATACAGTAATCACTCAATGACAGTTGCAGGAACAGTGTTAACAAGAAAAATCAGAAGAAAACAGCCCGCCTGTTAGTGGGCATGAGAAATCAGCCCGTGAAAGAATAAATGAGTTCCTAATTTCTAAAGATAATTGTTTATGTTAAAGGAACTAGACTTTTCTGTATATTTTATAGTGATGACTATTAGACAGAGAGTCAGGATCAAAGTCATCGGCACTATTTAGGATCCTGTCTACATGGATATGGATATGGATACTGGATGCCATCTTTGCCATTGCAGGAGTAATGCCATCCAACATAAGTAACTCGAGTTCCTTCAGTCATCCCTCCTCCCTTCTAACTACTTTGTGTATTTCTGGGATGCGTATGTTTTTTGTGTCTGTAACATTGACACTGTCAAGCATGCCTCTCAACCTCTTAGAGCAAGAAATCTGGACATCATCATAAA